>NW_026892599.1:0-362500 GCF_033815535.1 Pezoporus flaviventris
TCAATGTGGTTTTGGGGTGCTTTTGTCCTATTTTTGTCATGTTTTGTGTCTTTTTTGGTGCTCTGACCCTGTATCCCATAGGAGAAGCAGGACAAGGTGGTTTTGGGGTGGTTTTGTTCTGTTTTAGGTCTTTTTTGGGGCCCTGACACTGTATCCCATAGCAGAAGGAGGACAAGGTGATTTTGTCCTGTTTTTTGGGGTGTTCGGGGCTTTTTTTGGCCTGTTTTGGGTCTGTTTTGAGGCTCTGACCCTGTGCTGACCCTGTGTCCCATAGGAGAAGCAGGACAAGTTGGTTTGGGGGTGGTTTGGCCTGGTTTTGGCCTGTTTTGGGGCTCTGACCCTGTGTTACATAGGAGAAGCAGGACAAGTTGTTTTTGGGTTTGTTTGGGGGTTTTGGAGATGGTTTTGGGGTGGTTTGAGTCTGACCTTGTATCCCTTAGGAGAAGCAGGACAGGGTGTTTTTGAGGTGTTTTGGGGCTGTTTTAGGGTTTTGGGGTATTTTTTTCTCTTTTTGGTGGATGTTATGGGGCTCTGACCGTGTATCCCACAGCAGAAGCCGGACAAGGTGGTTTTGGGGTGTTTTGGGTTGTTTTCATCCTGTTTTGGTCTGTTTTGAGGCTCTGACCCTGTATCCTGTAGGAGAAGCAGGACAAGGAGGTTTTGGGGTGGTTTAGGTCCTGTTTTGCTTGTTTTTGACTGTTTTTGGCCTGTTTTGGAGATGTTTTAGGCCTCTGACCCTGAATCCCACAGCAGAAGCATGTGAAGGTTGTTTTGGGGTTGTTTTCAGCTGTTTTCTGTGGTGTTTTTGGGCTTTCTTGGGTCTGTTTTGGGGCTCTGAGTTTGTATCCCACAGGAGAACCAGGACAAAACGGTTTTCGGGTGGTTTTGGGGTGGTTTGGGGGTGTTTTGGGTGTGCTTTTGTGATGTTTTTGTCCTGTTTTGGGGCTGCAACTCTGTATCCCATAGGACAAGCCGGACAAGGTGGTTTTGGGATGGTTTTTGGGGTGTTTTGGGTTGTTTTTGTCCTGTTTTGGGTCTGTTTTGGAACTCTGACACTGTATCCCAGAGGAGAAGCAGGACAAGTTGGTTTTGGGGTAGTTTTGTCCTGTTTTGGGGGTGTTTAGGGCCTCTGACACTGTATCTCATAGGAGAAGCAGGACAAGGTGGTTTTGGGGGTGTTTTGGTTTTTTTTGTGCCTGTTTTGGGTCTGTTTTGAAGCTCTGAACCTGTATCCCATAGGAGAAGGTGGAGAAGGAGGTTTTGAGATGTTTTGGGGCTGTTTTGGGTTTTTTTTTATGTTTTTGTCATGTTTTGGGTCTGTTTTGGGGCTCTGACCCTGTGTCCCATTGGAGAAGCGGACAAGGTGGTTTTGGGGTGGTTTGTCCTGGTTTTGGCCTGTTTTGGGGCTCTGACCCTGTGTTCCATAGCAGAAGGAGGACAAGGTGGTTTTGTCCTGGTTTTTGGGGTGTTGTGGGCTGTTTTTTGGCCTGTTTTGGGTCTGTTTTGAGGCTTTGACCCTGTATGCGATAGGAGAAGCAGGACAGGGTGGTTTTGGGCAGTTTAGGGGGTGTTTTGGGTTGTTTTTTTCCTGTTTTGGGTCTGTTTTGGGGCTCTAACCCTGTGTCCCACAGGAGAAGCAAGACAAGGTGGTTTTGGTGTGGTTTTTGGCGTGTTTTGGGTCGTCTATGTCCTGCTTTGTGTCAGTTTTGGGGCTCTGACCCTGTAGCCCACAGCAGAAGCAGGACAAGTTGGTTTTGGCGTGTTTTTTGGCGTGTTTTGGGTTGTTTTTGTCCTGTATTGAGTCAGTTTTGGGGCTCTGACTTTGTACCCCACTTAAGCGAGAAAAGGTGGTTTTGGCGTGCTTTTGGCCTGTTTTGGGGTTTGCTTTGGGTGTTTTGGCCTGTTTTTTTCCAGTTTTTGGCCTGTTTTGAGTCTGTTTTGAGTCTCTGACCCTGTATCCCACAGGAGAAGCAGGACAATGTGGTTTTGGGGTGCTTTTGTCCTATTTTTGTCATGTTTTGTGTCTTTTTTGGTGCTCTGACCCTGTATCCCATAGGAGAAGCAGGACAAGGTGGTTTTGGGGTGGTTTTGTTCTGTTTTAGGTCTTTTTTGGGGCCCCTGACACTGTATCCCATAGCAGAAGGAGGACAAGGTGATTTTGTCCTGTTTTTTGGGGTGTTCGGGGCTTTTTTTGGCCTGTTTTGGGTCTGTTTTGAGGCTCTGACCCTGTGCTGACCCTGTGTCCCATAGGAGAAGCAGGACAAGTTGGTTTGGGGGTGGTTTGGCCTGGTTTTGGCCTGTTTTGGGGCTCTGACCCTGTGTTACATAGGAGAAGCAGGACAAGTTGTTTTTGGGTTTGTTTGGGGGTTTTGGAGATGGTTTTGGGGTGGTTTGAGTCTGACCTTGTATCCCTTAGGAGAAGCAGGACAGGGTGTTTTTGAGGTGTTTTGGGGCTGTTTTAGGGTTTTGGGGTATTTTTTTCTCTTTTTGGTGGATGTTATGGGGCTCTGACCGTGTATCCCACAGCAGAAGCCGGACAAGGTGGTTTTGGGGTGTTTTGGGTTGTTTTCATCCTGTTTTTGGTCTGTTTTGAGGCTCTGACCCTGTATCCTGTAGGAGAAGCAGGACAAGGAGGTTTTGGGGTGGTTTAGGTCCTGTTTTGCTTGTTTTTGACTGTTTTTTGGCCTGTTTTGGAGTTCTTTGGGGGCTCTGACCCTTTATCCCATAGTAGAAGAGGACAAAGTCGTTTTGGGGTGTTTTGGGTTGTTTTTGGCCTTTTTTTCTGTCTGTTTCTGGGCTCTGACTCTGTATCCCACAGGAGAAACAGGACAAGGTGTTTTTGGGGTGGTTTTAGGGTGGTTTGGGGTGGTTTTGAATCGTTTTGGGTTCTTTTTGTCCTGTTTTAGGGCTGTGTTGGGGTTCTGACCCTGTGTCCCATAGGAGAAGCAAAATAAGGTGGCCTTGGGGTGTGTTTTGGGGTGTTTTGGGTTGTTTTTGGCCTGGTTTTGGTCTGTTTTGGGGCTCTGACCCTGTATCCGGAAGGAGAAGGTGATTTGGGGTGGTTTAGGGGTGGTTTGGAATGGTTTTGTGTTTTGTCCTGTTTTCGGTCTGTTTTCGGGTTCTGACCCTGTGTCCCAGCGGAGAACAGGAAAATGTGACCTTGGGGTCATTTTTGGTGTGCTTTGGGTGTGTTTCGGGGCTCTGACTTTGTATCCTACAGGAGAAGCAGGACAAGGTGATTTTGGGCTGGTTTTGGCCTGTTTTGGGGTTTACTTTGTGTATTTTGGGCTGGTTTTCACTTGTTTTGGGCTGTTTTGGAGCTGTTTGGGGGCTCTGACCCTGTATCCCACAGCAGAAGCAGGACATAGGGGTGGTTTTGGGGTGTTTTTGGTTGTTTTTGGCGTTTTTTAGGGCTGTTTTGCAGCTCTGACCCTGTATCCCATACGAGAAGCAGGACAAGGTGGTTTTGGATTGTTTTGGGTTGTTGTTGGCCTGTTTTGGAGGTGTTTGGGGACTCTGACTTTGTATCCCATAGGAGAAGCAGGACAGGGTGGTTCTGGAGTGGTTTTGGGGTGTTTTGGGTTGTTGTTGGCCTGTTTTGGAGGTGTTTCGGGGTTCTGACCCTGTATCCCATAGGAGAAGCAGGACAAGGTGGTTTTGAGGATGTTTTGTCCTGATTTTGGGATATTTTGGGGCTCTGACCCTGTATCCCAAAGGAGAAGGAGGACAATGTGGCTTTAGGGTGGTTTTGGGGGTGTTTTGGGGCTGTTTCTGGGTTCTGACCTTGTGTCCCATAGGAGAAGCAGGACAAGGTGGCCTTGGGGTGGTTTTTGGGGTGTTTTGAGGCAGTTTTGGGTCTTTTTGGGGCTCTGACCCTCTACTCCAAAGGAGAAGCAGGACAAGGTGGTTTTGGAGTGGTTTTGTCCTGTTTTTTGGGGTGTTTTGGGGTCTGACCCTGTATCCCATAGAAGAAGGAGGACAGGGTGGTTTTTGGGTATTTTGGGGCTGTTTTAGTGGTTTTGGAATGCTTTTTTCTCTTTTTGGGGTCTTTTGGGGGGCTCTGACCCTGTATCCTATAGCAGAAGCAGGACAAGGTGGTTTTGGGCTGAGTTTTGGGGTGTTTAGGGTTTTTTTTGTCCTGTTTTTGGTCTGTTTTGAGGCTCTGACCCTGTATCCCAATGGAGAAGTAGGACAAGGAGGTTTTGGAGCGTTTTGGGCCTCTTTTGGTGGGTTTTGAGTGTTTTTGGCCTGTTTTGGGTCTGTTTGGGGGCTCTGACCCTGTATCCCATAGGAGAAGCAAGACAAGGTGATTTTGGTGTGGTTTTGGCCTGTTTTGGAGTTTGCTATGTGTTTTTTGGGCTGGTTTTTGCCTGTTTTTTGTTATGTTTTGTGGCTGTTTTGGGTCTGTTTTGTGGCTCTGACCCCGTATCCACAGGAGAAGCAGGACACAGTGATTTTGGGGTGGTTTTGTCCTGTTTTGGGGGTGTTTTGGGGCTGTTTTGAGGCTCTGACCCTGTATCTACCCGAGAGCAGGAGCAAGGACAGTTAGTTTTGAGGTGTTTTGGGGCTGGTTTTAGAATCACAGAATCATAGAATAGTTAGTGTTTGAAAGGACAAGATCATCCCGTTCCTACCCCCCTGCCATGGGCAGGGACACCTCACATTAAACCATGGCACCCAAGGCCTCGTCCAACCTGGTCTTGAACACTGCCAGGGATGGAGCATTCACAACCTCCCCGGGCAACCCATTCCAGTGCCTCACCACCCTGGAAAGAATTTCCTCCTTAGATCCAATCTAATCTTCCCCTGTTTCAGTTTTAAGCTGTTACCCCTTGTCCTATCACTACAGTCCCTAATGAAGAGTCCCTCCCCCAGCATCCCTATAGGCCCCCTTCAGATACTGGAAGGCTGCTATGAGGTCTCCACGCAGCCTTCTCTTCTCCAGGCTGAACAGCCTCAACTTCCTCAGCCTGTCTTCATACGGGAGGTGCTCCAGTCCCTGATCATCCTCGTGGCCTCCTCTGGTCTTGTTCCAACAGTTCCATGTCCTTTTTTTATTGAGGACACCAGAACTGCACACAATGCTCCAGGTGAGGTCTCACCAGAGCAGAGCAGAGGGGCAGGATCACCTCCTTCGACCTGCTGGTCACGCTCCTTTTGATGCAGCCCAGGATACGGTTGGCTTTGTGGGCTGCAAGCACACACTGAAGCTGGCTCATGTTCATTTTCTCATCAACCAACACCCCCAAGTCCTTCTCCGCAGGGCTGCTCTGAATCTCTTCTCTGCCCAACCCGTAGCTGTGCCTGGGATTGCTCCGACCCAGGTGTAGGACCTTGCACTTGGCATGGTTAAACTCCATGAGGTTGGCATCAGCCCACCTCACAAGCGTGTCGAGGTCCCTCTGGATGGCATTCCTTCCCTCCAGGGTATCAACCCAACCACACAGCTCGGTGTCATCGGCAAACTTGCTGAGGGCGCACTCAATCCCACTGTCCATGGCAGCGACAAAGATGTTGAACAAGACCGGTCCCGACACCGATCCCTGAGGGACACCACTCGTTACTGGTCTCCAGCCGGACATTGAGCCATTGACCGCAACTCTTTGCATGCGGCCATCCAGCCAGTTCTTTATCCACCCAGTGGTCCATCCATCAAATTGATGTCTCTCCAATTTAGAGGCAAGGATGTCGTGTGGGACAGCGTCGAACGCTTTGCACAAGTCCAGGTAGATGCCATCAACTGCTCTACCCCTGTCCATCAGTTCTGTAGCCCCATCATAGAAGGCCACCACATTGGTCAGGCAGGATTTCCCCTCAGTGAAGCCATGCTGGCTGTCACCAAGCACCTTGTTAACTTTCATGTGTCTTAGCATGCCTTCCAGGAGAATCTCCTCCAAGATGTTGCCAGGCACAGAGGTGAGGCTGACTGCTCTGTAATTCCCCAGGTCATCCATTTTCCCCTTCTTGAAAATGGGGGTTATATTTCCCTTTTTCCAGTCATCGGGAACTTCACCTGAGTGCCATGATTTCTCAAATATGACGGCCAGCGGCTTCGCAACTTCATTCTCCAGCTCCTTCAGGACCCGCGGATGGATCTCATCCGGGACCCACGGACTTGTGCACGTTCAGATTTTTAGGATGGTCTCAAACCGGTTCCTCTCCTGCAGTGGGCGCAAGGTCTTCATTCTCACAGTCCCTGCGTCTGCCTTCCAAGACTCGGGTGGTGCAGTCAGAGCCTTGGCCAGTGAAGACTAAGGCAAAGAAGTCATTCAGAAGCTCAGCCTTCTCCAAATCCTGTGTAGCCAGTTCTCCTGAGAGCTTCCTGAGTCTGTTTTTTATTTGCTACGTACCTGAAGAATTCCTTCCAGTTTTCCTTAACTTCCCTAGCCTATTTTAATTCTAACTGGGCCTCAGCTTTTCTAACCTGGTCCCTAGCTTCCTGGACAAATTGTTCCTCAGCTCCATCTAAAACCTCCTCTGGTGCAGCTTGAGGCCGTCTCCTCTTCTCCCCATCCCTTGTTCCTTGGGAGCAGAGCCCAGCCCCTCTTGGCTCCATCCTACTGTCAGGCAGTTGTAGGGAGCGATCAGGTCCCCCCTGAGCCTTCTCTTCTCCAGACTGAACCCCCCAGGTCCCTCAGCCCTTCCCCATCACCCCTGTGCTCCAGGCCCTGCACCAGCTCCGCTGCCCTTCTCTGGCCCCCCTCCAGCACCTCAATGCCTCTCTTGTAGTGAAGGACCCAGAATTGAACCCAGGATTCGAGGTGCGGCCTCAGCAGTGCTCAGTGCAGGGGCACAACCACTGCCCCGGCCCTGCTGCCGCACTGGTGCTGATCCAGGCCAGGATGCTGGGAGCTTCCTGGCTGCCTGGGCACAAGCTGCTCATGTTCGGCTCCATCAATCAGCACCCCCAGCTCCTTTCCCATGAGCAGTTTTCAGCCCCTCTTCCCCCAAACCTGGAGCATTGCAGGGGGTTGTTGTGGCCCAAGCGCAGGACCCTGCACTTTGCCTTCTTGACCCTCAACACATTGGCCACAGCCCATGGATCCAGCCTGTCCAGATCTCTCTGCAGAGCTTCCTACCCTCCATCCCCCACCACACCTCCTTGGTCTTTTGGTGGGACATCCCAAATTAGGCAATCCCCACTCTGGGGCTGGCCCCCCCAACTCCCTGATACCAGAGACGCGGGAGCTGGGGTGCCCCATGAGGTGTGGTTTGGGAGCAACAAGAAGCAATTTGGGGCTGGGTGGCATTGGAGGGGGGGAGCAGCTTTTCTGGGGTACCCTCAGTTGGGGGTGGGTGTTTGGTGAGGCCCCTCCAGGATTTTGGGGCCCTGGGTTCATCTGGGGGGGGCAGAGTGATGGAAGGGTGTGGGTGACTTTTGTGCTGCCCCAGGCCCCCACTTGGGGGTCCTGCCTGCTTTTGTGCTGCTTCAGGGAGATTTGGGGTTACCCTAGGATTTAGGGGGCACCACGATTGCTTTGGGTGCTTCCAGGGCCCTTTGGGGTGCAGCGTGGTTTTGGTTTGCCCCTTCATTGCGGTGCCCCTTTTGGGGGATCCACCCCCTCTGGCCCACTTCATTCACTACTGAACCAAAAGCAATGTTGGGGTCCCCCCAGTGTGTTCACATCTTGATGGGCCCCCAGGGCAGGTGTTGGGGGAACACCACTTTTGGGACACCCCTTTTTTAGCAAGTCTGTGCCACTGTGCTGAGCCGGGGCGGCTTTGGAGCTGTGGGCTTTGGGTTTGGGGGGATGCAGGGAGGATTCTGGGATTCAGGCTGGTCCCCAAAACTCTTCAGGATGGCTCAGTTTTCTGAGGGACTCCCCGTCTACCAAGAATGGGGGGTCCATCAATCCCAGGGCAGCCGATTCTCATTGAATGCCCTAGGGAGCCCCGCTGACACAAGCAGAAGGAATTTGGGTGTTCTGAGGGATTTGAGGGTTCAAGGAACATTTTGAGGTTCGGGGGGGGGCCCAAAACATGCTGTAGGAGGCACAACATATTGGGAGATCTCCCATGTTCCTGGGTCCCAGGGCACCCTGAGTCGCTTTTGGGTGAGCAACATTCCCTCAGGGCGGAGATGCATTGAGGGGAAGAGTTTGGGGGTTCAGAGGGGATTTCGGCATTGGGGGACATCCCCAAAGCTCCCCGAGGTGATGCTGGGATTTGGGGAACAGCCAGTGTCCCAAAACTAGGGGTTACATTTGACCCAAAGTACCCTGACTCTTCAGTGCCCCTGTTGGCCCATGGCAGTAAATGGGAGGGATCTGGGCTTCAGAAGGGAACTGGAGGTTTAGGGGGATTAGGAGGTTCATGGGAATGTGCTCAAGCTCTGTAGGGGACAGAGTAATTTGGGGGACCAATGGAGGCTTCAAACAGGGGCTACATCCAAGAGATCACCCACAGATCATTGGGGAGGTGGAAACATGAGATATGGGGGACCCTGCCAGATTTTGTGGGTGCACCTGGGGGAGTCCCCCTAAATCGTACATGTAAGGATGCTGGCGATGAGCTCATCCCTCTGCCCGGGGCGGGGAATGCAACTAAGGGGTGTTCCTGGGAGCTGGGGTGACCCTTTCACTCCCCCAGGCTCTGACAGGGAGGTGGAAGTTCCCCTGCCCTGACACCTTCTCAGCACCTCTGACACCAGCAGCTCCTGCACACAGAAGGCTCCTGCTTTTCCCCCAGCACCTCTGCAGGCAGAGGGGAGCTCCAAGCACATGAACAAACCCAGTGCCTCCTCCTCACCCATCCATCCCCTGCTCCTACAGCTGGGATGGCACCAGCTCATCTCCTGACAGCTTCTCCTCCCTTCACAGCACGCACCCACAATGTGTTTGAGGCCAACACTAAAACAGGATTGCAAAGTCAAAGAACATGGTGAACATGGACCTGGATGCGCAGGGCAGCCCCCGGGAGATGCAGCCTCCCGAGGGAGGGGAGGGCTCTCCTCTGCACTGGTTACTGCAGGGCTCTCCCTCCTTAAAGAGCCCACGCTCACCGTGGGGCCCCGTCACAATGGGCAATCCACAGCGGACCGCCACGGCTTTGGGATGGCGGCAGCATCGTGCCCATGGCCACTGGGGCACCCAGGGGTGCTCCGGGAGTCACCACGGGGCGACCAGCCTCTGCTCTCTGCTGCCAGAGCTGCAGACTCAGTCTCAGTGGGAGAAAAACCTCAGGCCCTGCAGCCAGCCACATTGTGCTCCCCCGCACGCTCGCAGCATTCTTCATCCCGCAACCCCACAATACAGGGATGGCTCCATCCCATCAAGTGCTTCCTTTTATTTCAATCCGCATGAAAAACAAACCAGATTCCTGTGTTCCCTACACTGTGCACTATTAACTGTGAGCACAAATCCCACCGACTCACATGCGGTCCCACGGCCCGACCTGACAGCGCAGACCGGCTGGGCCAGCTCCCCGTGCCCCAGCTCCAGACAAGACCGCCCTGTGGAAAACAACCCTCAGCTGCAGGTTGAGAATCTGTCCATGGCAGGGAACGGCAGCGACCACAACTACGGCCACAGGGAGCTGGGGAGCAGGAACCGCTCCGCACCTCCGCCAGGCTGCTGACAGAACGCTACGGACCCGGGACAGGCACAGGACACACACGGAGGGAAGGACCACGTGGAAAACCTGGCAATCAGCAGCTGAAGGAGCAAGGCACGGGTTGGAAACCTGCAGGAATTATGAAGAGAAAATAACTCACCCACCAGCCAGAGCTCTTGAAAAAAACAAGAACAAAGTCATGAAAATAAGTGAAAAACCAAACCTGGAGCAACAACAGAAAAGGTAAAATCTTCCATCACTAAAATCACTATTAAGAGCTGTACAGCAAACTTTGCTCCTGTACAACTGTTGTGGTTTAAAAGGGACAGAGCATAAAACTAAACAGGGGAAAGGGAAAATGCTAACCAGCAGTGACGCCCGATGTAATTGCTCAGCACCCACTGAGCGATACCCAGCCTGACCCAATCCCATCCCTTCTGGGTGACTCCCTGTAGTTTCTATACTGGACATGACGTGCTGTGGGATGGAATACCCCTTTGGCTAGTCTGGGTCAGGTGTCCTGTCTGCTTCCTCCCAGCTTCTTGTGTCCCTCCTCACTGCAGAGCGTGAGAGACTGAAAAGTCCTTGATCAGGGTAAGTGCTACTGAGCAACAACTGAACCATCAGTGTGTTACCAGTGTTAATTGCCACATTAAAGCCAGAACACAGCACTGCACCAGCTACAGGGTAGGGAATTAATTCTATCCCAGCCAAAACACCACCCAGGGGATAGGAGCTCAACCCCGAGGCCAGCACCAGCCCTGCTGCCTGACCAGGGGATGGGAGCTCAGCCTGAGGCCAGCACCAGCCCCTGCTGCCTGACCAGGGGATGGGAGCTCAGCCCTGAGGCCAGCAGCAGCCCTGCTGCCTGACCAGGGGATGGGAGCTCAGCCCTGAGGCCAGCACCAGTCCTGCTGCCTGCCCAGGCAGCCTTGAAACCCTTCACACCAAGTAACTGCTCCAGTTCCCAAGACAAGCCAGGGCTGCAGCAACCAGAGGAACTGTGGGTGCCTCTGGAACAGGGACTCCCAGGCAGAGGTTGGAAGCTCCCCACAACCCTGGAGCCATCGTGCAGGGTTGATGCAGGGGTTCTGTGGCCTTGCACACCTTAACATGGGGTGTTCCAGAATCAGCCACCCCTGTGGTCCCCATGTTCCCATAGTCACTGTGATGTCTGTGTCCCCATGGTCTCCCTGTGACCCACCATGTCCCTACGGTCACCATGTCCCCAGCGTGTCCCCGTGGTCACTGTGTTGTAACCTTAAATCTTACACTAACAACAGTGTGTGTGCCTTTAGCATAGGAGAATAGGCCAAATTGTTCTACCTTACTAACGTGTAGAGAGAAAGGAAGGTTTGGCTGATGGGGGAAGGAACATCATGGGACTGGTAACACCTAAGGAGACAGTAAATAAGACCACGGATGCCAGCCTTCAAGACAGCAGAGCGGTGCCCAGCGTGGGGCGAGACCGGAACAGAGCAGAAGCAAGGACATAGCAACTGCTAACTGGGCACTAGACCTTGCGAGCTTGAGCAAGCACTGAGGTCATTCAGTAAACACAGTGAGGAAGACTATCGGTGCCCACCAAAGACCCCACTCAGCAAGAAAGCGTATGCGTAATTAGGATGCAAATATTAGAACCAGTTGCTGGAAAAGCTGTGAATATGCATGAGTATGTTAAATATAGAGCTGCTGTCGGCAAGTACCAGGTGTGCTCACCCTTGTGAAAGGATTCGTGTGCGCGCCCAGCGCTGCAATAAAGAATGCTGCTTTCTGAAAGTCCAAATTGAGCCTTAGAGAGTTTCTCTGACCGACTTTTAGGGTAACAATTTGGCGCCTGAACAGGGACACTCAGCCGTGTTTCCCATGGATCCGGGGAGTCCCTGGGACCTTCACGCTGGCATCGGGGGAGTTTGCCTGAAGGACCAACGCGGGACCTCGGGGAGACCCCCATTTAATGTCTTTAAAAAGGCATTCTTTTTGGCCCCTTTCCACGTAAGGCAGAGAGGGACGCCTGCGCGGTGGGTAAAAGGCAGTTTAGTTTTGGTTGTCTGGACTTTGGTATTTGGTGGAGGTCAGGATCATGGGTACCACTGCCTCCAAAGGGGGGTTTGAAGAAATCCCCACTGGGTTGCATTTCACAACACTGCAAACAAATCGGTGAACCCCTGCGTAGTTCAGTCACTCGGGAGACCGGAACAAAGCGGTGGAGCCCCGAGGGGTTCGGTTACTCAGGAGACTCTGGTAAAATACTGTCACATGTCATTCTTGAGACGAGAAGGAAAGTGGGATGAAGTAGATTATGCAGAAATGTTTTTTACTTTGAGATATCATCTGGAACAGCAAAAGGATTGCAGTTTTCATTTTGCACTCCAGGACCTGTCAGTATTGTCCTTGGAGAAAGACAGTAAAATTTGCTTAAATGCTATTGGTCTTTGTGCACCACAGGGCAGTTATGCACTAAACATCTGAGGAATGTGGAGGAGGATTTGGATTTGATGGTAGGCCCCTGGAGAAGGGGTATTGTGAATAATGGGGCTGAAGGTGCTGACAATGAGGATCAAGCACAAGCACCAGCACAGGCACCTGAGATATAGGGGGGTCAGGCTGAAGGATTTTGCCTTACAGCAAGGCAAACTAGGGGAAAATGAGGGGAAACTGTGATTGCACCTTTAAGACAAGCTGTGCGCAATGATGGTCTGCTCATGATGAAGATTCCCTTCACCATTATAGATTTGAAGAGTTGGAAACAAGTGGCTGGTAATTACACATCATGCTTTCGAGAGTGTTGACAGAAATACGATTATTCCTACAGCTCGGACCCCAGTAGAGCAACAAATAACAGCAGGCACAGCGATAGGCACAGTGAATCTTCACATTCCTAGCCCCAATCCTAACTGGGACAGGCAAGCTTTGAAACAATATCGGAGGTAGATTTTAGTCAGTACTAGGAATGTGGTCCCCAAGGCAGTGAGCTGGTCTAAGCTATATGAAATAAAGCAAGATGTAAATGAATCAACTGCTGGATTCATGGGAAGATTAAAAGAGGTGATGTCTAAATATACTAATATTGATCCCGAATCAGAGGAAGGAAGGAAAGAGTTAGGCCGGTTAACAAAAAGTCAATCCATGGAAAACATAAGGAAAAAGGTACAAAAGCTTAAGGGGGAGGACCAATGTGATTTGGTAAAAATAATGGATGTGGCTTTGGAGACTTATCACAATCGGACCAATATTGCTCTGGTGCAAGTTCTCTGCAATGGTTCAAATGGTTCAATGGTACTGGGGAGGGCTTTCAGTCCCTGATTATTAATATATATATTATTGATAGAATTAATATAATTATTAATATAATACAATATTGCGTTTTGTGGGTTATAGTGTGTCAGGTTTCAACTAGGAATCTGTTAATATATATGCGGGAGCATAAGATAAGCTCCAGAGTAAAACTGGAATCTTTAGGGGAAAGAAAAGAGAGAAAAATTGCTGCCTGTAGCTATCCCCCAAGAAAGGGAGGGGAGGAAACAAGGATTACATGGAAAGGTTTGTGAACAGACTCCACAGGTTGCACTCAAAGGGAAAATGCCCTCAGAATCAAAATAAACACCGGAGATTTAGTGGAACGTCAGGACAGGCAGAGAGAATTATTACTTTAGAGGAAGAGTGAGGAGGAGCGGGGGAAGATTTGAATCCCAGCCCAGCAGAGCCCCTGACTACAGTTAGGTTGGGGAATGAGAAGGTAAAAGTTCTTGTAGAAACAGAAACTACTTATTCTGTTATAAATACTTGTAAAGGGCAATTAAGCAAACAAACAGCTTCAGGCACTGGTGCCACAGGTGGACAGGAACCCAGCCTTCCTTTACATTTGAGAAACTGGCAAACAGATGTTGACCCATAAATTCCTTTGCATGCCTGAGTGCCCTGTGCTGCTATTGGATAGAGATACACTGAGTAAATTACATGCAGCAATTAGGGTTAAAGAAAGAAAATTCAGGTACATGTTCCTGATGAAAAGGCTGTGGAGGCCTGAGTTTTTATGTTACAGAAACCAGGTACTGAGCCGGATATCCCAGAGGAAGCGGGTGTATCTGCAAATATGGGCTGCCAGAGCACCAGGACAATCACGAGATGCAGCAGCAGTAACTATTCTTCTAAAACCAAACATCACACTGCTAAGACAGAAACAGTATCCTATAAAACTGGAAGCAAGAAAAGAACTAGAGCCTCTAACAGAAAAATGTATTGAATACATTGGGACAAAAATGGTCTGTATTTGTACTTCACATGCTAATAACCATTCTGGAACAGAAAAGTAGTCAGGGGCTTTCCCCAGGCAGGCTGCGCTTCTATGACAAGAGGACGTAGAGTTGAAAGTATCAAACCTTTAGAACCAGCAGTGGTTTTGACAACAGATCCAGAAGCAGGAGAGCTGACTCACAACTGTTTACAGACCATAACATAATAGAGCTAAACCAAACATAAGAGACACTAAAGCCCTGCATTCCTCCTCCCCCAACACATCAGCACAGAAAGCTGAGCTGGTGGTGCTACTGAGACTTCTGAAATTGTCAGAAAGTCAAAATTTGCTTTTAAGGCACATCGGTTTGATAACACTCCAGTGAATATCGGTAATGACATTGCTGACAAAGCAGCCAAAGAAGCTGTGGGTGGGGACCTTTCATTAATATTGCCTCATCAGTATCAGAGCTTGGATAATGAAGTTCCAAGTTATCAAACAGAGGATGGAAAATTACCTAGTCTTAGGAGCCAAGAAACACGATGAAGGATGGTGGGTTACCAAACCCACTTACCAAACAGGCAAGTAATAGCTGCCCAACCTCTTATGAGAAGAAAACCACCAGGCAACACAAGGGGGAACAGAATCAATGACTGAGGCTTTAAAGCTCCAAGTTCTGAGTATGCAAATGACTGGAATTATAAAAGTGTTATAAAGAAGTGTGAACCTCCTTTACGATGCTAAGAGGCCCCCCACCTGGAACAACAAAGGCAATTGTCCACAAGACTACTGGCAAGTGGACTTTACAGAACTGCCACAGCGTTACAGGCTCAGACATATATATGTGTGTGTGTGTGTGTGTATGTCTTAGTTTTTCTGAATGACTAACAGTAACATATGTATTATCATTACAAATTATACACACTAATATAAATGCTTTTAAGCCCGGTGGGCCCTGACACCTTCTCATCTCCTCTGACACCAGCAGCTCCTGCACACAGACGGCTCCTGCTTTGCACCCACAATGTGTTTGAGGCCAACACTAAAACAGGATTGCAAAGTCAAAGAACACGTACCTGGATGCACAGGGCAGCCACGGGAGATGCAGCCTCCTGAGAGAGGGGTCTCTTCTGCAAGGCTCTCCCTCCTTAAAGAGCCCACGCTCACCGTGGGGGCCCCGTCACAACGAGCAAATCCACAGCGACCCCCACGTCTTGGTGATGGCGGCAGCATCGTGCCCATGGCCACTGGGCACCCAGGGATTGGGACTGGGTGAGCTTTAAGGTCCCTTCCACCCCAAACCAGGCTGTGACTGCGTGACTGCAAAACACGATCCCCATTTGGTGCAGAAGAGCTCTCAGCACCGAGTCAGGCCCAGGATCAGGGGCAGACATTTGTGCAGAACATCCTGTCTCTGCTGCTGGCCTCGGCAGAGGCCCCTGCAGCCCCCTGAGGGCAGGTCAGGCCTGGAGAACAGCCAGGATTGAGGGCAGCACCGCCACCTCCTCTGAAGGAAGCCCAAGGGCTGAGGCTCTGCAGTCTCTCCTTTCCTTTCCTTTCCTCCTTTTCCTTTTCCTTTTCCTTTTCCTTTCCTTTCCTTTCCTTTCCTTTCCCTGCAGCACCCTTGGCTTTCAGCCCCACAGCAGAGCCCTTCTGCAGCCGCTTCTCAGCTCTCGTTGCTCGCTGGCAGCTTCCCGAGGCAGTTGTGCCTCTGCCGGAGCCAGAGCAACGGCCCAGCCCGTGCTGCGCTGTGTGGGGCGCTCCGATGGCACCATCGAGTGAGTGCAGGGCTCGGCAGCGCTGGCAGGAGCAGAGCTGTGGGGCCTGACCCTGCTCCCGGGGCAGACGCGGGTGAGCTCCAGCCCTCGACAGGATCCTCCGCCTGCACCGCCGCCATGACAGCGGGCGGCGCGGGGGGATGACGTCAGAGCCGGCGCCACGGAGGGGACGGCGGGAAGGGGCCGGGCGCGCCGAGACTGGGGAGGGCCGGGGGGGGGGATGTGGAAAGGAAAACGTGGGATGGGAGCGGGATGGGAACGGGATGGGAGAGGGATGGGAGCGGGATGGGAGAGGGATGGGAACGGGATGGGAGAGGGATGGGAGCGGGATGGGAACGGGATGGGAGCGGGATGGGAGAGGGATGGGAGAGGGATGGTGATGCGCGGATAAACTCCACAACTCGTTAAAAGTTGTAAAGTAGGAATGCTTTTATTCAGCGCTGAGACGCACGGGGATAATTCCTCAAAGCCATGCGTACCTCAGTGTTGTTTCCCTCTACATTTATCCTCTAAAGTTATACATATTCATAAGGTTGCACAACACGCCTATACATATTCATATCCTATCCCCGCTTCGTATTATAATGAGCCAGAAGGTCCTCTGCGCCTGCGCATCGCCCCCTCTGGTCATGGGCAGGGGTCTCAAGATGAAGTAACTGAGTCTTCCTCCTGTGGGTAGGGGTCTTCAAGATGAAGTAAATGAGTCTTCCTCTCCTTGCACTTTTCACCTTTCAGTCTTCACATATGGCCTTAGGGTTTGGCCCGGTATCCCAGCCATAAACCATCTGCTTCTCCCCTTGTTAGTAGATTCAGGCGTCTGCTTTTCCTTATCAATAGCTGCTTATCAAAAGGACCAAGTGTCTGCTTTTCCTTATCAATAGCTGATTACCAATAGGACCAGGTGTCTGCTTTTCCTTATCAATAGCTGATTACCAATAGGACCAGGTGTCTGCTTTTCCTTATCAACAGCTGCTTACCAATAGGACCAGGTGTCTGCTTTTGCTTATCAATAGGACCAGGTGCCTTTGTTCTGCTCAGCAGGCATTTACAACAGACAATACTTTTGTTTAAGCAAGCAAATTCCTCTAACCCCCTTGTACAACCCCCTTGTACAATATCCCTGTACTACCCCCCTGTACATTGGTCAACCCTCTGGATCAATGGGAACGGGATGGGAGCGGGATGGGAACGGGATGGGAGCGGGATGGGAGCGGGATGGGAACGGGATGGGAGCTGAGATGGGAGCGGGATGGGAGCGGGATGGGAACGGGATGGAGCGGGATGGGAACGAGATGGGAGTGGGATGGGAGTGGGATGGGAACGGGATGGAGCGGGATGGGGCCGGGATGGGAACGAGATGGAGCGGGATGGGAACGGGAAGGGAGCGGGATGGGGCCGGGATGGGAACGAGATGGAGCGGGATGGGAACGGGAAGGGAGCGGGATGGGGCCGGGATGGGAACGAGATGGAGCGGGATGGAGCCGGGATGGGAGCGGGATGGGAGCGGGATGGGAGGGGGATGGAAGTGGAATGGGGTCGGGATGGGAGCGGGATGGGAACGGGATGGGAGCTGAGATGGGAGCGGGATGGGAGCGGGATGGGAACGGGATGGAGTGGGATGGGAACGAGATGGGAGTGGGATGGGAACAGGATGGGAACGGGATGGAGCTGGGATGGGAGCAGGATGGGAACGGGATGGGGCCGGGATGGGAACGGGATGGAGCGGGATGGGAACGGGAAGGGAGCGGGATGGGGCCGGGATGGGAACGAGATGGAGCGGGATGGAGCCGGGATGGGAGCGGGATGGGAGGGGGATGGAAGTGGGATGGGGTCGGGATGGGAACGGGATGGAGCAGGATGGGAACGGGATGGGATCGGGATGGGAGCGGGGTGGGAACGGGGTGGGAGCGGGGTGGGAGCAGGGTGGGAGCGGGGTGGGAGCGGGATGGGAACGGGATGGGAACGGGATGGGAGCGGGATGGGAACGGGATAGGAACGAGATGGAGCGGGATGGGAGCGGGACGGAGCCAGGATGGGAGCGGGATGGGAACGGGATGGGAGCGGGATGGGAGGGGGATGGGAGTGGGATGGGGCCGGGATGGGAACGGGATGGAGTGGGACGGGAACGGGATGGGAACGCGATTGGAGTGGGATGGGAGCGGGGTGGGAACGGGGTGGGAGCGGGATGGGAGCGGGGTGGGAACGGGGTGGGAGCGGGATGGGAAGGGGATGGGAACGGGATGGAGCCAGGATGGGAGCAGGGTGGGAGCGGGGTGGGAGCAGGGTGGGAGCGGGATGGGAGCGGGATGGGAACGGGATGGGAGCGGGATGGGAGCAGGATGGGAACGGGATGGAGCCGGGATGGGAGCGGGGTGGGAGCGGGATGGGAGCGGGGTGGGAGCAGGGTGGGAGCGGGATGGGAGCGGGATGGGAACGGGATGAGAACGGGATGGGAGCGGGATGGGAACGGGATGGGAGTGGGATGGAGCCGGGATGGGAGCGGGATGGGAGCGGGCTGGGAACGGGATGGGAGCGGGATGGGAACGGGATGGAGCCGGGATGGGAATGGGATGGGAGCGGGATGGGGCCGGGATGGGAACGGGATGGAGCGGGATGGGAGCGGGATGGAGCCGGGATGGGAGCGGGATGGGAACGGGATGGGAGCGGGATGGGAGGGGGATGGGAGTGGGATGGGGTCGGGATGGGAACAGGATGGAGTGGGATGGGAACGGGATGGGAGCGGGGTGGGAACGGGGTGGGAGCGGGATGGGAACGGGATGGGAGCGGGATGGGAGCGGGATGGGAGCGGGGTGGGAACGGGATGGAGCCAGGATGGGAACGGGATGGAGTGGGATGGAGTGGGATGGGAGCGGGATGGAGCGGGGATGGCAGCGGGATGGAGCCAGGATGGGAACAGGATGGGAACGAGATGGAGTGGGATGGGAACGGGATGGGAGCGGGATGGGAACGGGATGGGAACGGGATGGAGCGGGATGGGAATGGGATGGGAGCGGGATGGAGTCAGGATGGGAATGGGATGGGAATGGGATGGCAATGGGATGGGAGTGGGGTTGGAGCGGGATGGGAGCGGGGTAGGAGCGGGATTGGAACGGGATGGGAGCGGGATGGAGCGGGTTGAAGCGGCGGGATGGGAACGGGATGGGAGCGGGATGGAAGCGGGATGGGAGCTGGATGGGAGTGGGATGGGAACGGGATGGAGCCGGGATGGGAACGGGATGGGAACGGGATGGGAACAGGATGGAGCGGGATGGGACCGGGATGGGACCGGGATGGAGCCGGGATGGGAGCGGGATGGGAACGGGATGGAGCTGGGATGGGAGCGGGATGGGAACGGGATGGGAACAGGATGGGAGAGGGGCAGTGAGGGGCAGTTATGGGTGTTGGGGATCACTTGGGGAGCACATGGGGCAGTTGTGGGTCTGGGGCTGACTGGGGTGTCAGCTGGGAAACAGTTGTAGGTCAGGGAGATCTCTTGTGGGGACGTTGTGGGTCTGGGGAGTCACTTGGGGGTCACTTGGGAGGCAGGTGTGGGTCTGGGGAGTCACTTGGGGGTCACTTGGGAGGCAGGTTTGGGGAATCACTGGGGGGGCATTTGGGAGGCAGTTGTGGGTCCGGGAGGCCACTAGGGGGGCAATTTTAGGGCTGAGGGGATCATTTGGGGGCAGTTATGGCTCTGGGGGTCACTGGGTGAACACTTGGGGGGAGAGGTAGGTCTGCGAGCTCTCTTGGAGGGCAGGTGTGTGTCTGGGGTGTCACTTGGGGGCAGTTGTGTGTCTGGGGGGTCACTTAAGGGCAGTTGTGGGTCTGGGGGGTCACTTGGGGGGCAGTTGTGGGTCTGAGTGGTCACTCTGGGGGCAGTTTTGGGGCTGTTGTAGGTCTGGGAGATGACTGGAGGGCAGCTCTGGGTCTTTGGGGTCACTTGGAGGGAACTTGTGGGACTGGGATTTCATTTGGGGGACACTTGGGGAACTGTTTTTGGTCTGGGGGTCACTAGGGGGTCACTTGGGAGCAGTTTTGGGTCTAGGATGTTACTTGAGGGTCACCTGGGGGGCAGTTGTGGGTATGGGGAGTACCCACAGAGCATGAGGTTTGGCTTAGAGAAGCCTCACTGCTCGTCAATGAGGTTGCAGTAGCGGCAGTGTCTGTCTCAGGCCTTGGAGTAGCCCCGTTGCTGTGGCTGGCACTGCAGGAGCTGCTGTGCTTGTTGCAGTGGTTGGAATAGCTGCAGTGTTTATGCCTATCGTTGCCATGTAGTAGCCACTGTCCCAGTCACTGGGGTTGCAGTAGCCACAGGGCTTGTGGCTGGCAATGAGAAGCTGCAGTGCTTGTGGCTTGCACTGGAGAAGCCTCACTGCTTGTTGATGTGGTTGGAATACCTGCAGCGCCCATCACTGGAGTTGAAGTAGCTGCAGCACCTGTCCTTGGCATTGGAGTAACCCATGGGCCTGTCGCCATGGTTGCAGTAGGCACAGTTCTTAGGGCTTGGGTTGGAGAAGCCTCACTGCTCGTTAATGAGGTTGCAGTAGCGGCAGTGTCTGTCTCAGGCATTGGAGTAGCCCCGTTGCTGTGGCTGGCACTGGAGCAGCTGCTGTTCTTGTTGCAGTGGTTGGAATAGCTGCAGTGTTTATGCCTATTGTTGCCATGTAGTAGCCACAGTCCCAGTCACAGGGATTGCAGTAGCTGCAGGTCTTGTGCCTGGCAATGAGAAGCCGCAGTGCTTGTGGCTCGCACTGGAGAAGCCTCACTGCTTGTTGATGTGGTTGCAACACCTGCAGTGCCTGTCTTTGGAGTTGTAGCAGCCGCAGCACCTGTCCTTGGCATTAGAGTAACCCATGGGCCTGCTGCCATGGTTGCAGTAGGCACAGTTCTTAGGGCTTGGGTTGGAGAAGCCTCACTGCTTGTCGATGGCGTTGGAGGAGCAGCAGTGTTTGTCACTGGCATTGGAGAAGGCACAGTGCTTCTGGGTAGGGTTGATCTAGGCACTGCATATGTTGCAGGCCTTAGAGTAGCCCCATTGCTCCTTCCTAGAGTTGGAATAGCTGCAGACCTGAAAACTGCTGGTGGAGCAACTGCAGTGCTTGTGCCTGGGGTTGGATTGTCCAAAGTGCTTGTTGATGGGGCTGGAGTAGCCACAGTGCCTGTCCTTTGCATTCGAGTGGCTGATGTGTCTGTCACGGCACTTTGAGTACCCGCAGAGCATGAAGCTTGGTTTGGAGAAGCGTCACTGCTCGTCGATGAGGTTGCAGTAGTGGCAGTGTCTGTCTCAGGCATTGGAGTAGCCTTATTGTTCTGCCTGGCACTGCAGTAGCTGCTGTGCTTGTTGCAGTGGCTGGAATAGCTGCAGTGTTTATGCCTATCGTTGCCATGTAGTAGCCGCTGTCCTGGTCACTGGGGTTGCAGTAGCCGCAGGGCTTGTGGCTGGCAATCAGAAGCCGCAGTGCTTGTGGCTCGCACTGGAGAAGCCTCACTGCTTGTTGATGTGGTTGCAATACCTGCAGTGCCTGTCTTTGGAGTTGTAGCAGGCACAGCACCTGTCCTTGGCATTGGAGTAACCCATGGGTCTGCTGCCATGGTTGCAGTAGGCACAGTTCTTAGGGCCTGGGTTGGAGAAGCCTCACTGCTTGTCGATGGCATTGGAGGAGCAGCAGTGTTTGTCAGTGGCGTTGGAGAAGCCACAGTGCTTCTGGGTGGGGTTGATCTAGGCACTGCCTATGTTGTAGGCCTTAGAGTAGCCCCATTGCTCCTTCATAGAGTTGGAATAGCTGCAGACCTGAAAACTGCTGGTGGAGCAACTGAACTACTTGTGCCTGGGGTTGGATTGTCCAAAGTGCTTCTTGATGGGGCTGGAGTAGCCACAGTGCCTGTCCTTTGCATTCGAGTGGCTGATGTGTCTGTCACGGTACTTTGAGTACCCGCACTGCATGTGGCTTGGTTTGGAGAAGCCTCACTGCTCGTCAATGAGGTTGCAGTAGCGGCAGTGTCTGTCTCAGGCATTGGAGTAGCCCCGTTGCTGTGGCTGGATTAACTGCAGCAGCTGCTGTGCTTGTTGCAGTGGCTGGAATAGCTGCAGTGTTTATGCCTATTGTTGCTATGTAGTAGCATCTGTCCCAGTCACGGGGGTTGCAGTAGCCGCAGGGCTTGTGGATGGCAGTGAGAAGCCGCAGTGCTTGTGGCTCGCACTGGAGAAGCCTCACTGCTTGTTGATGGGTCACTGGTGATGGAGAGGCTGCAGTGGTCGTGCCTGGCACTGGAGTAGCTGTAGTGCTTCTGGTAGGACTTGCAGTAGCCACAGTGTTTGTGCCTGGGGTTGATCTAGCCACTGCAAACGTTGCAGGCCTTAAGAGTAGCGACAGTGCTCCCTCCTAGAGTTGGAAGAGCTGCATACCTGGAAACTGGTGGTGGAGCAGCTGCAGTGCTTGTGCCTGGGGTTGGATTGTCCAAAGTGCTTCTTGATGGGGCTGGAGTAGCCACAGTGCCTGTCCTTTGCATTCGAGTGGCTGATGTGTCTGTCACGGTACTTTGAGTACCCGCAGTGCATGAGGCTTGGTTTGGAGAAGCCTCACTGCTCGTCAATGAGGTTGCAGTAGCGGAAGTGTCTGTCTCAGGCATTTGAGTAGCCCCGTTGCTGTGGCTGGCACTGCAGCAGCTGCTGTGCTTGTTGCAGTGGCTGGAATAGCTGTAGTGTTTATGCCTATTGTTGCCATGTAGTAGCCACTGTCCCAGTCACCGGGGTTGCAGTAGCCGCAGGGCTTGTGGTTGGCAGTGAGAAGCCGCAGTGCTTGTGGCTCGCACTGGAGAAGCCTCACTGCTTGTTGATGTGGTTGGAATACCTGCAGTGCCCATCACTGGAGTTGCAGCAGCCACAGCATCTGTCTTTGGCATTGGAGTAGCCCATGTGCCTGCTGCCATGGTTGCAGTAGGCACAGTTCTTAGGGCCTGGGTTGGAGAAGCCTCACTGCTTGTTGATGGGGCTCCAGAAGCAGCAGTGTGTGTCACTGGCGTTGGAGAGGCTGCAGTGGTTGTGGCTTGCACTGGAGTAGCTGCAGTGTTTGTGGCTGGGGTTGACGTAGCCACTGTACACATAGCAGGCCTTAGAGTAGCGCCATTGCTCCTTCCCAGAGATAGAGTAGCTGCAGAGCTTAAAACTGGTGGTGGAGTAACTGCAGTCCTTGTGCCTGGGGCTGGATTAACTGCAGGGCATGTTGAATTGGGTCGCACCAGCCACAGTGCCTGTCCTCGGTGTTTGAGTGGCCGATGTGTCTGTCACTGTATTTGTAGTACCTGCAGTTCTTGTGGCTTGGGTTTGAGAAGCTTCACTGCTTGTCACTGAGTTTGGAGTAGCCACACTGCTTTTTTTGCCCTGTTTGGAATAGCAGCACTGCATGTTGCTGGAGTTGTAGCTGCAGTGACAGTCCTTGCCATTGGAGTAGCCACGGTGCCTGTTGCCATTGTTGGTGTCACCGCAGTGGTTGTGGCTGGTGTTGGAGTAGCTGCAGTGCTCGTGGCTTGTGTTGGAGTAGCCGCATTGTCTGTTGCTTTGATGTCAGATCTTGTCTCTCCTCACTGCAGAGCATGAGAGACTGAATCAGCCTTGCTCAGGGTAAGTGCTAATCAGAAACCACTATACAATCGGTGTGTTACCAGCGTTATCCTCAGACTAAAGCCCAACCTCACCACTGCCCCAGCTACAAGGAGGAGATATAACTCTTATGAGGTGTCCCTCTGACACCTATTGCTCTCCAAAGAACCCAGAAACCAATCCCCACAAGCCCCCCAATAACTGCAAAAGTCCCCCCAAAACACCCAACCTCAACAAACTCCCCAAACTCCCAAACCCCCAAAACCCCCCGCTCTCCGCAAAACCCACAAAGTCCCCCCAAAAAACAACCCCCAAAACCTCAAAGTCTCCAAAAAATCCCCACAGGCCCCCAAAATCCATCCCAACCTCCCAAGAGCCCAAATCCCCACCAAAATACCCAACCTGCCAAAACCCCCAAACCCCACACTCCCCCCAAGAGGAGGGGGCCAAAACCCCCAAACCCCACAACCCCAAAACCCCCAAACCCCACAACCCCCAGCTTACTTGCCCAGCTGCTGGCTCAGGCTGTGAGGGTGGAGAGCAGCTGTCTCCTGGGGCAGTGGATGTTTGCAGCCAAGGGTGGTTGAACACATCGTCCAGGGATGGCCTGTCGCGAGCTCTCATGGACAAGCACCACCTGATGAGGTGCTGGCATTCTGGGGAGAATCCCGGAACTGCCGCTCAGTTGCGGGAGGCTCCTGCCTACCTTGTGCCACCGTCCGCAGCGCCCGGGCCTGGGTGCGCTCAGAGCTGCACCCAGACCTCCTGCTCCATGACTCGGTTTGGAGGAGAGCAGGACGGCAGGACATGGGCCACCTCCTCCAGCTGACCAAGGGCGATCAGCTGCCACCCCCTAAACCCCGACCTTCCCCTGCTGCTGCGAAGCCAGGTACCTACCGACAGAGATCCGGCGCTGGAAGAAGAGCTGCCCGCTGACGATGTCCTCGCAGCACCGGAAGGGGAGGACCCCGCACACCATCTCATACAGCAGCACGCCCAGGGACCAGATCGCCGCCGGACGGCCGTGGTACCAGTGCCAGCGGAACCACTCCGGCGGGTAGTACAAAGGTGTTCCTACAACAGGATACGGGCGCACCTCATTAGGCAGATGCCGCCTGCTCCTGGATTCTCGCCCGCGGATCCCCAGGGATGCAGGGGCCGCACCGGTGGCCCCACGGACGTGGGGACGCGCACTCGGTGTGACCCGCCACCTCTTCATCAGCACGTGACTCTTGTTCACAAACTGCCCGGTACAGGAAGCACCCTGGGCTGTGGGCTCACCGCTAAATGTGGTGTAGACCGTGTCCCTGAGGAGGGTGCTGCAACCAAAGTCAATAAGCTTGACCTCTCTGGTGGCCAAGTTGATGATGATGTTCTTGGGCTTGATATCCCTGTGCAGGACACCGCAGCTGTGGCAGTGCCGCACAGCCACCAGCACCTGGAGGAAAATGCCCCGCGCCAGATCCTCGGGCAGGAACCTCTGCTTTTTGATGAAGTCGGAGAGGTCCTGCGATGGCTCCGGACGCTCCAGAACCAGCACAAAGGAGTGGGGCAGCTCAAACCAACTGAGGAGCTGGATGATGGCACTGCAGCCGGAGCGCACCTTCCTCAACATGGCTATCTCCATGGGAATGCGAGTGCCGCTGGGCTGCAGGGGGACCGCGGCACCGTCAGCAGGGCCGATGCTGGCCCGGGGCTCCTGGGCCTCCCTGCCTGGGATGCTCTGATGCCCTCCTGCCCGGCCCCACTGCTCCCAGGTGCCCCCCGCAATCCCCAGGGATGCTCTGGTGCACCCCTACCCGGCCCGTGTCCCCTGCTGACTCCACACCCACTCCCCTCACGCCGTCCCACTTTCCCCCCCGCCGGCCCCACCGGCTCACCCCCACCCGCTCTGCCCCGCACTGTCCCGGTGGCCCCGCGCACTCACCCGCTCGCCCCACGAGGAGATGCGCTCCCGAGCCACTCGTTTGATCGCCACCTGCGAGCCAAGGGCAGCGCTGGGCTGAGCTGAGCTGAGCCGAGCCCCGCCGCCTCCCCGGCCCGCCGCCGGCCCCGCCCTTACCGGGCTGTTGTCACACAGGCGGAGCCCCGAGTACACGGACGCGAAGCCGCCTCTCCCCAGCAGCGGTCCCACGCGGTAAAGCCGCTCGAAGCTCTCCTTGTCGTGCCCCGTGCGACAGACGCGGCCGCTGTCGCTGCGCGCGGGGTCCCCGCCGCCGGTCCGCGCTCCGCCGCCGGTCCGCGCTCCGCCGGGCACCTGTGGGTGGTGGCGGCCCCCGGCCGGCCCCAGGCGGGGCCGGGCCTGGGGGCGGGCCGGGGAGCGCCAGGGGGCGGCGCTGCCTCGCCAGACCCAGACCCAGGGGCGGCTCGCCCAGCGCAGCCACTGCCAGAAGCGGGAGAGGGGAGCGGTGCCGCGAGCCCCTGCGGGGGGACGCTGGGGGACGCTGGGGGGACGGGGGAGGCACCATCGCGGGGAGCGGCGGAGGGCGGGCTCCGGACCGCCGAGAGCTGCCGCCGCCGCCGCCTCACCTGGTGCTGCTGCCGCTGCTCCTGCAGAAGCCGCTGCCGCTCAGAAGCCGCTGCCGAAGTCGCTGCCGCTCAAAAGCCGCTCAGAAGCCGCTCAAAAGCCGCTGCTGCCGCCGCCGCCGCAGCCTCGCTGTCAACGGCTCTGTCCACGCGCGCCCCGGGCGCCCGCTGCCACCGGGCGGAGCGGCCGGCGGGGGGGGTCTCGCGGCCGCGGGAGCCCGGGGAACGGCGGAGCGGGCCCTGCCCAGCCCCGCGGCCGGGCTCGTGCGCCCCCCGCCCGGCAGCAGCATCCCCGCGGCCGAGCCTTTGGAAACCGAACCTCAGCCTCGGGACCCTGCGAACGAGGCTTTAGAACTGAAACCGGAGGCTTTGGGAAGTCACAAGGAGGCTGCAATTTACTGCTTATTTTATCCCCTCTTTCCTTTCCACAGAGGTGGATTGAGAGGAGATTGTGATAAACACATAAATGTATTGGCTTTCTCAAATCATAGGCGTGCTCACGTGCAGGATATAACTGTACGAGTTTACAGTAACAGAAACAAAACACGCTAAAGATACAAGACCAGACAGCAAGTTAAAAAGGTTCAGATCTCTTGATCTAAATGGAGTCACATAGCAAAAGAATTTGTAAAGGTAAGAGAAGGTGGGGGGTGAAGCTTGGTATAAGGAAAGCTAGTGCCTGGAAAACATAGGGTTAAAGTACTGTTTAGCTTAACTTAGGCTGTAGAAAGAGAACAATGTTTATGTTGTAAGTCGGTGGGATGTAGTGGCCCCACTTAAACATGAGTTGTTTCAGGCTAGTCTTCTAAAGGAGCTTTAAAGAGCGATGTTTGTGTTGTAAGTCTGTGGTGAGGTAACAGGCTTTAGTGGCCCCACTAAACATGAATGAGTTATTTCACACCATCGTTATCAGTTAGTTTGGAGACAGAGCCTCCCAAGGCTCTGCTAGCTTGGGATACTCCTTGTCTGCCCATCCTGCAACAAATTTTGCAGGAAGGTCACGCTGTTTTAAATCCTTGCTAGTTATCAGAATAATTACAGATATAGCTGGTTGTGTGGTTGCTGGGGGGTCCAGCTGTGCCAGAGGTGAAAAGTACACCGTGAGGAAGACTGCTTACTGCATCTTGAAGAGCCCTGCTCACAAGAGGAAGACTGTTTACTTCATCCTCAAGCCCCCTGCTCACAATCACCACAGAGCAGTGCGCAGACGCCAAGAGGAGGAGACTTGTGATGATAAATTCTGGAAGCTCGTTATAATATCCCCCGCCTATATGCGGGAATTATGAATATGCATGTAACACTGAAAGTATATAAACCTGTACCAAATGCTAATCCCTTGCGCCTCTGGCTGCGGTCACGCTGTTGCTTTTGCTTTCTTGCCTTTGTCCCTCACTAAACCCTCGTTACCTCGTTTAGAGGAGTGAGTTCGTATTTCACGAGCTCTCAGGAAGCTCTTCCCTGTGAGGGTGCTGAGGCGCTGGCGCAGGGTGCCCAGAGGAGCCGTGGCTGCCCCATCCCTGGCAGCGTTGGAGGCCGGGTTGGACACAGGGGCTTGGAGCAAGCTGCTCCTTCCATGTGGAAGGTGTCCCTGCCCGTGGCAGGGCTTGGAGCTGGAGGAGCTTTAAGGTCCCTTCACCCCAGCCCATCCGGTGCCTCTGGGATCCCATGGGGGGCGGCTCCTCCATGAGGAAAGGCCCCGCCCCTCACGGGGGTCCCGCTGCCCCCCGCCCACTGCCCCGTGCGCATGTGCCGGAGGCCGGACTACAGGTCCCAGCGTGCCCCGCGCGGGGGAGCCGTGCGCTGATTGGCTGCGTCGGAGGCGGGCCCAGGGCGTGAGGCGGAGCTGCAGCCGGCAATGGCGGCGGCAGAGCGGGAGGAGGTGAGGGTGAGCGGGCGCGGCGCGGGTCTGGGGGGCGCTGCAGAGCCCGGGGAGCGGGGCTGGGGGTCTGCGGCCCCCCGAGGCTCTGGGCAGTGGGGCCGGGCGCTGCGGGGGAATGCGGGGGGCGGGTGCGAGCGCTGGGCAGTGGGGCTGCGAGATGGCTGGGAGTGTGGGGTGCTGCGAAGCCGGGGCATGGGGGGCTGGGAGCTGTGGGGGTCCCGCACCTTTCCGGCCCTGGGGATGGAGCGGGGCTGTTGTGGGGGGCCCTGGGGGCTGTTTCCCCCCGGGGGGGAGGTGCTGCTGGGGCAGCCGATCCCCGGCACCCGGGGGGGGGGCGGGCCCGAGGTGTCGTTGACTCTGAGCCGGGTTTTGGCTCCTGGAGCGGGATGGGGAGCAGGAAGGGAAGGATGAAAAACCCGAGGGTGGAGATAAGAACAGTTTAATAACCGAAGCACAATGTACTAGTGCTGGTAATAGTGATAATAATGATAAGGGACATAACAAGAAGAGAGAAAAAAAAAAAGGAAAAGAAAAAAAAAAGCCCAAGCCAATAAACACAAGTGATGCCCAATACAATTGCTCAGCACCTGCTGAGTGATACCCAGCCCGACCCGAGCAGTGATCCTTCCCTTCCAGATAGCTCCCCCCGGTTTATGTACAACTAAAACGTCAGTGTGTTGTCAGCACTGCTCTCGGAATAAAGCCAAAAGGCAGCAGAGCACCAGGTGCTAGAAAGCAAACGAGCACTGTCCCAGCCACAACCAGGACAGTATCCACCCCTTAGTCCATACCATTTATGTCATGCCAGGCCTCACACTTCCCACTGTCATGACTTGGGGCTCCATCTGCCATAGCAGTGTCTCCAGGCAGGAAAGATGGATGGTGTGGGGTGTTGGGTTGTTGGATGCTGAAGTCAGTTCCGATTCCGTCACTGCGACACTTGTCCGGTTTGATCAAAGTCCATTCTTCATTAATGGTGATCAAGGGAGTCAGGTTCAGATCCTCAGACCCACAGCGGTGGGGACAGGGGCCACGAGGTGTCCCGCGCAGTGATGGGTGTTCAGCCGCCATGGAAGCGATCACGGAATTCAGTATTACACAGCATCATAAAGTTCAATTCACTGGCTCTTTTCACCCCAAATCAGATCTCCTTCAGGTACACGCCGGACTTCCCCACCCTCCCGCAATACCCACCAAAAGCCCCCAGCTCTTTGAGCAAAAGCAATCCCACGAGCGGGTTTTCTTTTGCCTGAATCGGCAATAACCCAGACTGGTTGCCCCAGCACATCCTTTATGTGCACCCCAGGAACTTCATCCCCCTCTATGGTATGTAAAATCTGTAATTGGGCTGGGTCAGCCCTGTTGGCAGATCCTCTGGTGTTGAGCAAGCAGGTGGCCTTTGCTAAGTGTATCCCAGTGTTTGAAAGTCCCACCACCCATTGCTCTCAGTGTGGTTTTCAGCAGCCCATTGTACCATTTCCATTTCAAGTCTCAGTGTGTTGAGAAGGGCCAGAACCTTTACTTGCCCTGCTGCTGATTTCCCCTGGTCATCGAGCTGAAGGCTTTAGATGTGGGAGCAGTTGATCTAGGGCTTGTTCATGTCATTTTATGCCATCTAAAAACTAAACGGAGTTTCTCTCATTAAAGCTCTACAAATGCCCTTTCAATCCTAGCGCTTTTAATGTATGAGATAGCTGTGGATGGCCCGGTACACAGGCTACGCGTACAGCACCCTGCAGTACAAAATATGTATGACCTTCCTGGTCCCTGCGTGCGGCTGAAAATGAGTGTGGTGTCACAGGAGGTTATTTGAGGATGAACTAGAAATGTTCCAGGACTTGTTTCTGGGGAAGTCTCTGGTTCCCAGCTTGTCCTGGTGCTCTGTGGACAGGCTCCTGGCCATGTGTTGTCTGTGCAGGTGTTCCGGAGGCTCCGTGCTTCGTCACGCAGTCGCGTCCTGCACTGAGGTGACTCTTAGTTACTGCCGTAGCTCAAGCACAGGCCCTCGCCAACGGCTGCAGTCGCTGTGAGTGCTGGTTTGTGTAAACACGTTTTTTTTGCAAGGGATTATCTCTTCTGTGAAACGTTTGCATGGGATTTCTGTAGTTAAAAAAATACACAGCTGCTTTGTTTTCCCCCTGTGCTTGCCTGTGGTGAGTAGGAAGGAGAAGGAGAATGTCTGGCAGAGACGGGTAAAGAAGAGAAAGGGGAAGAAACAAGCCCAGAGAAGCAGTGCGGAAGATGCCAGTGAAGAGCAGGGAGAAGAGAAGCAGCAGCCTCCAGCAGGGCAGGCGAGAAAGTGCTCCTCCCAGAGCAGCGTCCCAGAAAAAGGAAGGCGGCGAGAAGTTGGAGTCTCAGGTGAGCCTCCTGCTGAGGGAATGTGTCGTGGGTTTTGGTGTCTGAGAAGTTGAAGGGTGAGAAGCAGTCTCTAGGTTCAGGCAGGCCTCGGTCAGACACAGCAGTGAAGCAGCTATTTATTTACCGTTTGTGCACAAACGGGTGTCCTGGCAAGCAGGCACACACAGCAAAGGCAGAACTTTGATTTGTATTTTCTTTCCCATCCTCAAGTTCCCTCCCTTGTTACCCCATTGGTTGGGGACTCCAAGGTTTACAGCCTCTCCGACGTGTATAATCTACGTGCTAACTGTCCCGCCTCTGGTTACACCTCCCCTTACTCAGTTTCGTACACCCCTTCCTCTTACTTCTTTCTTTCTCTCCTTTTAGGGTTTGATTTCATAACTCTCTGGCAGGCACATGGTACCCCAACTTACTGCTTAACTACAGCAGCGGTTTGCACTGGCTTAGCTTCATAGGTTGTACAAAGATAGCGTTCCTTTGCAGCACAGAGCATGTCTGTTGCCCAAAGATGCCGTTGTCTTTAAGCACAGAGTGTGCCTGTTTAAGTCACGGTATTGCAAACCCTATGTTTCGTTCCCTGAGTAACTTAGCCCCAGCCTCAATATTGCAAAGTCTTAGTATTACAAAACCTTAATATTGCAAAGCCTCATCCCGAATATGCAAACCCAACAGTGTTTCTCTCTCATGCGTGATTTTTCCCCGTAGGGAGCCTGCCATTTTCTTTTCACAGAATCATAGAACGGTTTGGGGTTTGGGTTGGAAAGGACCTTAAGATCATCCACTTCCAATTCCCCTGCCGCAGGCTGGGACACCACACGCTAGACTGTGTCATCCAAGACTCCGTCCAGCCTGGCCTTAAACACTGCCAGGGATGGAGCATCCACAGCCTCTCTGGGCAACCTGTTCCAGGGCCTCCCCACTCTCACAGTAAATGCAGTTGTTTTCATCATTCAGAGAATCTTTTTGGTAAAGGATCAGCGCAGCTTACAGATGGCATCACTGATGGCACAGCTTCTAAGTACCCAAGTTTGGATCATTAATTCTTTCATCCACCTTGGAGCAAGAGTAGTCCTAAAGCATTGCTGCCTGGTTCTTAGTTGTTCTCAACATGCACCAAGTAACAGAAAAGACCCGAAGGAGAAGCTCTTGGGGGTTTTATTTCTGGTGTTTAGGCAGTGCCAGTAGAGAGGAGACTGAGAGGTCTGGGAGCAGGCAGCTGTAAGCACACCTTCCTGGGATACCTGCCGAGCGGCTTGCTTTGCTTATCTCTGTTTCCCAGTGGTTTTAAATCCTGAATTGTGAGAGTTAAATGAATTCATTGATCTCAACAGAGCACTTCTGCATGGAAATAGCGGCTCAGGCGGGAAAGATGCCTCTTAGTCATGGTGCTTAAGAACTAGACGTACATTTGTTTGATTTTAAAATTCATACCCTTCAAAATGCACTCGCAAATGCATTGTGTCCCTTTCCAAATGCTGCAGTAAGCATTACTGAAGGCAGTTCCATAGAACAGGGCAGTTTGGCAGGTGGCCTTTTTTCTTGCTTTCTGATTGCACTGACTTTCCTTACCCTTCTCTACCCCCAGTGTGTCTTCTTTTCTTACAGCTTGGGTCTCACAGTGCCCAGGCAGGTTTGTGACCTACATTGATATCCAGGCTTCCTACAGATACAAACCCGATCAGTGGAATTACTTGAAGCAGTTCTGCAGACCTGGTTTTAAGAGTCCTCACAAGGTCTGTGTGTATCAGGAGGAGATGGAATCCATTTTGTTTCTTCAAGCAATGTGTAATAAGCGTGGTTTTACTGAGCTACAGCAAAGCTTTGAATTATTCTGATTTCACCGTATAAGGAGTTGTCCCATACATACGCTTTGGCAGTGATTTGGTCAGGGATGAAGGTCTTGTATGCACATCACATCCCTAACTCTTTCAGTGATTACTGTTTCCTTAAAGAGTATCTGCAGCTACCCATGTGGTTGCAGTACTGTGAGAAGTATCCTTTAGTACTTAAGTACCCCGCAGCAGTGGAGCAGAGTGTCTCAAACCAGTTCTTAAGGCTCCTGTTATGTAGAGCTCCTCAGTAGTTTAGCTAGGCAAAGAAGTCTGTCTTTCCTGAAACTGATTTTGGACTCAAATGTACTGTGTGATTTCTCCCATCTCTAAACCACCTTGCGCTAAAGCTGTGTTAGTTGTGTTAAATTCTTACTCCTCTTTAGGAGAAAAGTAAGGGGGAGGCAAGGAGCGATTGCCCAGTCATTGCTGCTTTACCTGCCGATCCAAAGGGAAGAGGTCTTTTCCTTTTTGTCACTAGAAAAGTAAAGAATAGTCTTTTCCCAAATCCCATTGAGAGGCTGGATTCTCACATCATGAATGTGTCTTGCAGCTCCAGCAGTCAAGTTTGGGGAGGAGGCTAGAGAGTCCAGTTTGGGGCATTTTCTCAGAGTGGGTGGGAAACAAAACCCACGTAGTTAATTCTGCTATGTATTCAGCATTCCCGGTTTTCCCCTTTTCAGTCTGTTGCTCAAGCCCTACGTGATGAAGATTGTCCTTTGATGATCATTCCAAGCAGGCCTTGTGAGTGGTTCTATTTCTTACACACATCTTAGCAGACTGTAAGCGTTCACATGAAATCACAACTCCAGTCTGAAAAGTGTTCTGTGGCAAGACCACGAGGAGCTGGCTCTTACCTGGCAGTGGCCTCCATTCAGTTTTAAACAGTTTGAAAGTATGAAGCTTTATCATCATTTTTTCTAGGGAGCCATCCATGGACACTTGGAGTGTGATTGGGTCAAGCTGAGCTCAACCGAACCCAAGCCAACCTGTTGGCACGAAGGAAATGCCACGACTGCAGGAAAGCTCCTCTGGGCAGCTGTTGAAGTTCAGGTGGTACTTGAGCCCAGTTAACTGGGCAGCTTGCTTTTCAGTGCTGCACATAGTGCTGCCTATGGAGAGCAGCAGAGGAATTAAGGGGACAAAAAGCTGGTTTTGTCACTGTGGTCAGCAGGTGCTTTTGAGTAGACAGGCAGAGGTCTCCGAGCTCAAGAGTATCTGTCACTGACCTAGAAGCTCATGCAAATAAGGAAGTGCTGTTATTTTTTTCCATGCTTTAAAATAGAGATTGTGTAAAGCAGGCCCAGGCTGTCAAAAAGAGAAAATAATGGATGAAGCGCTAAAGAATTAAAAATCTGTATGAAAAATGATGTACTGACCCAAAAGACAGAAAATCATTTGCAAAGAAGTTCTTACCTTCTTTTTGCCTACAGCCAGAGGGGAAGATCACAGAAGGATATTTAATTGTTAATTAACACAGGTTAGTTAATTGTTTCCTGAGAATAAGTGGGGGAGTAGATATTGCAGACTGAATATTAAGCCCAGGCATCAGTGCTTATTGGAACCTGATAAGGAAAGTGCAGAACCAGTAGATAAAGGTGATGTACAGCCGTGTAGGAGGACTGACCTACTCTTCCCTTTGGAATGAAACCAAGGATTTGGTGCAGCAAAGAGCAGGGCAACATAAATGAGTGTGTGAACGTCTGTCCTTGTCTCTTTCTTTTATAAACTCCTCTCTCTGTCTTACCCATAGTTTCTGTCTTTTTTTCCATTGCTTCCTTTTTCCATTGCTTTCCGTTTCTGCTTTCTTTTGGTATTTTGAATAGTTCTGAAGAGACGCTTCCTGGACTTCTCCATGAGGAGTGGTGTGCTAGCTGTGGCAAATCAGACTACCTTCAAAGATGGAAGAGGGAAAACAAGAAACGTAACTGACCTCAGTAGAGCTGCAAAGTAGGTTTTACCCTTCTTAAGTGCTTGTGTGTTGGATTCTGAGGCTGTGAAATAATTTAGGAATTGAAAAACCAAGATCAGAATCTGTTGTATCAAATGGCTGAGGGTACCCAGACGAGACTTCCTGGTAGATGGTTTCTGTGCCTGAGCACTTGCAAAGTTCCAGTAGGGAAAACCAGCACTGTGGTATGCAGAAATGAGCAAGGAGCCAAAAGCTTTAGTGTTCCTCAGAATGACTGTCAGTTTTGAAAACATTCCACTTGGTTTTCCTAGCCAAAATTAATAGCAAGGAAAGTTAAAGGAGGTTCAAATTGAAGTCTTCATGCAGCAGGACTCAGGCCAGCCAGTGATGGCCTCAGCTCTTCCTTCCTACAGCAGCCTTCCTAGTGCTGTGGAATGTCCTAGTACTTTTGCATCTCACCTCATCAGCATGCTCCTGTTTTTAGCACACGTCTGAAGGTCAGAAGGCAATGTCCTGGGCTCTGATGCCAGACAGCACCTCCCTTTCAGATGGACAGCAAGCATCTCCAATGCTGGGTAGCAACCAGCTACTCTCCATCCTCAGCCTGTCCGGAGCACAGGGGTACCTTTTCTTACCTCTGGATCTGAGGCTGCCGCATTCTAGCACCTTCCCAGCAGTGCTAGCACCCGCAGCTTAGGAAGTTTCCTTCTTCTGGCATCTACAACTACATTGTTTGTTCTTTGACAAGATGATTCTTCATTTCTTCTTAGGAAACGCTAATATGGGCAAGCACTTTGCAGGATAGGAAAACAACTCCAAGAAGTCCTCCTTTTGCTTCACTGAGCTGTTTTCTGCTTCTCTGCTATTAGCAGTCTTGTCTTTTGTCAGCAGCATCAGTAATATCCTGGATGCAAGATCAATTGGAGTAAAAATTTTGAAGACTATGCTATTTCTTGGTACTGGATTTTAATGTAAGATTCTAATGGGTAATTTTATGTTTTTCCAAACTCACTATGGAATGTGTAGGGAATTGAAGAATTGATCACGTACGTGTTTGGTACCAAACCTACTTTTAAGCTTTGCCATAATGTTGTTATGGTTCTGTATGTGAGGTAAGGATAGCACAGCATACATGCATACGGTATGGTCTGGAGTAGCTCTTGAATATCCTACCAGGCAGAAACTCAAGAGGTGCTGCCGTCTTCTGTTGCAGGACCCATCTGCATGGTAATTCCAAACCTAAAAATTCTTGATTACGAGACTTTCAAACCAATTGCAGTTGCTAAATGTCGTGAGTATCTATATAAAACACATCCCAATTTCCAAATTGATACTAGCAACATGTAGTTAAATTCATTGTAATACACAAATCCAGTGCAGCAGGCAAAGCAAATTAAAGAACAAAAACTACTGAACAGAGTTAGCTTTATCTTGCAATTCTTACTCAATAATGAGCAATTAGTAAAAATGCAGCACCAAAACAAAAGAAGTAGCTATTTTGCTGCAGCAGATCTGTGAGTGTATATGCCTAAATGGCCATTCTCTCTAGATCTGTTATTGAAATCAGACTTATGGTGAAGATTCTCTCAAAGGAGATGCTGCTCAACAGATGGGCTGGAGAGAGACTTGAGCATTTTCTGAACAGACTTTCTCCATACTGAAGCCAGTTTCCCCATTTCAAATAGGATACTTTTATAAGGGATTGTTGTTACTTTTAAAGTAGTTGGGTAGAATTTTCCTCACACTTTTCACCAAATGACAGCATGCATCCAGTGATTTCTGGGCAAACATATTAAAGTGCCAGAGTTTGGGTGATGAGAGTGAAGGCCTGGTGGTGGAAGGAGGTGGGATTAAAAATCTAATATGGAATTGCTCTGTTCTTTTTATCCTACTCCCAAAGAACTGCTGCTTTCAAGGCTCAGTTTAAGGGAAGCACTCTATTAATGACAGTTGTTACCATGTATTCATTCAGTTTTGGTGTTACTAGAGCAAATCTGAAGCTAACCGTAGATAAAGGTATCTTACTGCCTTGAAGAAGAGAGTCAGGAACTCCAAAATGACAGTGCTTTTTTGAGGAATACATTCTGAATTTCAAACAAGCCATTCAGAAAGGGAACACGCATCATGCTGGGAAGCCTCTAAGGGGCTAGGACTTAAGACCAGTTTACAAAGGCTTAACTAAATAAACTGATGTTCTTTTTCTTGTCCCTCTGCCCGTCTGGCTTAGTTTGCCCAAAACATCCGGTTTTGATTGTCTGTGGTCAGGCTGACCCGTTTGTTATCTTTAGTCACTGGCTAAATAAACTGGGAACATTCAGAAGAGAAGTTCCTGACCACAGGGAAGAAAAGGGTTTCATTTCTTTTGTGGCTGTTCTAACACAAAATTCTGATGTAACACCTCAGAGTTGTAGAGAAATGAAATGTTCTGTGAAGCGTCTGAGCTGGATCTTTGTTGGATGGAACCATTGTTCCCACTGCTTTATTTGCATTGCTTTAGAAGAAACCCGCTGAGTAAAGGCCTTTTGCAGTCATTCTTTCCTTTCTGACTTTTTTTCTGGGAGTGAAATGAAAGCAAATGTTTCCTTAGCACAGACTTGATAAAGACACTGGAGATGTCCATCCTAGGGGTCCCACTGCTGGCTCTGAACAGGTTCTTTTTATGCATCACTATGCCCTGATCATTTTCTTCTCCGATGGGTAGAAAGGATCAGTGGTTTTCCTCCTAAAATGAATTCTTTTTTTTCTAGGAAAGCTCCTCAAATGTTACTTTCCTAATCTTGTTTCTGTGCAAGCAGGGATTTTAAATGGAGGACATAAACCAGTAACCTCCCCACACACAGGTATGTCTCCCATTTAACTTTGTGTGCTGTAGACTAGGCCATGGCCTGGAAAAGGCAGTGAGTTGGTCAGCCAGTGTAAATGACCAAACCAGACGTGTGCTGGTCCCATTCAGACGCCCTGAGAACTCGGTGTACGCAGACAATTCTGGCTGTGTCCAGATCATCATATATAATCTGTCTGTTTCTAACAGCAGAGAGCCATGAGGAAATATTTCATAAGGAAGATTTTGAAATACATTTTTGCAAACCGTTCTCCTACACGAGACGAAGGGACCCTCATTTGGAGTAAGAGGCGTGCAAGAAAGATGCTCATACTTGTTCTCCCTGGGTTTCTGTTTCTTGTCTTTCTAGTGGGCTGTTCGTTGCGATGATTGTGAGTCTGCTCTTCCTTGTGTTATTGAGGTTCACAGCTGGGATTCTCTTCTGGATTTTCATCTTTGGCGTGACTGGAATTACAGGTTATGGTAGGTGTAATCCTCCAGGCTCTGAGGCTGTTTTTCCTTATTGCTTAATTTTGGGCAAGGAAAGCAAGTGATTACATCAGTTAAATGCTGTAGTTGGGAGAGCTAGTGCCTAGTTTTAGACGCAATTAAATGAGAAGGGCCTAAATGGCAGCGAAATTTCATAAGAATCCAGCTGTGCTGATACTTAGCCCCAGATGTAGTAACCCGAACTATTTACCCCCAGTGTACTTAGTCCGCTTTCACTTGTACTGATCTTTCTTATCTGTAGATGTGATGTTATAGCTGGCTAGTCTCACAGTAACGCGTGTTTAGTTTTGCTTCCCTGACATGCTGAGGACAAAACGCTTCACTTGTCAAAGATTTAAATAACCCCAACCTTGTCTTTGCACTCTTCAAAAACGCTCATTTGATATTGATTGATTTTTAACAGGCATCTGGCATTGTCGCTGGGAGTACGACCATCTTAAAGGAGTACCTGGATCTGAGCTCTCTGTTTCTGGTACTGGATTCCAGACAGACTTCAGAGTGCACCTGCAGCTGAGGCAAAAATGGTTAGCATTTAGTAAGTGCCCTTTAAACTTGGTATCCGTTAAGGGATGTTCAGAAGATTCAGTCGCTGTCTTGCTACAGTTTCTGCCTTGTTAAATCTCCTCCTCTACATATGTTGCTCATAGAAGTAATCAGAATTCACTTTCTTTGTATAGTACAAAAATCTACCTTTTCTGCAAAGCGACTAGCGTATGTGTAAGGGGCCAGAATGCAGTCGCACTAGTGATGAGAGTGAAAAAGGCTTGTGTTCCTAGCATTCTACTTCCCTTGTGTTCAGTCTTCGCAGTGAGGAAGCAGAAGGCAAGAACTAAGTCCCGATGAAGATAAGGAGGGGCATTTTTGTCTCTCAGTCTGTTTATGCCCCCTCCTGGAGGGCCCCAGAAATGAGACGAATAACTCTGTGCATCTTTTGTAGACCTGTTTACATACAGGTCACTGCGTTTTCTTGGAGGCTGTCCTGAGGCTGTGTAATGAGCCATCACAAATGTCATCGCTTCTGGTTTTCAGAAGTGCTTCACTGCTTTCTCTTACAAGGGCAGTGTATTTAAAACAATCCTACTGGAACAAAATTACTGTGCTGCTGTTACTACTATATTAGCTGGCCCGCAGGCCCGCAGGCACTAACTGATGATGAATGGCACATAGCCTAAATCACTGCTTCTCCCTATTGGTAGCTAAATGAATAGAGCAGTAATTTACTCCTTTAGTCTGCTTTCTGTGCTTTGTGTCTTCAAGTAACTGTGTTGGATCATTGAGCTCAGGAGCATCTTTGCATATTGTTGAGGCAGAGCTTTTTAGCATGCTGGCCCTAGAGAATATTAGGATTTTGTTCCATCTTTCCGTGTAACTCCCCTGCCTGATTCTTAGGAGCCACTGTACAGTTTATCCAGAGGTCAGTGTCATTTTCAGATGAGTGAATTGAGGTACTACTAATGGGGACAAGCTACCTTTGTTCTGAAGAAAGTCTGTGGCTCTGAGCACCCCAGGGGTCACTTGCCACGTGCAGTTCTGATGGCTAGGGGTACTGCTCTCAGTACTGGGGATCGCAACTGAACATCATCTCTGAGTATCTGGGTCTGGATTCTGAGGCTGTGTCAAAGCTGTGGGACCTGAAGCCAATTCCCCTGTCCCTGTGCAAACCTCCAGACGCCACGGCTGAGGGATACCTTCCCTTTGTCTTCCTCTCCCTCCACAGAACTCTTGGTTTCAGCTGGAGGAGACAGGGCCTGCTGTGTGTAACCATCCACCACCGCTGGGCTGGTTTAATTGTTGTCTAACCCTCTGAGGCACCCAGAATTAAGGGATGTGTCTCAGGGTGAGAGGAGGTGAGCTTCAGGCATTTAAGACTCTGCCTTCTCGAGGTGGAGTCCAGAGAATTCTTTTGCTTCCTATTGCAGCAGTAGGATTTGAAGTGACACAAATAGAAATCAGAGAGAAGCCAACTCTTTAATCAAGATCTGGGTTATGAATCAAACAGTGCTCACAACTAAGAGAGGAAATGTTTCAGGACATGGTGCTCTCAGCTCTCTAACCTTAGAGCAAGCTTGTGTGATTCCAGCATCACAGCTGGAAGGTGAAAATCATTTGACCAAAACTGGACAAAAAAAAACCCAAAGCCCCTTTGTTTTCAGAAGTGCTTCACAAAGCCTCTTTGTTTTTTTTGACAGGAATGAGGGGAAAGGAGCTCACGCCAAGCTAACGCTCAGACGAGCCTGTTGATTTAAGTACACGTAAATGTTAGAGGAGTATGTATCAGAAAACTGCACTCTTCAGGAAAAGTTGACTCTTCATCTCCAGTTTGTATTTCCTATGAGGCTGTGACAGCTGTGTATCCTTCTGTCTGTGTACCTCTCTGGAGGAGCAGTCTTCTGGTCTACAAGACCGGATCAGTCTCTGCTTTCACCTTAGCCAAACCAGCGTTAAAAGGGCTATTTGGTCACTTGGCACTTGCTGCACCGGTGCACTCTTCCTCACTGGGCATTTGCGTGTGATGTACCAACTGGATAGTGAATTCAGTGTCATTAGAATGAACTGGACTAAAACCCATGCCGAGGTAGAGGATCATACAAGGTCTTTTATACTACATAAGGTTGGCTTCAAGGGGTGAAAAAGGAACCTCAGCAAAGAGTGACTATGCCCTTTCTTGGCTGTATGCTCTGTGAACCTGATGTTAATGGTTGCTTAGTTAGCTTGGGTGGGCTCCACGTGTGTTTTGTACAGAATAATGTAGGGAAGGAGTGAGAGAACACAGAGCGCCCGGAGTCCTCTGAATTGCCTGACAGCAGTCATTGCCTGTCCCTGGAAAGGCAAGGCTTTGGTAAAGTGTCAGAAAGGGGACAGTCACATTTTGCAAACAAATTGTTCTTTGTCATGCAAAGAGGGCCATGGCATACAGCTCTGGGATGAAGTCTGCCTGAGTTCTGTAAGTAATGAAAGTATTCAGTCTTGTCTGTGGCCCTTCATACACATCTCTGCATAGCAAGAGCGTTTTTCTGTGAGCGGCACAAGTGTTTTAGAGCTTGTGGTTACCCCCTGCAGACTCCTGAGTTGCTCAAAGCCCACAGCTCTGGGATTCCTCCTTGAAAAACCTCATTCAGTTTTCTGGCTACATCAGGAGAGCCTGTGTATAAAGTAATGGCTAATCAAACACCATGCAAGTATGCAAAGCTGACTTGTGACCCAGAGGGAGGTGTTACAAACACTTCCCTGCTGTGAGAGCTATCCTAATTGTATTTCTTAATCGCTGTTAAATGCAATGTGAGAAAACGTGCGTATCTTAAGTAATGATTCCTCATGTTAAATCTGAAAATAGTGCTTCGTTTTCAGCTAAGACTCCTTTGTTCAAAGCAATTTAGAGCTATGAAGCATTTTCTTTGTGCAGTGTCCTGTGAGCAGGTGAGTATCAACCAGCCTCATTTTCTGGGTGAGAAAAGAAGACGCAGAAATAGAGGTTTATTTGGAAAAGTGTTCCTGAATTCGTGAGGATTTCTGGTTTTGTGGTTCTCAAAAGGCAGCGGAAGAATTTGAAAGCTGTGCCTCAGACTTGCCCAAAGAGCAGCCAGGTTTCAAAGCAGAGGCTTGGCTGCTTTTGCACAGTGATGACCTTTATGGAGCTCCAGAAATACTTGTCTTTTGACTTGAGTGTGGGGTTGAATTGAAGTGTTTCTTGAAAACTAGAATTATTTATCAAATGTTATAGCAAGGTTATTTTCAGGTGTTTAAATGTCAATGTACTGCTGTGGTTAGGTACATCCCAGACAATTCCCCAACATCCTGATACCCGAACACTAAAAAGAAAGGGATTAGGAACTGACTGATTTTATTTAATGCCCAAACAGCAAACGCATGAATCGAACGACAGAAGTGAGGAAGAGTAATTTCATGTAAAGACTGCTCCTGTTTTAGTACCGTGAGATGGGTAAGGGAAGCTGTGGCAGCTTGCACAGAATGGCTCAGCTCAGTTGATTTCAGGTCGGTTGTGGTGATTTGCACAGGCCTCTGGTTTTGACTTACCCTCTGGTTTTCAATTGTTCTTATTTCCTCACTATTACTTTTTATGTGAGCAGCTTTTCTTTGTTTGTGTATCTTAAAAGATTATTTCTGACATTCAAATTCCGTATCTCTAGGTTTCAGTCGTGTGGTAAGCAGCCCTGTTTGCCAACCGTATAGTTTAAAGTTAAACACCTGCATAGGACATGAGTCCTTATATATGCAAACAGGTTACATAGTACTGGAGTGCAGTGTTGAATGACCTATTGAGACATCAAGCAGAATGATGTGATTTGTATGAAGCTGCTAAATTTCAGAGCCTGTGAACACTGGATTCAGTGCTTATCATTGTGGTGTTGATTTTTCTTCCCGGACAGGCTTTTAGCACAACCAAGGTGACTGAACTGTGTGCAGGTGCTCAGCGTACTTTTGCTTTTTATGGAGGAGAAAGCCCATACCTGAGTACCTCTTCATCTTCCAGGTAGCCGATGCCTTTGTCTTTCTCTGGCTGGTGAGCTTTGCAGTTGCACTGGGTCCACGGACCCTTGCTGGTGCCTTTGCCTCTTGTTCCTGGGCCTCTGGCAAACCAGCTGATGTTCCACTATGGCCACTCTTCCTTGGAACAAGCAATGCGGTGAGACTGTGGGGCTGGACGTGAGCCCTGTCACATATCCAGCAAGTGCAGGTTTTACATGTAGGGAAGCCATTCTGCAGATGCTGCAGCCCCCCCGACCCGACTGCCGCCCCCGCAGCACGCGCACACACACGTGCGCACCTATGGTCTGAGGTGTCATGAGCCCAGAGGGCTGAAAAGCATTTCTCTTAGACTGTATGATTTATAATGGTAAGAGAGATATATAAGCATTTCTATTATTATTACGGATAATTTTAATTATGTATATTTTTATATAATTATATATATATATATTCTATAATTATATAACCTTCCTTACGTGTTCATGTGAAACTTTGAGCCTTGAGACTTTTGTTTGCATTTCATGATTTTTATGAGGGCACATTTCATTAAGGAGCCAACCCAAACCAGACTGGGATTCTGAGATTCTGTGATTTTGTTCCATACCTTTAGCACTGGATGTAATTCTTAAATAATGGGCAAAATGAACCACAGATTCCTTCCAGTGCCAGTTATGTTAGTAGGGTAAGACTGGGAAAGTAAATTGTGTTTTCTTCACCAGTGTCGGGAAACATGACCAAATTCAGGTTCCTCTTCATGCTGCAACAACAACCACCGCATCTTCAGGACCTGCGCATGCATCTTGTTCCAGTGCTAACTAGTGCAGTTAGTTAGTAACTACTGCTTGTGTCATAGCTACAGAAGATCCATCATGCCTCAAACCTTAAATGGTGGCAGGTGTGGGCATATATGTAAGAGCACCAAGGTTTTACAGCGATGCCTCTATCTTCTCTCTGGCTTTTTAATTTTACTGAGAACTAACTTAGTACCTTTCTGGCCTAGTTTTAGTTGTCAGTAAAGTCACTCTTTCCAGTTGTCTTTCTATTTTCTCAGTAGCCTTTGATCTGTAAGGATCCGTACCAGCAGCTGTGGCTATCAGCTTCAATGTTTCTAGTGACTTTGCTGCTGCAGACTCTAACCAGGAAAATACTGAAAACCTCTTGATAGCCTTAATGACATGATGTGATGTGGCTTGTTCTTCAGATGGCACCATGTCTTGAATGCAGACATCTGCTGCCAGTAACTACACCCACTTGCATTGGATGGGAGTCACCAATAGCTCCACAGGTGCAGCCCCAAACCAACATCTGCATAAAGGTAATGGAGAAGAAATCTAACAAAAGAGCAATTTACCTCCTGGCATGCATGTTTCTAACAGGTGACTTCTGTAAAAAGTTTGATCCAGCTTGGGTTTCTCTAATTGCATTGTGAGAGCTTTAAGGGTTAATAGGATTCAAACCACCTTGAATAGAAATAAGCATTAAAGGTAAACCATGTAAGCTGAGGAAGGCATCTTGAAGAGCACAGGAGGCAGTTGTGTGAAAGACAGGACACGTGCACTTGTGTTCAGTAGGGAGGTATTCTGTGATTCTATCATTTATGGCCTTAGTAGTACTGAGCATTTCATTAAATACGTCCTCATTACTCTGCTTCCCTCATTTGATTGTAAGTCCTTGGCACAGATGGGCTGGTGGGCTTAACTAGACAAAATCTACCCTCCAGAATGCTCCTTACCCAAGGAGCAGGCTCATGATTCTCATCTCTGGTGGAATCTGGCTTGTGAGATACAGTGACTGTGCTCGGGCACCCTCATGGGGATATGAATCATTTTCCTTGCAGACAGTGGACTTGCTGCTTTGTGTGAGTGCAGTGGCTAAGCAAACTGGCACTAGTCTGTACAAACATCTGGAGGTATTGATGCTGGATCTGCTGAGGGAACTGTACCATAGCTTAAAATGAACTGTCACCAAGATCCAGGCCTAACTAAAACCTGAAGCCCACAGCACAGACTTGAAGGATGTCTTCTATCTGCAGGGCTGAATAAGCACAGCACTTTGTAAGATCAAGTCCTCTTCTTATTAGTGCTGTTCATAGTTTGCAGATACCATGTGAAATGCATTCTTTCTCTACTTAAAAGGGCAAAGTAATTTGTCAGGCGTGTGGCACGTGAAATCTTCACCATAAACACTGTGTGACTTGTGCAAGCAAGCTGCCTGAAATACAGGCACTGAGGCTTCTTGCATCAATCACAGCAGGGTTAATCAAATCAAAGCACAACATTCTTTTTCTCTGGAAAACTGAAGTCATAGCCCTGTGTCCCTGTTATAAAAGCAGAGATGCCCTCCCTCATGGGGTATTCAGGGCCCATACTCCCACAGAACCTCCATCACAAATGTCCAGCTCAACAGAAGCGTACCTTTGAGTTCCTCCTGTGGAAGTCAGGACTGTGTGTGCCACTGTGAAAGCTGAGAAGGCTCTTAGAAAATGGATAGTCTTGGCTCCAAGAGAGTTTTGTTTTGTTCAGGTTATTTTCAATTGCAGTAGAAAACTTGAGTGTCTGTATCAGGAAGACAATTTTGGTTGTTTTTCATTATTTTGTGAAAAGAAAATATTCTTTTACATTATTTTTCTTATCTCCATTTTCGTCTCCATCTCTATGTGCATACCGCTCCTGTGCTTGGATTTGGCTGTGACTGTGTAACGGATGGGAACCTCGCTGAGAGTTGATTCCCTCTCCTGACTGAGAGACAGCACAGTGTGGGTTTTTCACAGTGTATTTGGCAGAGTCCATGTGTGTATGTTCATGGTGACTGTTTGTCGGAAAGAGGCAGGAAACCACGAGGGTGCAGCTGTTCTATGAGCTTCCTGCTTGGGCACGCTGGGCCACCTGGCCAATGCTGTCAGTGCAGTACTGCCAACACTGAGATGATGAGGAACTGCACGGGCCCACGAGTAAACAGTGGCAGAGCTGGCATAAAGCCCCTTGTGTTTCTAAGAGTACAAAAGCAGGAGCCTCTTGTAGCTGACTCCGAGGCCTCACCTATGTGTGGATGGACCTCGTAGGAACTTTCCTGATTACCTGAGTCTCCCAGCAATGGCTGCAATGGGGCTTCCCAGCTGAAGTATGGGCCTGGAGGATGGTTGGGTTCTGACTGCTGATGTCTTTCTTCTAAGTCTCTGGTCTCTCTACGCAGTATTGATTCGATGCACTGCTCATTGTCATCTGTACTTTACTTATATACATGTACACAATTTGTTTTATTGTACTTACTTACTGTATAGAAATATCTACCCAGTTCGCTTTACTGTGCTTGTTTGCTTTAGTGTGCTTGTTTAATCCACTGTGCATGTTGTACAGCGAGTGTGTGATCGTTTTATTGAGTACCCTGCCTGTCAGCAGAACACTTGTGTACCCAGCAACCTCCCTGCCTCTCTTACAGACACCAGGTCCTGCTGCTTTCCCCAAGGTAGAACTGGACGTCTACGGAAAAGGACCTACCATGTACAGGATGGAACCAAAAGCAGCCTTGGAGGAGACAAAGCAGCGAAGCTGGGGCCAGCAGCCTGCCGCCCAGGCAAGGTAAGGCAGCCTGCCCACCTCTCCTCCTCTGCTTCGCAACTACCAGCCTTTGAGCATCCCCACCTTCTGTTGGGGCTTCTGAGAACACACGACCACCTTAGTGGAGTGACCAGCGACAGGACAGCAGGCCTGCTCCCCTGCCTTGGCCCAAAGCTGAGCTTCCTTATATCCTTCAATCAACACCATCATTCACTCAATTACATTCTTCAATCATCCCCATACTTCAATCAACACCATCCTTCAATCAGCCCCATCCTTCAATCAACAACATCCTTCAATCAACCCCATTCTTCAATCAACCCCATTCTTCAGTCAAACAAACCCTTCAGTCAAACCCATTCATCAGTGAACCCCATTCTTCAATAAACCCCATCCTTCAATCAACCCCATCCTTCAATCAACTACAAACTTCAATCAAACCCAAACTTCAATCAACCCAACTTTCAATCAATCTAATTCTTAAATCGATCCAATTCTTCAATCAAACCTACGCTTCAATCAACCCCATCTTTCAATCAATCCTATCCTTCCATTAATCTCATTCTTCAATCTACCCCAACTTCTAATCAATCTAATTCTTAAATCGATCCAATTCTTCAATCAAACTCACCCTTCAGTCAACCCCACCCTACAATCAACCCCATCCTTCAATAATCCCCATTCTACAAGCAACCCTATTCTTCAAGCAACCCTATTCTTCAATCAACCCCAATCTTCAATCAACCCCATCTTTCAGTCAACCCCGTTTTTCAATCAACCCCATCCTTCAACCAACCCCATCCTTCAAACAACCCCTCCCTTCAATCAACCCCACTGCCGCAGAAAATATATGGACTCAGTCAGAGATCAATATGATCAGACAAAAGCCATTTATTACAAAGCCTTAACCCCTTAAATACTGCTTCTTACATGCACTTACAGTGATTTGGCATATTATGATTGGATACATGTCTTGATTTGGCATATTATGATTGGATACATGTCTCAAAGACCCTTTGTAACTAACATATAATTGGTTAAGCACAGGTGTGAGAACTTGACCTCGAAAACTTGCCAACAGTGCAGAGTTGTCATTACCTCAGTGAATTCCAGCTTCTTCTTATCTTGCTTGTTCAGGCTTCCTCAGGCCTCTCATGGCCTTGCTGCATCTTTCAGGATTATTCAGAATTTATGTACCAATTATCCATTCTCCTGAGAGAACACTGCCTCCACATCTCCCCCTTTTTGTTTTATATATGTTTGGGGTGACCCTACTTGAGCAGGGGATTTGCCCTAGATCATATCTCCAATATATGACAACTACAGGCTGCTGGGCCTGCCCCTTTTTTCTGCTGTATGACTCTCTGGTAACAGGGGAGGCCATCCTTCACATCAAGGTCTGGCATGGCATGTGTCCCCACTGCCAACAGCGGAGCCCAGACAGCCCAAAAACAGGACAAAAACACCCCAAAACCACCCCAGAACGACCCCAAAACCACCCTATCCTGCTTCTCCTAGGGGATACAGGGTCAGAGCCCCAAAACAGAACAAAAACAGCCCCAAAACACCCCAAAAAACAGCCCAAAATTACCTTGTCCTGCTTCTCCTCTGGGGTACAGGGGCAGAGCCCCACACTAGCCACAAAAGAGGCAAAAAATACCCCAAATCCACCCCCAAAACCACCTTGTCCTGCCTCTCCTATGCAGTAGAGAGTCAGAGCCCCAAAATAGCCCCAAAAAAGAACAATAAGACCCCAAACCACACCAAAACCACCTTGCCCTGCTTCTCCTATGGGATACGGGGTCAGAGCCCCAAAACAGGACAAAAACAATGCAAAACACCCAAAAAAACACCCCAAAAACCACCTTGTCCTGCTTCTCCTGTGGGATACATGGTAGGAGCCCCAAAAGAGAGCCAGAACAGGACAAAAACACCCCAAAACACCCAAAAACACTCCCAAACCACCCCAAAACCACCTTGCCCTGCTTCTCCTAAGGGACACAGGGTCAGAGCCCCAAACCAGCCTCAAAACAGGACAAAAACAGGGCAAAACCACCCCAAAACACTCACAAAGCACAACCAAACCACCCCAAAACCACCTCGTCCTGCTTCTCCTATGGGATACAGGGACAGAGTCCCAAAACAGTCCTCAAAAAGGACAGAAACACCCCAAAAGTCCCCAAAACCACCCCCAAACCACTCCCAAAACCACCTTGTCCTGCTTCTCCTGTGGGATACAGGGTCAGAGCCCCAAACCAGACACAAAACAGCCCCAAAAACACCCCCAAAAAGAGGCAAAAACCACCTTGGCCTACTTCTTCTACGGGATACAGGGTAGGAGCCCCAAAACAGGCAAAAAACAACAAAAAAACAACCCAAAACAGCCATGAAAAAAAACCACCCAAAAACCAACTTCTCCAGCTTCTCCTATGGCATTTGGGTCAGAGCCCCAAAACAAGACAAAAACAGGCTAAAACCAGGCCACAACCACCAAAACAACCCCCAAAACAGGCCAAAACCACCCCAAAAATCACCTTGTCCTCCTTCTCCTATGGGACACAGGTCAGAGACCAAAACCAGCCCCAAAACAGCCCAAAAATAGGACAAAACCGCCCCCAAACAACCCACAAAGCACAACCAAACGACCCCAAAACCACCCTGTCCTGCTTCTCCTAGGGGATACAGGGTCAGAGACAAAAAACATGAAAAAACAGCCCAAAAACCAGCACAAAAACTGGCCCAAAACCAGCCCAAAAACTGGCCCAAAACCATCTAGTCTGGCTTCTCTTTTGGGATACAGGGTCAGAGACCCAAAACAGAACAAAAACAGGCCAAAAACACCCCCAAACCACCTTGTCCTGCTTCTCCTGTGGGATGCAAGGTCAGAGCCCCAAACCACCCCCTAAACAGGACAAAACCACCCCAAAACACACCCAAAACACCCCAAAAACATGCCAAACAATTTTGTCCTGCTTCTCCTATGAGATACAGGGTCAGAGCCCCGAAAAAGACCCAAAACAAGAAAAAAACAGGCCAAAACCAAGCCAAAACAACCAAAAGAACACCCAAAACAGGCCAAAACCACCCCGAAAACCACCTTGTCCTGCTTCTCCTATGGACACAGGTCAGAGATCAAAACCAGCCCCAAAACAGTGCCAAAACAGGACAAAACCACCCCGAAACCACACCAGAACAACCCGGTATTGCTTCTCCTAGGGATACATCATCACAGCCCCAAAATAGCCCCAAAACAGGACAAAAACAGGACAAAACCACCCCCAAGAAAACCAGGACCACCCGAAAACCACCTTGTCCTGCTTCTCCTATGGGATACAGCATCAGAGCCCAAAACCAGACCCAAAACAGGACATAAGCACGCCAAAACATCCAAAACCACGACCAAACAACGCAAAACCACCCCAAAACCACCTTGTCCTGCTTATATTGTGGGATACAGGGTCAGAGTCCTAAAACAGGACAAAAAACAAAACACCCAAAACCAGCCACAAAAAATGCCCCAAACAACCCAAAACGCCCTTGTCCTGCTTCTCCTATAAGATACAGGGTCATAACCCCAAAACAGCCCGGAAACACCCCAAAAACAGGTGAAAATTACCCCAAAACCACCTTGTTCTACTTCTTCTCTTTGATACAGGGTCAGAGCCCCAAAACAGCCCCAAAACACTCCAAAAACACCCCAAAGCCACCTTGTCCTGCTTCTCCTATGGGATACAGGGTCAGAGCCCCAAAACAGCCTCAAAACAGGACAAAAACCCCAAACCACCACCAAAAACAGGCCAAAACCACCTTGTCCTGCTTCTGTTATGCGATACAGGGTCAGAGCCCCAAAACAAAACAAAAACAGGAGAAAAGCAGGCCAAAACACCCCAAACAACCCCCAAAATGGGCCAAAACCACCCCAAAATCACCTTCCCCTGCTTCTCCTACGGGACACATGTCAGAGCCTGAAAACTGGACAAAATCAACCTAAAACAACCCTGTCCTCCTTCTCCTATGGGATACAGGGTCAGAGCCCCAAAACAGCCCCAAACCAGGCCAAAACCACCCCAAAACATCCAAAACAGCCCCAAAACAACCCAAACCAGCCCAAAAAACCCTTGTCTGCTTCTCCTATGGGATACAGGGTCAGAGCCCCAAAACAGGACAAAACCAACCCAAAACACCCGAAAACCACCTTGTCCTGTTACTCCTATGGGATACAGGGTAAGAGGCCCAAAACAGCCCCAAAACAGGCCAAAACCAACCCAAAACACCCATAAACCCCAGCCCAAAACCACCTTGTCCTGCTTCTCCTATGGGATACAGGGTCAGAGCTTCCAAACAGCCCCAAAAGAGCATAAAAACGGTCATAAACCCCCAAAAGAGCCCCAAAACACCCCAAAACCACCTTGTCCTGCTTCTTCTAGGAGCCCCAAAACAGGATAAAAACAGGCCAAAACCACCCCAAAACCACGTTGTCCTATGGGACACAGGTCAGAGCCCCAAAACTGGACAAAACCACCCCAAAACCACCTTGTCCTGTTTCTCCTGTGGGACACAAGTTCAGAACCCCAAAACAGGCTCAAAAAAGTATAAAAACAACCAAAAACTATTCAACCCCCCCCCCAAAACAACCCCAAACCACTCTAAACCCACAAAAAAAAACACCTTGTCCTGCTTCTCCTGTGGGATACAGGCTCAGAGCCCCAAAACAGACACAAAACAGGCCAAAAAGACGAAAAAAACACACCAAAACACCCAAAACCACCTCTAAACCAGCCCAAGCTTCCCCCAAAACCACCTTGTCCTGCTTCTCCTATGGGATACAGGGTCAGAGCCTCAAAACAGACCCAAAACAGGACAAAAAGAGAAAATCAGCCACAAAACACCACCAAACGACCCTAAAACCACCAAAAACACACCTTGTCCTGCTTCTCCCTGTGGGATAAAGGGTCAGACCCAAAACAGCCCCAAACCAGGCCAAAACCAATCTAAAACATCCAAAACACCCCCAAAACAGGCCAAAACCACCCCCCAAAAAAACTTGTCCTGCTTCTCCTATGGGACACATGGTCAGAGCCCCAAAACAAATCGAAAATACCCCCAAAATAGGCCAAAACCAGGAAAAAAAACAACCCAAAACATCCAAAGGAAACCCCCACACAACCCCAAACCACTTTGTCCTGCTTCTCCTATGGGATACAGGGTCAGAGCCCCAAAACAGACCAAAAACAGGCCAAAAGAAGGAAAAAAACACACCAAAACACCCAAAAACACTCCCAAAACAACCCAAAACCACCCCAAAAAAAGCTCGTCCTGCTCCTATACGATACAGGGTCAGAGCCCCAAAACAGCCCCCAAACAGGACAAAAGGAAGCCAAAAGCAGGCCAAAACTCCCAAAACAACCACCAAAACAGGCCAAAACCACCCCAAAATCACCTTGTCCTGTTTCTCCTGGGGGATACAGGGACAGAGCCCCAAAACAGCCCCAAAACAGCCCAAAACTACCTTGTCCATATTCTTCTATGGGATACACTGTTGGAGCCCCAGAACAGCTTCAAAACAGGACAAAAACACTCCAAAACCCCTAAAACAACCCCAGAACAGGACAAAACCAACCCAAAACACACAAAACCACTCCCAAACCACCCCCCCAAACCACACCAAAACCACCTTGTCTTGCTTCTCCTGTAGGACACAGGGTCAGAGCCTCAAAACAGCCCCAAAACAAGACAAAACCAACCCCAAAGCATACAAAACCACCACCAAACCACCCTAAAACAACCCCAAAATCACCTTGTCCTGCTTCTCCTATGGGACACCGGGTCAGAGCCCCAAAATAGGCATAAAACAGGTGAAAACCACCCTAAAACACCCAAAACCACTCCCAAACCAGTCCAAAGCACCTTGTCCTGCTTCTCCTATGGGTGGCACCCAGTGAGAACCCAAAACAGCCCCAAATCACCCCAACCCCCCCAAAATGGAACCTTCTGGAGGTCGCTGTGGAGCTGCTTTAGCCTGGCCTCGAGCTGCGACACCTTCTGGGGTAGGTCCAAGGCTGGGGGGGGGGTGTGGGGAAGGCAAAGGGGAACGGGGGGGGCCACTGGGGTGTCCCCATATTGGAGGAGGGTCCCAGCCCCACATACAAGGGGGACATGGGGGGGGTCTCCATATAGGGGGGGTCCCTGGACCTGATGGGGGGGGCGCCCCCCCGTGGCCTCTCCAGGGGTAGGGGGGGGTTGGGGCTCAGCACCGGCTCCGTGAGGGAGAACAGGGACACGGCCCTTTGCACTGGGGGGGTGGCACGTCAGCACCCCAAAACCAGACTAAACCAGCCTAAAATACCCCCAAATCCAGCCAAAAACTGCCAAAATACACCCAAACCAGCCCAAAATATCCCCAAAACCAGCCCAAAACACCCCAAAACCAGCCCAAAACACCCCTACAACACCCCAAAGCAGTCCAAAACACCCCCAGACCAGCCAAAAATAGCTGCAAAACAGCCCAAAACACCCACAAAGCAGTCTCAAACACCCCAAACCACTCCAAAACACCCCTAAAACAGCTCAAAACACCCCAAAACCAGCCCAAACCCCCTCCACAACAGTTTAACACCCCCAAAGCACCCTGAAACAACCCCAACCACCCTCAAAACACAAGAAAACACCCCAAAACACCCCTACAAGAGCCCAAAACACCCAAAGCAGCCCAAAGCACCCTGAAAACCAGGCCAAAACGGCCCCAAAACTCATAGAGGAACCACACAGGCGTCACAGAGCAGTCATAGAGGTGTCAGAGTGTCATAGAGGAGTCATAGGGGAGTCAGAGAGGGGTCATAGAGGAGTCAAATAGGGGTCAATGAATGGTCATAGATGGGCCAGAGAGGAGTCAGAGATGCCAGGGATGGGGCAGCCACAGCTTCTCTGGGCAAGAGTCTGCGACTCCCTCCCTAGCCTGGATGTGAGGAAGATTTTCCTAAGGTGATATGAAACAAACAAAAAAAATAATTGAAATGAAATTAAATCTTTTTCCACTTGGAACCATTGTGAGTCCTTAAAAATTATTATCAATCTGAAAAAACCTCTGACATTTCAGGCAAATAACAGGCTCATCATTATTTGAATAACGGTCAGTGCACAGATTAAAAGGGAACAGCACAGCACCTCAGATTGCCTCACAGCTTAGCGCAGCACAGCACAGCATGGCACAGAACAGCACAGCACAGCAGAACACAGCACAGCTCTGGAGATCCTCCTGCTCTGATATCCCAGTATCTGGAGGTGAACTCACCCCCAGCCCGCAGTGCGGATCATCGGGCCCACGTTCTGGGGAGATGCTGTCTCAGGCAGTCGGCTGTGTCCCCTCTGCCTTGACAAACTGCCACCACAATCCACAAGTGGCACGTGCCCACTGCGCCCAGAGCCTGGGATGCAAAGCACAGAATTACAAGGGTGTCCCGGTCACACGGGGAACCCCAAATGTGGTTTTACACAGGGTTCTCACGCCCTTCAAACGCTCACGTACCAACATTTGGGCAAAGACCAGCGCCCTCACTGCCAATGACCAGTCCTGGTCAAACTCTGCCAGGCGCTCACGCTACTTCTGCTGCACTCCTGCTCTTGTCTATTGAGGCAGATGCCCCTGGAGCCAGTCCTGCAAGAGATACTGATGAATGGTGTGCGGGACAGCGGGAGGCTTTCAAAGACATGCTGGAGGGGCTGGGATTCTGACATTATTTCTGCTGGGCTGCAATACCTCTTCTCCTTCACAGACAGCTCTAAGATACCCTAAAGAAAAGTCCTAGTTCCAGGGCTGGGCTGAAGCTTCAAGGACAAATCCACTACCTCATCATATTACAGTGCACATAGAAATATATATAGACACATGTATAAATAAAAGAGCTATGGATACTCTAAAGACTGGTGGATCTAGGAGTTAGCTGGAAGAGAATTTTCATAACGTGCCTTGTGAGTCCCACTAAACAGGGTCCCAAATGCCAGTGACAGGGTGAGGAGAGGCAGCAAAGATGCCATCCCACGGGGATCGCTCTCCTGAGAAGGGGGAGGAAAAAGCAACCCAAAAGTGAAACAGCCCGAAGCAAACCCTGATGTTCCCTCCCTCAGCTGGCAGACACACTGCCTTCCTGCAGTGCCATTTCTCTGATGAGAGACAGAGTTAAGGCAAAAAATCAACTTTTCTCAGCATCACAGAATCATTTCATTTGAAAAGACGCTTGAGAACATCGAGTCCAGCCATTAACCTGTCCCTAACAACCTGACAACATCAACATCTCTGTGGGATACCCTGTCTGGATGGTGACCTACAGCAACTTTAAGTCCAATTTTACAACTTACTGTAATTTCACTCATTTCCATTCTATTCTGTTTGTTGTTAAACATTCGGCTCTATGGTAGAGCATGGAAATCAGCTGGACAAGTTATGGGATTGCAGAAACCTCTTGGCATAAATCAGGGGACTTAAACACCTGGAACAAACTCTTAACCACTGAGTAAACCAACCCAACTTTTCCCTCAGTTTATAACTGGAATTCAGCACTACTCTGTTTGGAGGCACAGAGGCAAGAGGTGACCACACCGCTCTGCGAGAAGGAGGGATTGAGGGGGACCCTTGCTGCTGTTTCTCCCAGAACACAGGTGAGGAGGGAATGAAATATTATCTTTAATAACGCAAATACATTTCAGTTACCATGGAAAATACAGAACAAGATGCTAGAGCCCTACAGGTTTTACAAGGAAGAGCACCAATGAACTAAACATTCCCTCCTGTGCTCTTTCCTTTCCCACCCATAGATAGTTTCTTCAGTAACTTTCAAGTGCACGACACAGAAGAGATCTGTGTGTCTGCTGCACGTGAAGGGGAAAAGTTCCTTTGAGTGTTAGAGCTGTAAAGTCAGATTTATCTCCAAAGCAACTCAATCATGGGCCAAGGAAAGAGTCAGGGCATTTTCAGCTCTGTCTTGAACACTGCCAGCCATGGGGCAGCCACAGCTTCTCTGGGCACCCTGTGCCACTGTCCCACCACCCTCACAGGGAACAACTTCTAAGATCTCATCTCAATCTCCCCTCTCTGTCACGTTAAAATCGTTCCCCCTTGGCCCATCCCCACAGGCCCTTGCTCTCCCCACAAGAAATGAGGGCAGATCCCAGGATCATCCCTCGGCAGCCGCAGCGCTCCGCTGCCGGCTCAGCCAGCCCAACTCACACACCGAGTCCAAAGCAGCCACTCTGGGGAAGTCTCTTGAGGTGTTCTGGCAACTCCTACAGCACCCCAAGATCGCCATCGCCACCCACCTCCTTCCACGCTCCTCTGTCCACAGGCGGCACCGGCTCCGAGACACCAAGACGGGAACCACCAGAGGAGCTGCTCTTGCCTCCTCCACCGGTAGCTTGTGTTCCGTGGGGCAGCTGTCGTCTCCAGTGCCTCTGCTGGAGGGTTCCGTGGGGTTCTGTGACCTCACACACCTGAACACGGGGAGTTCCAGAATCAGCCACCCCTGTGGTCCCCATGTCCCCAAGGTCATTGTGATGCATGAGCTCTGACTGGGTCCATGGGGTGCTCTGGAGGTGCTGCAGGCATTCTCTGGGATTCTCTAGGGGTATCCCCAGGATGCCCTGGGAGTGCACAGAGACACAGGGCCGTGGAGCAAGCTGCTCTAGTGGAAGGTGTCCCTTTGGGGGTTGGAGCTGGCTGAGCTTTAAGGTCCCTTCCAGCCCACTCTGGGATTCCATGATTCTCTGCTGTGCCAATGTCGGTCCCTCTCCACTCCTCGGAGGTGGCCGTGACGCCCTGTTCCATGGCCCACGTTGAGCTGTGACCCCTCGCATGCTCCACCTCCGGACCAAAGGCACTGAGGAAGAGCAGCCCGTGAGGGACCTCCCCGAGCCGGCTGGGCAGAGGCTGGTCCCCCCGCAGCCACTCCCGGAGCACCCCTGGCTGCCCAGTGGCCATGGGCACGATGCTGCCGCCATCCCAAAGCCGTGGCGGTCGCTGTGGATTTGCCCATTGTGACGGGGCCCCCACGGTGAGCGTGGGCTCTTTAAGGAGGGAGAGCCCTGCAGTAACCGGTGCAGAGGAGAGCCCTCCCCTCCCTCGGGGCTTCATGTAACCAAAAACGGGGGTGGGGTGGGCAGGGAAGGTGGGGGGGGGGTGGGGTCATTAAGTGCCTGTTGATGAACTGTCTGTGGGGAAGGGGGAGGATGGACCTCACCTCCCCCCCAGCACCCCAAAACGGGGGGCGTGGATGTGGGGGAGGGTGCCAATGGACACAACCTCCCATCCCCCACCCGGGGGTGTCGGGGGGTGGCACCTCCCCCCCTCTTTATACCCGGGATGGGAGAGGGGAGGATAAAGGGGGGATGGGGGGGGGTCTATCCGAAGCCTTATTGACACCGATGTAAAAGGGGGGGGGGGGGAGAGGTCACCTTAAGAATGTATGAAAAGGAAACTTAACCAATAAATAAAGATTTCACAGGAAATCGAGGCCCCCTCTCCCCCCCCGTGTTTCGGCCTTTCCCCATCCCCGTTCCGCGATGCTCTCCGCACTTCCGGGTTGGATGCCGCCGTTGCCTAGCAACGGGGTCTCCACGTACCGCTTCCCATGCATTACACACACACACACACACACACACACACACACACACACACACACACACACACACACACACACACCCCCGGCCTCGTTCTGGCGAGCGTTGCCCAGGCAACAGCCAATCAGCTCTGAGCTCCCCAACTCGTGTCCCCGTTTATCCCCCTCCCGGCTGCCCCCCATGGGGCTGAATATGGGGCCTTTCCTCGCCCCTCCCCCCCCCCCCGTTTTTTTCCCCCTCTTCCCCTCCCCCCACCGCATACCCATCTTCCCCCCCTGCCCCCCTTATGCCCCCCATTCCCCCTCCCCCTTTTTCCCACCCCCATTCCCCACATTCCTGCCATTTCTCCCCCTCCATCCCTCCCCATTTCTCATCCCACCGTCGTTACCCCCCCTTATTTACATGCAATTAGCGTAGGACCTGCTTTATCCACACGCACTTCATGTAGGGCTGACCTTATTTACACGTTACTTCCTTATTTACATGTTATTAATGTGGGGCCTACTTAATTTGTGTCCTTTTAGTCCAGCATGCTCAGCGCTTCCAGCAGCCCCTGCCCTTCTCCCTAGGGCCTGAAAGGGGCGTGGCCAAAGGGGTGAGGACACGCCCCCCCAGCCCCTCCCCGTCTTTCCTCACCTGGGCCTGCAGGGGGCGCAGCTGCGCCTGGAGCTTCCCATTGGATGCGGCCAGAGCCCGGAGCTGGATCCAGCGACGGGACTGGAAGGGATGGAGGGGGGGACACAAGGAAATGAGGGACCCCAAAGCCATGGGAGGGACCCAAATACCCCCCAAGACCCCCAAACACCTTAAATATCGCCCCATATTTCCCCACAAGCCTCTCCCTTAACCCCAAACCCATCCATAACCCCCCGGATCCCCCTCCCAGCACTGCTGAACCCCAAAATTCCCCCTAAAGCCCCAAACTCCCCCATGTCATCCCCTGTAGACCCAAAATCCTCCTCCAGGACCCCCAGATATCCCTCATCCCTCCCCAAAAGCGGCGCTGGGACCCTTTAGGGACCCCAACCCCTCCCCATAACCATCAAATTCCACCCCCCAGACCCCCCCAAGCCCATCAGGACCCCCCCCAAATCCCCACATTCCCCCGTTGGCACCCACCAGCCGCTGCTTCCCCTCCTGCAGCTGCCTCCTCAGTGGCCCCAGGGCAGTTTCTGGGGAGTCCATGGGGCTGCCCCATAGCTCTGGGCCCTGCTGGATCTGGGCCCCCCGAGCCCCTGGGAGCCCCGTGGCCTCCAGCATCAACCTGGTGGCAAGGGGGAGCCCAAAGCCAAACGTTGAGGGGAGTTTGGGGGGCCCAAAGGGGTCCAGATCCCATTTTGGGGACCCCAAAAGGGCTGCAGGGACCAGGTCTCAGCACTGGGTTTAGGGAGAGTGGGGGGGGCTTTAAGGACCCTATGAGCCCAGCACCCACTTCAGAAGAAAACCCAGGGGGGTTTAAAGTATAGAGGGGTCCCTAAAGGGTTCTGGGGTTCAGGAGTGGGGAGGAAAAGATCATGGGGGGAGGGCCCAGGGGCAGTTTTGGGTTGCAGGGGGGGAAACCGGGCTGCAGGATGTATTCGGGGGGGTCCTTGAGAGGGTTTTGAGTGCATGGGGGAATCCATAGGGTGGTTTTGGTGCAGAGGGGGGTGTTTTGGGGTGCAGAGGGGGGTTGTTTTGGGTGCACACTGGGTGCTTTTGGGGTGCAGTGGGGGTAGATTTGGGGTGCAGAGGTGTGTTTTGGGGTGCAGGGGGCGGTTTGGGGTCCGTGGGGCTTCTGGGATGCATGGGGGTGATTTTAGGGTGCAGGGGTTGTGTTTTGGTCTGCAGGGGGCATGGTTTTGGAGTGCAGAGGGGGCGTTTTGGGATGCAGGGGGGTGGTTTTGGGGTGCAGGGGGGTGTTTTGGTCCCTGTGGGACCCCCCACCCCGCCCCCCAAACCTGAATCTCCTTGAGGTGCTGGTACCTGAGCCCCGAGTTAAGGAGGAAACCGGGGGGGGGGGGGGGGGGGAGGGGTACAGGAGGGGTTGGGGGGGGTCAGAGAGGATCATGGGAGGGAATTGGGGTTCCTGGGATCCCAATGGGATTTGAAGGGGTCCTAAAGGAATTTGGGCTCCTGTGCATGGATCTGGGAGAAGGGGTTTGGGGGGGGGGTGTCACAAGGGGGAATTGGGGGGTGCTGGGGGGTTGTTGGGATCCCAATGGAATTTTGGGGGGGTCCTAACAGGCACCTATCCTATAAGAACACCCCTCCCCCCCCCCGCCATGCATTTTAGGGACCGATCCGAGGTTCGGGGTCCCTCCAGATGTTGCAGTTCCTCCCCCCCAGATGTTGGGGTGCCCCCCTCACCGCGGGTGCCGCACGTGGCCCATGATGTACTCCCGGATGGGGGGCTCAGGGCCCCGTGCACAGCCTGGAGGTGGGGGGGAGACAAAGAGAGGGGGTCAGGAGCACCCCAACCCCCCCAGGACCCCAAAAGCCCCCACTGGGGGGTCCCGCGGGCTCCAACCTGCGCAGGTCGGGATCGGAGGGGAGCTCCAGCTCCGCCATGATGGGCGAAATTGGCGGGAACCGGACGGGACCAAACTGGGGCGGGTGCGGGGGGGGAAGGAGGCGGGGCCTCGGCCCGATCCTGGCCCCTGCGCGCCCCCCGCAGCCCCCTCCCCAACCCCCCGATCACGTGGTCATCACCCAGCACCGCCTCCTGCCCCACCCCCGCGGGCTCTTCGCCAGCGAGGTCACCTCGGGTCACGTGGGGCGGGGCCTCGGCACCCCCCGCACTATAGGGGTGCCCCATAACTTTGAGGGGGCACAGAGGGGGTGCCCCATAACTTGGGCGGCTCCATAGGGGGGACCCGGACCCCGCCCCATAGCTTAGGGGGCACGAAGGGGGTGCCTCATAACATGGGGGGGGCACAAAGGGGGACCCCTAGAGCCCGCCCCATACCTTTGGGGGCTCCATTGGGGGGACCCAGACCCCGCTTCATAACTTGGGGGGGACAAAGGGGGCACCCCATAACTTGGGGGGCTCCATAGGGGACTTCCAGAGCCTGCCCCATACCTTGGGGGCCACAAAGGGGGCGCCCCATAACTTGGGGGTCCCAGTGCCCGCCCCCCAACACCCCATAGCGCGGGTCCTGGCCGCCCGCTTGGGGGCGCTGTTGCACCGGGCCCCGGTGCTGCTACGGGAGCGGCGCCGCTCGGTGCTGGGGGCGCTGCTCCGTGGGGGGGGGCACCGGGAACCGAACCCGGGAGCTCGGGGCTCGAACCCGGGGTCCCTGGAGCCTCAATGGGAGCCGCAACCGGATGCGCGGCGGGACCGGGGCATCCCCAGCCCCATCTTTGGATCCAGTGCGGAGCAGTGGGAAGTGAGTTGGGGATGGGGGTAACGGGTGGCAATGGGGGGGTAATGGGGGGCAATGGGGTAACAGGGGCAATGGGGGGCAAAGGGGGGCATTGGGGGTAATGGGCGATGGGGATAATGGGGGGCAATGGGGGTAAAGAAGGGAATGGGGGACAATAGGGTCAATGGAGACAATGGGGGGCAATGGGGTTAAAGGGGGTAATGGGGGCCAATAGGGTCAATGGAGGCAATGAGGGGCAATGGTGTCTCTCCCCCCCACCCAGAGCCCCCCCTCCTGGAGCCTGGTTCTGCTCTTCCAGCCCCATGGAATTTCGTGTCCGTGCTCCCCCCTACAACCGGATCCGGACCTGGATCCGTGTCCATGTGTGGAGCATCCGGATCCAGATCCCATAGGATCTGCTCCCAAGCACCAGGAGCTGCGATGCCAATGGGATCCAGTTCTCCCAGATGATCCAAGGCTCTGGAATGAGGCAGAGCTGCCGCACAAGCTGGTGCTTCAAGATAATTCCATGCTCCCAGAGAGCCTGGTGCAGCTCCGGCATGATCGGTGTTCCAGGATGATCCAGGGATCCGGGATGATCCAATGCTCTGGAATGATCCAGGGATCCAGAATGATCCAGGGATCCAGGATGATTCAAGGATCCGGAATGATCCAGGGATCCAGGATGTTGCAGGGATCTGGAATGATCCAGAGCTCTGTGAATGATCCATGGCTCCAGAATGATCCGGGAATCCAGGATGATCCAGTTTGGCTCCATCATGATCCAATGCTCCAGAATGATCCAATATCCCGGCATGATCTGGTTCGGCTCCATCAGGATCCGTTTGTGTTCCAACAGGATCCAGTGTCCTGGCATGATCCACAGCTCCGGAATGACCCAATCCCACTCGGTTCCATTCAGACCCAATTCAGTCCCATTCCGATCCCATCTGGCTCCATCGCGATCTTGTTCAGTCCCATCCCAGTCCCATTCGGCTCCATTCAGACCCAGTTCAGCTCCATCCCAATTCAGTTCCACTCCATTTAGACCCAGTTCAGTCCCATCCCAATCCTATTCAGCTCCATCCCGATCCCATTCGGTCCCATCCCCATCCAGTTCTGCTCCTTTTGGAACCAGTTCAGCCACATCCCAATCCCATTCGGCTCCATTCAGATTCAATTTGGTCCCATCCTGATCCCATTCATCCCTATTCTGATCCCATTTGGCTCCATTTGGACCCAGTTCGGTCCCATTCCAATCCCATTCGTCTCCATCCCAATATGATTCATCCCTATCCCAACCCAATTCAGCTCCATCCCGACCCCATTCGGCCCCATCCGGTCCCGGTCCTGCTCCATCCAGACCCAATCCAGCTCCATCTGGGCTCAACACAGCTCCATCTGGACCCATCCTGGCCCCATTCACATCCGATCCGGCTCCATCCGGACCCAATCCAGTTCCATCTGGACCCATCCCAGCTCCGCTCCTGCTGCCCCCCCCCGGCTCCCTGGCACTGCTGCGGGCACTGGAACTGAGAACCCACCCCCCCACCATTAAAGGCTCCTTTGCTGTCAACATCATTTTGGGGTGAAAACAGCACTTTTAGGGTCATTTACTGGGTTATAATGAGGTATAATAAGGTATAATGGGTTGTAATGGGGTTTTTAATGGGGTATAATGTGTTATAATGGGGTTACAATGGGGTATACTGGGTTACAATGGGGTATAATAGCGGTATAATAGGGTATAATAGATTGTAATGGGTTGTAATAAGGTTATAATTGGGTATAATGTGTTATAATGGGGTATAAAGGGGTTACAGTGGGGTATAATAGGGATATAATGTGGTTATGATAGAGTATAATGGGGTATAATGGAGTTATAATGTGGTTATAATGGGGCATAATGGGGTATACTGGGGTTATCTCTTTCACGGACAACCCCTGTCATGGGGGAAGAGCCAGCATGCCCCAGTGAGGTTGGGAGCTACGCTGGTGGTGGCTCATGCCTCCCGTAGGGTCTCCCGTTCCAGACCGGTCTCAACTGAAGGGGCAGACAAAGTGTGTCCATGGCAGGATGGGCTCACCAGCCTTGGGGCAACCATCCTAGGAGAAGGACAGCTCTAACTTCAAACCGGGCAGACGGAGCTCGTTGGGCCCTGTAAGGCCATCCATCTCAGAAAAGGACACTCTAACCAAACTGCGACCGGAGGACTTTGCTGTCACCGTCCAAGCTCGCTAGGCCCTGGCAGACAAACATCAGGCGTAAAGGACGGGGCCAGTTCTGCGCATGCTGTGCCTCACCTAAAAAACCCACTGCTCTATGACGCATTAATGGGGCTCTATGAAGCAATAATTGGGGGTTTATGACGCAAAAATGGAGCTCTATGAGGCAATAATGGGGTCTATGTGGTTATAATGGGGCACTATGATGCAATAATGGGGCCCTATGAGGCAATAATGGGGCTCTTTGAGGCTATAATGGGGTCTATGAGGCAATAATGGGGCTCTACCAGGTAATAATGGGGCTCTATAACTCACTAATGGGGCTCTACGAAGAAATAATGGGGCTCTATGATGCAATAATGGGAGTCTATGATGCAATAATGAGGGTCTATGAGGTAATGGTGTCTATGAGGCAATAATGGGGCTCTATAATGCAATAAGGGTCTCTACAAGGTAGTAATGGGGCTCTATGACACAATAATGGGGCCCTGTGAGGCAATAATGGGGCTCTATGAGGCAATAATGGGGCACTCTGAGGCAATAATGAGGCTCTATGAGGCAATAATAGGGCTCTGAAAAAATAATGGGGCTCTATGATGCAATAATGGGGCTCTATGAGGTAATAATTGGGCTCTATGATGCAATAACGGGGCTCTATGAGGCAATAATGGGGCTCTGTGATGCAATAATGGGGCTCTATGAGGTTATAAGGGGGTTCTATGAGGCAATAATGGGGCTCTATGAGGCAATAATACGGGTTCTATGACGCAATAATGGAGCTCTATGATGCAATAATGGGGCACTATGATGCAAGAATGGTGCTCTATGAGGCAATAATGGGGCACTATGAGAATAATGGGGCTCTATGAAACAATAATGGGGCTCTTTTAGGTTATAATGGGGTCTATGAGGCTATAATGGGGCTCTACAAGGTAATAATTGGGCTCTATAATGCAATAATGGGGCTCTATGACGGAATAAAGGGGGCTATGACGCAATAATGGGGCTGTATGAGGTAATAAGTGGGCTCTATGATGCAATAATGGGGCTTTATGAGGAAATAATGGGGCTCTGTGATGCAATAATGGGGCTCTATGAGGTAATAATTGGGCTCTATGATGCAATAATGGCACTCTATGAGGCAATAATGGCACTCTATGAGGCAATAATGGGGCTCTATGAAGCAATAATGGGGCTCTATGGGGCAATAATGGGGCTCTATGAAACAATAATGGGGCTCTATGATGCAATAATGGGGGTCCATGATGCAATAATGGGGTTCTATGAGGCAAAAATGGGGCTCTATGATGCAATAATGGGGGTCCATGATGCAATAATGGGGTTCTATGAGGCAAAAATGGGGCTCTATGTGGTTATAAAGGGGCTCCATGAGGCAATAATGGGGCTCTATGAGGCCATAATGGGGCTCTATGAGGCTATAATGAAGCTCTCTGAGGTTATAATGGGGCTGTATGACGCAATAATGGGGCTCTATGAAGCAATAATTGGGGTTCTATGACACAATAATGGAGCTCTATGACGGAATAATGGGTCTCTATGAGGCAATTATGGGGCTCTATGTCGCAACAATGGGACTATATGAGGCAATAATGGGGCACTATGAGGCAATAATGGGGCTCTATGAGGGAATAATGGCGCTCTATGAGGGAAAAATGGCGCTCTATGATGTATAAATGGGGCTCTAGAAAACAATAATGGGGCTCTATGAGGCAATAATGGGGCTCTATGAGGCAATAATGGGGCTCCATGAGGAAATAATGGGGCTCTATGAGGCTATAATGGTGTCTATGAGGCTATAATGTGGCTCTACGAGGTAATAATGGGGCTCTATGACGCAATAATGGGGCTCTATGAGGTAATAATGATGTCTAGGAGGCAATAATGGAGCTCTATAACGCAATATGGGTCTCTGCAAGGAAATAATGGAGCTCTATGAGGCAATAATTGGGCTCTATAATGCAATAATGGGGCTCTATGAGGGAATAATTGCGCTCTATGAGTTAATAATGGGGCTCTGTGAGGTTATTATGGGGCTCAATGACGCAATAATGGGTCTTAAAGAGGTAATAATTGGGTTCTATGACGCAATAATGCAGTTCTATGAGGCAATAATGGGGCTCTATGATGCAATAATGGGCCTCTATGAGGTTATAATGGAACTCTATGATGCAATAATGGGGCTCTATGACGCAATACTGGGGCTCTATGAGGCAATCATGGGGCTCTATGGGCCTAAAATGGGGTTCTATGACGCAATAATGGAGCTCTATGACACAATAATAGGGCCCTATGAGGCAATAATGGGGCTATATGATGCAATAATGGGGCTCTATGCAGTTATAATGGGGCACTATGACGCAATAATGGGGCTCTATGAGGCAAGAATGGGGCTTTACAAGGTAATAATGGGGCTCTATGACGTAATAATGGGAGTCTGTGATGCAATAATGGGGCCCTATGAGGTAATAATGGGGCTCTAGGAGGCAATAATAGGGATCTAAGGCAATAATGGGGCTGTATGATGCAATAATGGGGCTGTATGATGCAATAATGGGGCTCTATGAGGCAATAATGGGGCTCTATAACGCAATAATGGGGCTCTATAACGCAATAATGGGGCTCTACGTGGTAATAATGGGGGGCCTCTGACACAATAATGGGGCTCTATGAGGCAATAATGGGGCTCTATGATTTCCCGCCAGTAGGATTAATCATGCAATCGGTTGACTCTGATAAGGAGAAATTGAAAATTCTCGAGTGCCAATTTTTGTCACATCAACCATAAAAAACATTGTAATGAGACCTGAAACGTTTGCTAAGTTGCCTCTTTGCAAAACAGGGCTGCCATAGACTTCTTATTATTAGCGCAAGGTCATGGCTGTAAAGATTTTGAGGGTATGTGCTGCATGAATTTGTCAGACTTTTCGGAATCTATTCATAAAACTATTCAGGAACTGAAAAAAGGAGTAACAAAGTTACAGATAAATGATGGATTTTTTGGATTAGGAAATTGTCTTAACTCTCTAGGACTTGGGACATGGTTTGTTTCATTGATCAAAGGAGGTCTTATAATGCTATTCATTGTTATTTGTATCTTACTGATTGTTCCACGTTTATTGAGTTGCCTACAGCGAACGTCAGAAAACACGGTAAAGCAAGTGATGTTTTTAGAAAAACAAAAAGGGGGAGATGTAGGAGAAGAGGCGTTTGAACGCGATCAGAGGACGCTGAGCGACCTTGATTCTTTGGGGAATTAACTTTGAGCCAGACTCTGTAATTTTAGCTTTGGGGGGAACTAATATCAAGCAAGAAAGGTGGAGCAAAAGGGGATGAAAATGAGAAGTAGAAGAAGGAACTGAGAAGTGAGGAGAAGGTCGAAAGGATAGTGTCAAAAAAGCAGACTAATCAATTCTAATTTTAGATTATGCTCGCCGACAGCAGCAACTAACCAAGTGTATTGTAGCTTTAAGTGCGTGGATATGATCAAAAACATATATAAACCATGTAATCTAAAGTAAAAAGGTCTTCAACCAGCAATTGGACTCCGTGCCTTAAATCCCCTCACTAAAGGAGAAAGGTGATTTTAGAAACTGGACTACTACACCCGAATATAATTGACTTCTGAAGATGCTGCTACATTTCTTTTGTACAGAGTATAAATAAGGCAAGTTCTTTTTACTTACTGAGCTGTGATGTAGAAAGCGTTGATCTAGAACAGCTGCAAAAAATTAGTTATTCACATATACTTTAGAAAAGGCTTAATACAGAAGGACAGGGAAAGGGTTGCGTGTTTAATATTAGCATAGCGGAGTGACACTTACTGCAAATTTAATTACCTAATACGCATATTTGAGTGTTGTCTGAAAATAATCACTGACGACTTACTGTAGTGACTGAAAAATTAGCAGCTCCAACTGCTGAGGATGCTAGAGGCTGACAGACGCAGTGGTTGCTGCTGTCAGAACAAAGGGAGAAGCTGGTGGGAATGCAAACACATTTTTTAAGGTAGTACTTACTATCACTAAGGTGTCTAGAGCAAATGGTGGGCAAACAGTCATAGAATAGTTAGGGCAAGAAAGGACTTCAAGATCATCTACTTACAACCTCCCTGCTGACATGGAGAAAACTCCAGGAACAAACTCACCACCACAGTTTTCAAGCTGACAAGCAGGTATTCCTTACTGCGGCACCGGGAGACACGGGGGATAGCTCCACTTAGCGTGTATCACCCCGATTGTCACACAAGCCGTCCTTTTATAGCCACTGGGCATACATACATATTCATGAGGCTACGAATGGATTACATCGTTTTCCAGAGAGTTCCCTGCATGCGTACAGAATTGTGGGGGTGGTCTCTGAGGGTTGTTTGCTTACTCCAACGATCTTCATCACTTCTGGCAGCCTTTGAAGCACGCGCAGTAGATGCTCATACCAGTTTAATTGGTTCGTTAGCACCAGAGACGTAACAATCCTCCTATCCTCCTACTGATCAGGTAGTTTAACTGCAGCCCATCCTGGACACCTGCGGTTCCCAGATACTCCTTATCCTGTGTCCTGTTCTTCTAGACTGTTTTTTCCTTAAAACTATGTCAACTATAGCAATTTCTCTTGTGAGAATTCTCAGTATGTTCTCTATGTTCTCTAGCTTCTCTATGTAATCTTTTTCTCTATGTATCATGCACCTCAGTAATTTTCCATTGCTACTGTTACAAAGCCATCAAACTTAACATTACTTAAAGCTAATTATAAAGATTTCATTTTCCCGGCGACGGGGGGGCGGGAAGGGGGGCTCAGCTCCTCCTTGTCCATGGTGCTGAAGAAAATGTGAGATCCTCAGTGTCCCTTATGGAACTGCGTCTCCCTATGGAATCCCAGCATTCCTTATGGAATGGCAGCATTCTCTATGGAATGACGGTGTTCCCTATGGAATGCCATTGTCCGGGGGGGGTCACAGCTCTTCCTTGTCCACAGTACCGGAGAAGAAGAGGGCGAAGCGGCAGAGATGGCGCGAGGCCGAGTGCAATTCCTGCTGCAGGTGCCAGTTGTTGTGGCGCAGGTTGGCCACTTCCACCTGGAGAACCACATTGTCCTGCTTCTCCTGTAGGATACAAGCTCAGAGCCCCAAAACAGACCCAAAACAGCCCCAAAATTGCCCCAAAACAAGCCCATAACCACCTTATTTTGCTTCTCCTATGGGATACGGGGTTAGAGCCCCAAACCATTAAAAAAACCAGGACAAAACCACCCCAAAACAGCCACAAAACACCCCAAAACCATCCCAAAACCACCTTGTCCTGCATCTCCTATGTGCTACAGGGTCAGAGCCCCAAAACAGCCCCAAAACAGGATAAAACCACACCAAAATACCCTCACAACACCACAAAAACCATCCAAAAACCACCTTGTTCTGCTTGTCTTATGAGATACAGGGTCAGAGCCCCAAAACAGGACAAAAACAGCCCAAATCACGCAAAAACAACCTTGCCCTGCTTCTCCTAAGAGATAAAGGGTCACAGCCCCAAAACAGGACAAAACCACCCCAAAACACACAAAACCACACACAAAACACCCCAAACCACAGCAAAACCACTCAAAAACCACCTTGTCCTGGTTCTCCTGTGGGATACAGGGTCAGAGCCCCAAAACAGACCCAAAATGCCCCGAACCTACCCAAAAAACATCCGAAAACGACCCCAAAAACACCTTGACCTGCTTCTGCTGTGGGATACAGGGACAGAGCAGAAAACCAGCTCCAAAACAGGCCAAAATCACTCAAAACCCCCCAAAACACGCCCAAAAGAGACCCGAAAAATACCTTGTCCTGCTTCTCCTATGGGATACAGGGTCAGAGCCCCAAAACAGACCCCAAAACAGGCCAAAACCACCCCAAAACACCCCCAAAACCACCTTGTCCTGCTTCTCCTATGAAATACAGGGTCAGAGCTCCAAAACAGACCCAAAACAGCCTCAAAACACACCAAAAAACCAGCCCAAAACCACCTTGTCTTGCTTCTGCTATGGGACACAGGGTCAGAACACAAAAACAGCCCTAAAAAAGGACAAAAACAACCTAAAACACCCCAAAAACCAGCCCAAAACCACCATGACCTGCTTCTCCTCTAAAATACAGGGTCAGAGCCCAAAAACAGACCCAAAACAGGACCAAAAAACACCAAAACACCCCAAACGCAGCCCAAAACTACCTTGTCCTGCTTCTGCTATGGGATACAGGGTCAGAGCCCCAAAACAGACCCAAAAGAGGACAAAAACAACTCAAAACACCCAAAACCACCCCAAAACCACCTTGTCCTGCTTCTCCTAAAGGATACAGGGTCAAAGCCCCAAAACAGCCCCAAAACATGACAAAAACAACCCAAAACACCCAGAAAACCCCAAAACCCAGCACAAAACCACCTTGTCCTGCTTCGCCTGTGGGATACAGGGTAAGAGCCTCCAAACAGCCCCAAAACAGGACAAAACCAGCCCCAAACGCCCAAACCACCCCAAACCACCCCAAAACCACCCTGTCCTTCTTCTCCTATAGGATACAGGGTCAAAGCCCCAAACACACCAAAACCACCCCATAACCACCTTGTCCTGATTCTCCTATGGGATACAGGGCCAGAGCACCAAAACAGTCACAAAACAGCCTCAAAACACCCCAAAAAACAGCCCAAAACCACCTTGTCCTGCTTCTGCTATGGGACACAGGGCCAGAACCCAAAAAGAGCCCTAAAAAAGGACCATAACAACCTAAAACACCCCAAAAAACAGCCCAAAATCACCTGGTGCTGCTTCTTCTATGGGATACAGGGTCAGAGCCTCCAAACAGCTCCCAAAAATGCCAAAAACAGTCAAATACCACCAAAACAGCTCCAAAACACCCCAAAAACACCTTGTCCTCCTTCTCCTACAGGATACAGGGTCACAGCCCCCAAAAAGACCCAAAACAGGCCAAAAGCAACCCAAAACACCCCAAAAACCACCCCAAAACCATCTTGTCCTGCTTCTCCTGTGGGATACAGGGTCAGAGGCACAAAACAGACCCAAAACACCCCAAAAACACCCCAAAACATCCCAAAACCCAGGCCAAAAGCACCTTGTCCTGCTTCTGCTATATGATACAGGGTCAGAGATCCAAAACAGCCCCAAAACAGGACAAAACCAACCCAAAACAGCCCAAAAACCCAAGCCAAAACCACCTTGTCCTGCTTCTGCTATGGAATACAGGGTCAGAGCCCCAAAACAGGACAAAAACAACCCAAAACACCCCAAAACGCCCCAAAATAACCTTGTCCTGCTTCTCCTATGGGATACAGGGTCAGAGCCGCCAAACAGCCCCAAAACATGCCAAAAACAGTCAAAAACCACCAAAACAGACCCAAAACACCCCAAAACCACCTTGCCCTGCTTCTCCTATACGATATAGCGTCAGAGCCCCAAAAAGACACAAACAGGCCAAAAACAACCCACAACACTCAAAATCCCAGCCCAAAACCACCTTGTCCTGCTTCTGCTATGGGATACAGGGTCAGAGCTTCAAAACAGACCCAAAACAGGCCAAAAAAAAACCCAAAACACCCAAAAACCCAGCCCAAAACCACCTTGTCCTGCTTCTGCTATGGGATACAGGGAATCAACCCCTAAACAGACCCCAAAAAAACGCAAAATAGGACAAAACCACCCCAAAAGCACCTTGTCCTGCTTCTCCTATGAGGTACAGGGTCAGAGCCCCAAAACAGCCCCACAACAGGACAAAACCACGCAAAAACCAGGACAAAACACCCAAAGCAAACCGCAAAACAGGACAAAACTACCCCAAAACCACCTTGTCCTGCTTCTCCTACAGGATACAGGGTCAGAGCCTCAAAATAGCCCCCAAACAGGACAAAAACACTCCAAAACCCCGCAAAAAGCCCCAAAACACCCCAAAACCACCTTGTCCTGCTTCTCCTATGGGATACAGGGTCAGAGGCCCTAAACACCCCAAAACCAAGACAAAACTACCCCAAAACCACCTTGTCCTGCTTCTCCTACAGGATACAGGGTCAGAGCCTCAAAACAGCCCCCAAACAGGACAAAAACACTCCAAAACCCCCCAAAAAGCCCCAAAACACCTCAAAACCACCTTCTTCTTCTTCTCCTATGGGATACAGTGTCAGAGCCCCAAAACAGACCCAAAAAACCACCAAAACAGGACAAAACCACCCCAAAACCACCTTGTCCTGCTTCTCCTGTGGGATACACAGTCAGAGCCCTGAAACAGACACAAAACAGGCCAAGTACAACCCAAATCACCCCAAAACCAGCTCCAAAACCCCCAAACCAACCCAAAACCACCTTGTCCTGCTTCTCCTATGGAACACAGGGTCAGAGCCCCCAAAAAGACACAAAACATGACAAAAATAGGACAAAACCACCCCAAAACCACCTTGTCCTGCTTCTCCTATGGGATACAGGGTCAGAGCCCCCCAAAAAGACACAAAACATGACCAAAATATGGCAAAACAACCCCAAAACTACCTTGTCCTGCTTCTACTCCGGGGTACACATTCACAGCCCCCAAACAACCCCAAACCTGCCTCAAAACAGGACAAAACCAGGCCAAAACACCCAAAACAACCCCCAAAACCACCCCAAAATCACCTTGTCCTGCTTTTCCTATGGGACACACGTCAGAGCCCCAAAACAGGACAAAACCAACCTAAAACCATCCCAAAACCGCCTTGGCCTGCTTCTGCTGTGGGATACAGGGTCAGCGCCCCAAAACAGACCCAAAACAGCCCCAAAACAATCCAAAAACCACCCCAAGCCCACCTTGTCCTGCTTCTCCTGTGGGATACAGGGTCAGAACCCCAAACCAGACCCAAAACAGGCCAAAAACAACCCAAAAACCACCCCAAGCCCACCTCTTCCTGCTTCTCCTGTGGGATACATAGTCAGAACCCCAAAACAGCTGCAAAACAGGATAAAAGCAACCCAAAACCATTCAAAACAGGCCCAAAACACCCTAAACCAGGTGTCTGCTTGTCCTTATCAATGGTTAGTGCCTTTGTTCTGCTTAGTAGGCATGATAGGTACAGACCATACTTTGGTTTTAGCAAGTGAATTCCTCTAACCCCCTTGTACAACTCCATTGTACAACCCCCCTGTACACTGGTTAACCCTGTATCAGATGGATGGATAGATGGATGGATGGATGGGTGATGGATGAATGGATGGGTGATGGCTTGGTGATGGATGGATGATGGATGGATGGATGAATGGATGGATGATGGATGAATGGATGGATGATGCATGTATGGAAGATGGGTGATGGATGAATGGATGAGTGGAAGGATGATGGATGATGAAAGATGGATGATGGGTGGATGACGGATGGATGATGGATAATGGATGAATGGATGAATGAATACACATAGATTCCATAAGCCTCATCTCCTATTACTTTCCCATCTGTAATGCTGAAAGCCCATTGTGAAGAGCAGCACTGAACCATTGAAACCCTTGTAGGGTCCAAACACAAATCAGTCTATTTCAAACAAATTCTTTAATCATGTCCAATTCAATAGTTCAGAGTCCCAGGGCAGCTCCTCACAGCAATCAGTCAAACCATGGACAGTTCAGGCTCAGTCCAGTTCAGTCACTCACAAGGGGATGGGGTGGGATTGACATGGGATGGGAAGGGGTGGGATCGAATGGGATTAGGATGGGTTGAGGTGGGATGGAATGGAGTGGGCCTGGGTGGGGTGGGATGCAAAGATGAGACGAGATGAGATGCAATGCAATGCAATGGGATGCTTTGAGATGCAATAAGATGCCATGGGATGGCAAGAGACAGGGGATAGGAGATAGGAGATAAATAAGAGAGGAAGAAGAGGCGAGGCGAGGCGAGAAGAGAAAGGGATGAGGACGATGAAATGAAACTCAATGAAATGGTATCAAATGGACATGAAATTAAATGAAATAAAGTGAAAAAACAAAATGAAATGAAATGATACGATAGGAAATGGTATATTTTTGGAGAGAAGAGGAGGAGAGAAAATGACAAGGAGGAGAAAAGAAACCAAATGCAATGAAATGGAAATGAAATTATATGATATGATATGACACTATAACATGACATAACATGATAAAACATAATATGGTATATACTATGATACAATATATGCTATGAGGGTGAAACGAATTTAAATGAAATGACATGAAATGGACATGAAATGGAAATGGAAATGAAAATGGAAGGAAATTAAATACAATCAAATTCTATGGTATGGTATGATATGGTATGGTACAGCATGGTATGTATGATACGCTATGATAGAGAAGATAAGCTATGATATGCTATGATATACTATTGTATGATACGTGATATGATGGTATGGTATACAACTGTATGACATGATCAGATATGATATGATAGATTATGATATGATAAAATACAGTATGATAAGATATGATATGATTTGATATGATATGATATGATACGATACAACATGACATAATATTTTTGGAGAGGAGAGAAAATGGTGAGGATGAAATGAAATTAATTGCAATGTAATGGAAACAAAATGAAATGATATGATGATATGATGTAACATGATATAACATGATAAAACATATAATACAAGATATGCTATGCTTTGACATGGTATGATATGGTATAATATGCTATATGATTCAATATCATACTCTACAGCATATGAGGAGAGGAGAGGAGAGGAGAGGAGAGGAGAGGAGAGGAGAGGAGAGGAGAGGAGAGGAGAGGAGAGGAGAGGAGAGGAGAGGAGAGGAGATGGCATGGGATTGGACAGGATGGAATGGGATGCGATGAGATGAGATGCAATGAGATGCGATGCCATGAGATACAATGAGATGCGATGCAATGAGATCAGAAGAGATCTGGGAAGACGCTGGCTCAGGCAGTTGGCTGTGTCCCATCTGCCTTGACAAACTGCCACCACAACCCGCAAGTGGCACGTGCCCACTGCGCCCAGAGCCTGGGATGCAAAGCAGAGAATTACAAGGGTGTCCCAGTCACACGGGGAACCCCAAATGTGGTTTTACACAGGGTTCTCGCACCCTTCAAACAGTCATGTACCACACACTTGGACCAAGCACTAGCACCCTCACTACCAATGACCAGTCCTAGTCCAACTCTGCCAGGCACTCACGCTACTTCTGCTGCAGTCCTGCTCTTGTCTATTGAGGCAGATGACCCTGGAGCCAGTCCTGCAAGAGACACTGATGAATGGTGTGTGGGACAGTGAGAGGCTTTCAAAGACATGCTGGAGGGGCTGGGATTCTGACATTATTTCTGCTGTGCTGCAATACCCCTTCTCCTTCACAGACAGCTCTAAGATACCCCAAAGAAAAGTCCTAGTTCCAGGGCTGGGCTGAGGCTTCCAGGGAAAATCCACTACCTCATCACATTACAGTGCACATAGAAATATATGGAGACATATATAAATAAAAGAGCTATTTATTAATACTTGAAAGACTGGGTGATCTAGTAGATAGGGGGAAGAGAATTTTCATAACATGCCTTGTGGGTCCCACCAACCAGGGTCCCAAACGCCAGTGACAGGGTGGCGAGAGGCAGCAAAGATGCCATCCCAGGGGGATCAGTCTCCTGAGAGCGGGCAGGAAAGAACAACCCAGAAGTGCCACAAGCCCCCTTCCCACTTCCACCACTGGGGAAGATTGGGAAACACGCACATCAGCATCCCAGGGCCGGCGGTGCCGGCCCCATCCCTTCCCCTCGCACATGAAATTCACCTCCCCCCAAACCACAGCCGGCAGGGGAAAGCCTCGTTTAGGCCAGGAGATCACCAGCAGGGCAGGAAAGCATTGCGAGGGGCAGCTGCTGGGGCTGACAAAGCAAAGCCCCGCGAGGCTGCTGAAGCAGCCAGGACTCGTGGAACCAACCGGCACTGACCAACTGCCGGGGCAGGTACAGCAGCAGCTCCCGCTCCTCCTGGTGCTCCTGCCCTACAGGTAAACCCCAGCCGGCTCTGCCTGCCAAACTCTCACCCCAGCACCTCTCTGCTTCTCCCAACAGAGAGGCTCCCTCTCCAGCTGCCCACGGCATCGGAGGTACCCGGCGTGAGCTTCACCGCTCCGGCCATGCCGCCTCCGGTGCGTGCCTGTGTGCTGCCCTCTGTCCCGGGGCTGCCAGTCTCTGCTGAGCCTGCCCAAGTCCAGCAGCTCCCCAAGGAGCCAGCAGCAGCGGCGGCGGCGCTGGAGAACAGCGAGGACAATGTCCCTGATGTCTACGATTTGACTGACTTACTCAGTGCACTCCCTGACCCGACTGAGAATGCGGCGGAGGGCGGCTGCCGCAAGGAGCCAGCAGCGGTGGCAGGGCTGGCAGACAATGGGGACATCGTCCCTGCGGTCTACGATTTGTCTGCCTTGTTCTATGCTCTCCCTGACCTGACTGAGAACGCGGTGGAGAGCAGCTGCCCCAAGGAGCCAGCGGCCATGGCAGGGCTGGGGAATAGTCAGAACAGCATCCTCAGCACCCATGAGAGGAGTGCCTTGTTCAGTGCTCTCCCGGATGGGTTTGAGAAGGTGGTGAAGGGCAGCAGCTCCAAGGAGCCAGCAGCCGTGGCAGAGCTGGGGAACAAGGACACCATCCCCAACACCCATGGTATGAGTGCCTTGCTCAGTGCTCCCCTGATGTGTCAGAGAATGTGGTGGAAGGCGGCTGCCCCAAGGAGCCAGCAGCGGTGGCAGGGCTGGCAGACAATAGGGACACCATCCCTGCTGTCTATGATTTGTCTGCTTTGCTCAGTGCTCTCCCTGACCTGTCCAAGTCTGTGGTGGAGGGCGGCTGCCGCAGGCAGCCAGCACTGGTAGTGGGGAACAATGAGGACACTGTCCCCAGCATCTATGATATGAGTGCTTTGCTCAATGCGCTTCCTGACTTGTCTGAGAACATCGCGGACGGTGGCTGCCCCCAAGCAGACAGCAGCGGTGGCAGGCCTGGCAGACAATGAGGACACCATCCCCAACACCTATGACATCAGGGCACTCACAGACACTGAAAAGGAACTAATACGTAAAGCCGCCAGAACTCATGTTCAGGCATTAATCGCTGCACAAGCATTGCAAGGAAAGGCAGACGATTCTGACCCTGCAGTTAAACCACAATGGGATTAGAATAACCCCAATCATTATCAACTTCTCACAAGATATCGAACACGGATTGCATTTAGATTGGAGCAAGCAATTCCTAAATCCATCCGTGAAGCGGGGATCTTTATATGTTGTCAAACAAAACACAGGTGAAACTCCTACGGAATTTCAGGATAGATTACGGGAGGCAATGCAAAAATGAGCTACCCTGGACCCCTCCGGAGCCCTGGGAAGGCAGCAGCTGATACCCGTCTTTCGAGGACAATCCTCAGATGATATTAGAAAGAAACTAGAAAACCTCAGAGCAGAGGACCAGAAAGATATTGAAAGGCTTACTGAGGAAGCACGGAGGGTGTACCGCAACCGAGACGGTAATGAAAGGAAAAAGCTAAGTCAAGCAATTACTTATGTGACCACTGTGGCCTTAAGGTAAGGAAACTATCAGGGAAATGGAAAAACTCAAGGCACATGGGAAGATTGCTTTTGGGGTCGCAAAATGAGGGCCCCTAATAATAGGGTACGGCCTAATCAGTCTGCTTTTTGTAAACAGGCAGGGCACTGGAAAAGCCAGTGTCCCAGACTGAGAAGGGAGGAGGGACACCTCCCACGCCCTGCTGAATCAGAAATAGAATAGGGGGGACCAGAGGGTCGAACCCTGGCCAACCCCCTGCTTATAATGAAGCTGGGGAAAGAAGACACAAACGTAGCATTTCTAGTAGACACCGGAGCTACGTTTGCTGTGTTAAATCAACAATTAGCTTTGATTGATAATGAATCTTTAAATGGGATTGGGGCGACAGGCCAGCCACAGAAGGTACCATACATGCAACCGCGCCGGTATAAAATGGGTAAAATGATAGGAACGCATGCATTTTTATATATGCCAAATGCCCCAAAATCATTCTTAGGAAGGGATCTATTAGAAAAATTGGAAGCAGAGATCAAGTTTAAAAATGGTGGAATACAAAGTAGAGACGATCACTTCATCGAAATGTTTAGTTCTAATCCAGCCACAGGTAACAAAACAGGTCCCCTTGGACATCCTGGATCACGTCTACCCAGGAGTGCGGGCTGACGGAATACCGGGTAAGGCAAAGCACGCCAAACCGATCCAAGTCAGGCTGAAGCCCCAGGCACAACTGGTAAGAATCAAACAATACCCCCTCAAACTAGGGGACCGGAAAGGAATTAAACCTGTAATAGATTCCTTTCTCAAATTTGGCCTTTTAGTAGAATGGGAACCTGAATGTAACACCCCCGTTTTGCCAATCCACAAACCGGATGGGAAAAGTTAGGGATTAGTACAAGACCTAAGAGCTACCAATAAAATAACAGAAGACCTTTATCCTGCAGTGGCCTACCCTTACACTTTGTTAACAAAACTAAGAGAGAATCTTTTTTGGTTTACTGTTTTAGACTTAAAAGATACCTTCTTCTGCCTGCCCTTGGAGCCAGAGAGCCAAAAATTGTTTGCTTTTGAATGGGAAAATGCAGAGTCAGGTCGGAAACCCCAACTCACCTGCACTGTGTTACCCCAAGGCTTCAAAAATAGCCCAACCTTATTTGGAAACGAAAGGGCAAAAGACCTTGAGGGCTGGACGGCACCCACTGCAGAAGGACTTTTGCTCCAATACGTGGACGACCTGTGATAGCCACCGAAACCTCAAACAGCTGTGAGGAATGGACAGTATGCCTGTTAAATTTTCTGGGACTTAAAGGATATAAGGTATCTCAGCAGAAGGCACGAATAATGGAGCAAGAAGTCACCTACCTGGGCTATGAGGTCTCAGGAGGCAGCAGAGATTAGGACAAGAACGCAAAGAAACGATCTGCCAAACCCCTCAGCCCAAGACACCTAAGGAACTTGGGACATTTCTCGGCATGACACGTTTAGTGTCGACTCTGGATCTAGAATTATGGTAGAGTAGGAAAACCCCTATACCAATTGCGGCAAGCACAAACAAGGGAATTACAGTGGACTGGGGAAGCAAAACAGGCATTTAACGAATTAAAGAAGGAATTACTGGGGGCCCCAGCCCTCGGACTGCCACATGTCACCAAACCCTTTTTGGGTTATTTTCACATGAGAGACAAGGCGTAGCCCTCGCAGTCCTAGCTCAAAATGCAGGACCCCAGAAAAGGGCTCTAGCTTACTTCCCAAAGCAACTAGATGAAGTAAGCAAAGGATGGCCTGGATGCTTACGGGCCGTAGCAGCCGTAGTCCTAAATATCCAGGAAGCTCAAAGATGTACCATGGGACAAAACATGACCGTCCTGGTATCACATCCCATATCTGTGCTACTGGAACAAAGGGGGGCACTGGCTGTCTCCCTCTCGGTTCCTTAAGTACCAAGCGATATTGCTAGAACCAGATGACGTAGATACAGGCACTACTAATATTGTCAACCCAGCCTCTTTTCTCAGACAATCTCTCATTTGACATTAGGATACTTTTTCAGCTTCTTACAGAGCTGTCCATATCTTTGTTGAGAAGGATTTGTCTGCTGCTGTGTTTGGGAAAAGCTCTGCAGAAGAGGGCTTTGAATGTTCATAACATGAACACGTGGTTTTTATTAAGCAAAGAGAATAGTGAGAATAGTATGAGGAAGAGATTACTCAACAGTAATAAAAAAGCCCCCTGAAATTGACACTTGTAACTAGCTGGTTTTTAACTATTCTTTTTCACAAATCTGATTACAGATTTAGGTGAAAGTCCAGCAGATCCCTGAAGTATGTGTTTAACTTCAGCCACACACTATACTTTAAATACATGCTTACCTATTTTAACTCCGGATTTAAAAAAAAAAGAAACCGAATGAATTTCCAGTGCACGTAACCTTTAAAAAGTAAACCTTTGTGATCTTGCTTTTATATTTAAATTTTGATCAAGTTCTTCACAAACCCCATGCAATTTCAAACAAGTAACAACCTCCAGGTAACGTTTGAAGTTCTCTTACATGTTTTGCCAAGGTGATACTTCAGCTTTTAACTCTGCATGCTATTTAATCTTTCAGTAATTATTACAATATATTTGCTGTAACAATGAAAGACTCTAGAATACATTCATGTGTTAAATAGGCAATCACTAGTCAGGATCTACTTAAAGCGAGTATTTTTACAAGGTAATAATCTCACCGGTTCCATTTGAAGAAAAGGAAACATTTCTGTAATGTGAGGGTGACTGAGGACTGCTGCAGGTTGCCCAGAGGCGTTGTGGAAACCATCCTTGGATCCTCTACAGCTGGCTGGGTATGGTTCAGTGAAATCAGATAAAATTAATAAAAACAAAGTCTATGATTGGAGAAGACTTCCTTCAGAGCTCCCGTCCGACCTCAGCCACTGTGTGATTCTGGGATTCCACCAGACTCCATGGCAGTGCAATAGCTCTTTTTTGCCCACTTTCTTATTTAGATACCTAAAAAAAAAAACAACAAACCAAGCAGACTGACTTTATACAGATATCAAAATAAAATCTATGAATCAGAGCCAAAAAGACATGTATTGCCTTCTTTGAGTATAAAGTGACCTGAGGTGACAACTTCACCTACAGATTTCCAGATTTAAACAGGGGGGATTTCACCTTACTAATCTGCTAAAAAAAAGGTCATCATTTTATATTAAAAAAAAAACAACAACCAAAATTGTAGACTCAAAGAACGATTTGTGTTTGAAGGGGCTTTTAAAGATCATCTAGTCCAACCTTCTTACCATGAGCTTACCATTTCACTAGGTCAGGTTGTGCAAAGCTCATCCAACCTGACCTTGAACACTTCCAAAGATGGGGCATCAACAGCTTTTTGGGAAAGCTTTCTCAGTTTCTTGTAAAAAGGGGTGGGTGTGTGTGTGGGTGTGTGTGTAAAACCTTGTAAAAAAAAACTTGTGAAAAAACCTTGTAACACCTTGTGAAAAGGTGTGTGTAGGTCCTTGTAAAAACCATCTTCATTATATGCAATCTAAAACCTACCCTCTTTCAGATAAAACCAAATTGCCCCTTGTCCTGTCACTTCAGGCTCATCAAAAAGTCTCTGTTTTTTGTATAAGCCCCCTTTAAGTACTGAAAAAGGGCAATAAAGTGTTCCCAGAGCCTTCTCTTCTCCAGGCTGAGCAAGCCCAACTCTCGCAGCCTTTTCTCGTAACAGAGGTGCTCCATCCCTGTGATTACTTTTGTGGCCCTCTGCTCTGGACCTGTACTGAGGACTCCAGAGCTGAACACAGTACTCTGGATGGGATCTTGCATGAGCAGAGTAGAGGAAGAATCACCCCTACCTGCTGGCCACACTTCTTTTTATGAAGCCCAGATAAGAGATGGCATTAAAAAAGGAAATGGAATTAACTTTAAACACAACTGACAATAAAACATAAATGTTATCAAAATTAAGAAAATATTTGTTATTATTTAAAACAAAAGAGCTCAATTGTTTGTACAAGTCTCAGAATAGAAGGATCTATTACACTTTAGAAAGGAAAATATAGGAGTAGTAACCAAATTCAACAATAAAAATTGTGATTCATCTGTGACATATGGAAATTCAGCTACGTGAAACTAAATTCAAAACCTTGGATTGTAAGGCAATTAGAGCCTTACTCAAAAAAATGCAGGATACAAGCAAAAAGGCATCTTCTATTTGGGCGTTTTGAAAAATAACCCTTTAAGTGAAAACAATCTACTGATAAAAAAATAACACCCTTCAAAAATAACACTCATAAGCTTTTTTTTCTCTTTCCTTTTGTATTCCTGAAAGTACTTTTGTGTTAAAACATTACCTATGTCCTGAAGCATGTCCATGAAGCATTCAAGCATCAAACCTGCTTAACAGCAGGTCTTGAACTTCAGTGTGTACTATCTGCTATTTCTACACTAACAGAGAATTTAAAACCCAGGTCAGAATAAATGTTTGACTCAGACTTTGTAGAGATATGTATTAAACCCAAGAAAGATGATAAAACATCAGGCTTGCTTATTTTCCCGAAAGCCCACAGTGCTCTATTTCATCTTCATACTTGGTTCTAGGAAAGACAGGCATGAATGCATCCTTTCTTAAAAATACCCCTGTGCCTGCAGAAGAGCTCTTTTAGCTTTTCTCAATTACTGTCTAGTCCAGGATCAAAGTTCTGCATACTTTTCTACTGCCATCATTCAGTGAATGTGCTGACGGCTCGCAGTTAAAAAGGTAGTTAAGACAAGTGAAAGAAAAGCATCATTACTGTTTTCCCAAATCTGTGAAGATACGAACTACCTCACCTAAAGGTCATAAAAATGTCATTGCTGCAGCTAATAGCATATATGTGTAAATGCAACATTAGAAGGCTTTAGAGTATCACGCGATAATCATTCACACATGGGTTCTGGTAAAGTAGAAAAACAGAGCGCTGAAGCAAACCTAGCTCTTGAATGAAGCAGATTATCCCTCAATTTTCCGAAAAGATTATACTGCAAGGTTTCTTGCAGAAGAGAAGAGCCCCAAACAACCGTTTACAGAGCATTTTGGATAAAGATGAGGTTGATGTAAATCAAGACTCATCATTTTGAAAATAACACACACGATTCTTTCCAATTGCGATCACATCAGAACCGATTTATCTATATGATAAGAGAGAGCTGAGGCGGACATGAACCGTGCTCTTCAGAACTGCTCGTCCTCAATAAGGATTATTTAGCCCTCTAAGCACTGTCGGCTGCTCACCACACAGTGAAAGTTGCGCTCATGCAAAAGTAGCTCTGATGATGCCTCACGTACACATTCATGCGGATTCCTTTTCATTTTGCTGCTGATTGACCTTGCACCATTTCTCTTAAGGAGATCAAAGCCCAGAAATGCCTTTTTTATCAAATTTCCAGCTACTCATTCTGTTCAATGACCAAGGTGATGAATATTTTCCTTGAGAAATCAATAGACTAGGAAAACTAGAAACAGGCTTCAATTTAGCTTCTGTGGTGAGGTGGTTTTTCCCCCCAGAATTTTCAGAGGGACATTCTAGAAGTTTTTTTAATATCCATTTTATCCTGCCAGAGAGGAGACTGAGATGAGCTCTTAGCCACAAGTTCTTCCCTGTGAGGGTGCTGAGGCACTGGCACAGGGTGCCCAGAGAAGCTGTGGCTGCCCCATCCCTGGCAGTGCCCAAGGCCAGGTTGGATGGGGCTTGGAGTAAGCCCCTCTAGTGGAAGATGTCCCTGCCCGTGGCAGGGGGCTGGAACTGGATGAGCTTTACGGTCCCTTGCAAGCCAAAGCAGGCTGGGATTCTATGATTTTAGGATAATGAATTCTGTCCCTGGAACATCACAACTTCTCTGGAGAGCTGCCCTTTGTGTCAAAAAAAAATAGGGTAGGAAGGTGACCATCCCTCCAGCATTGCTCTCCTTCTCCAAGTGGCCACTTCTACAGACCATAAGAAAGGCACAGTTTCATTCACTGCCCTAAACCAAACCAATACAGATGCGGTCAGAAAGTGAACCAGTGTGAAACACCCCTGAGACTGCCAGGGCACAACGCAGAGCCAGACCAGACCCTGCACCACAGAACAGCCAGGGCAGTCTCACCAGCCCATCTCAGGCCCCTCTGTGGCAAGGCAACACCTGAGCTGCCTGGGGGGACTTGGTGCACCCTTCCATAGGGGCAGCAGCCCCTCCAACCTAAGAAGGTAGTAGTGCAACAACTGTCATGTATCCAGGCAGTTCCAGCAAGGCAACTGCATTTCCAGCTACTGAAAGACCAGCCCCCATCCCCATTCCCACCTTTTGGCACTTGAGAGGTCACTTTGGTAAACCAGATGACACCCAACAGCCACTTTGCGGCACATCAGCTGACTATCAAAGGAGAACATTTGTGCGTAGTTCATTCACGTATTTCAGAAGCCTTTCAGGGTATTGGGAAGTCAAAGTACATTTATCTCTGCTTTATGCAACTCCACTGGGCAGTCAGAAACCATTCATTATCTCTGCCTGTCAGAAAGATATTGCAAACCCACACATCACTGAGGTTGTGCAATCTTATGACCTGTGCTGTGCAGCGATGAAGTTGATCTTCAGTATTTAAGACAAGCAAATACTCTTGTAGAGATCCAAGCTCCTGCAACAAAGCCTTCAATGAACACCAACACTTCTAGTAAAGATATCATCCTACTCATTATCATTAAAATGCTGATCATTACAGTAGTCCCCATGAACCAAAGGTATCTGACCTACACAGTAGACTCTCCCTGACTAGAACACACTTTGTGAACACAGAAATCAGTTCCTTACAGACTGTTCCTACGTAGTGTGCAAAACCAGCTCAAGGAAAAGCACATTTAAATACCTTTAAATTAATTATTAAAGCAGCATTCCTCTCAGAATAAAGAGTGGCTTTAGGGCTCGCTGCCTGAAGTGCATAAGGAGAAGTCATGACTATTATATAAGGCTCCACAATGGATATGGCAACAGCATGGCCCCTCTAGTAGAATTTGCTGCCAGACTCCACAAGAGAAAGTTTGTCATGTTTCTGAAGCATTTAATGGTTCTAAAGCTCTGATGAACTTTGCCAAGGTAAAGGAAAACTGCTTTTAATTTAACACTGAACTATGTATCATTCTGGGCACTGGGGAGAGGAGGGGTGCAAGTACAGGAACTGCTTACACTAACTCTGTTTTCTGTACCAAGGAAGAGTTCTGCAAGTGCACGACGAAGAGGAAGAAGAATCCCAGGCTTGGCCATGTCATGACACAAGTTGTTTTCCGTACGGGTAAAAAGCTGCCAAAGTGGCTTCAACAAGGTAAGGTCACACTCCCTGAAAAAAGCTAATTCTAATGAAATAGTGAGTGACCGTGACCTTATGCCTCTTTCTGGGAGGGAAAAAAACCCAACACGGAACCCCAAACAAATGCAAGAGAACAAAACCATACAGTTTTAACAGATGCGTCAATGAAGGAAGAGGCACAAGAATTACTCTAAAATTTAAATTCAGTCCAGTGTTTCAGCACAATTAATTTCATTCTGAATCGGTGAAGTGGAGAAAACCTCACATCTATGAATATGTCCAAATGACTTTTGGAAAACTAAGTGGCCTCCTGAACTTGAAAAAGTAATAAACCATAAGGAATTATTACCATAAGACCATCAGAAAAGCACAGTTTCATTCACTGCCCAAAACCAAACCAATACAGATGCGGTCAGAAAGTGAACCGGTGTGAAACACCCCTGTGACTGCCAGGGCACAACGCAGAGCCAGCACAGGCCCTGCACCACAGAACAGCCAGGGCAGTCTCACCAGCCCATCTCAGGCCCCTCTGTGGCAAAGCAACACCTGAGCTGCCTGGGGGGACTTGGTGCACCCTTCCATAGGGGCAGCAGCCCCTCCAACCTAAGAAGCAGGGGACTTGCTGCAGACAAGAACACTTTCTTCCCCACTGCCCACTTCTAGATAGCCCTGTCTCCAGCAGCCAAAGCAAAGGTGTTGGGATCCCACAGCTGCTGGACTCACACAGGACATAGTTAGACAATCAGAGCCCAGCTCTGAAGCAAGCTGCCTCCAGTGCAATAGCAGAACCGTGCTCTCAGCAGCATCAGGAGAGATTCTATTCATTTAGCAAGCAAGAAAAATTCAACACATTCTCATCCTAAGAAATAAAAGAAATTAAACTAACCTGCCTTCTGTCTCCAACTCAACAGAAGCTCCCATCACCCTTCTCCTGGCTCTGCCACTCGGAACTGAGGCTTCTGAACTGCAGGGCCCTCAGGCCAGCTCTTCTCAAGCTTGTCCTCCTTTGTTTTGAAAAGGCCATTAAGTTCTCTACAGCTTCTTGGAAGGCCACTCATCTGATCAGCAGTGGATTGGTAAAGTTCATTTGAACTACCTTCGTCTCTGCAAATAAAGTTTCAGTAACAAAATCAGAGATTGAAACAGTAAAAGCAGAGGCAAAGCTGATCTTTAAGTAGTCTTAGAGGAACACACACCCTAAAGGAGCTAAAGGCATGTGGGACTATCATCTTCTCTCCCAAGCTGCTTAGCAGCTACATTAAACCCTTTGAACTCTGATACACTCACCACACTCAGAGTGCATCACACTCGGGTGTATTACCCAGCTGCAGGTTCCTCCCTGAAATGAGCAGGTACCAACGGCCCCTGCCTAAGCCCTCTCCTGCCCCTGCTCAGAGCCTGCCATGACTGAGGGTCCACAGCAGTACCTCTAACAAAGAACACCGTCTCTCACTTGGCTTGCTAAAAGGCCACCACTAAGACTTCAAAGCCTGGGCCACCATCTGCTCTTTGCAGAACCTCACCTGGTTTTGTGAGCGCTTCTCTCAGAGCTGGGGTTATCATCTCTCACTTCCCACCCTCCTCCTTCCTCCCAGCACTCTCTTGAGTCAAGCTCATTCCAACACCTCCTTCCTCGACCTCACATTCTCTCTGTTTCAAGACAAGGAATTACAACCATTTAGATCCAAGCATCACAGTTTAAACGCTGTGGCACAGTTCAGCCACAGACCTGCTGAGCTTAAAACTGACACAAGTGTCCACACGTTAATTCTTGCATTCCTGTAATTCTGCTTTTTACCCTCTTCCCATCGGACTCTGACCTTTCAGTTTTAGATTTAAGACAGAAAATATACTTAAATAAATAAATAAAACACCACACCAGGAACCAGGTGGATTTGTTCCACTAACACAGCAACCAGCTTCAAGCAGCCTGGGCTAGAGGAAAGTAGGTGGGGTGGAACTAGGTGAGCTTTAAAGCCCCTTCTAACTCAAAGCACTGCGTGATTCTGTGATTTAGTAACATTCTCCAGGGCATGTTAAGAAACAAGCTGTTTGAATCTCATGAGAGGTTGAGTGGGACCCCAAAGATTGAAGCCCAAGAGTTTCATGGCTGCACAATAACCTCATTTCTCCACAGAGCACAAACCAGAGGGAACAATACATTGCCTGGAGTGACAAGCATCTATAGTTCCAGTTATCTGGGACAGGGCAGGGGAGAAAACCACATCGCTATCATGACTCAGCCCAGGATAAGTGTCACTTCTGAGACTTTATGGGTATTTATTCATTCACATCAGCACAAAGAAGCATGAAAGTCTAAATAATTACTTTGATATTTCATAAAGCTTGTAATCTGTCAGAATCTTATGGCTGGCTTTGAAATAATAAAGGAGATATGAATAAACAACAACCCAAAATCAAATGACCACATTTTCTTTTCACAAATGGCAAAAAAGGGTCAGAACTAATCTAAACCAGTTTAGAAATAGCTACGAAAACCTTAAACCAAACTAGAAATGGCAAGAAACTGTTCAGACTTAGTCAAAAATGGCATAAAACTGGTAACAAATGGGCAAAAATAAGATAAGAATGACCAGCAATTGTTTAGAAATAGCCAAAAAAGACTTAAAATGGGTCAGAAAGGGCCAAAAATGGTTTAAACCAAGTGAGGAAAGGGCAAAACCAGGTTAGAAATAGAAAGAAATTGGTAAGACCAGGACAGAAAGGGTTTGGGAATGGCCAAAATGGCTTAAAAAGAGTCAGTATTGTGCAAAAAAGGGTTAGATATAGCTCAAGCCAGTTTAGAAATAGGTAAGAAAAGCTTAAACCAGGCGAGAAAATTCCATAAATAGTTCAGAAATTGCCAAAACCGGAATAAAACCTGCAAGAAATGAGCAAAATTAAGACAAGAATGACCAGCAATTGTTTAGAAATAGCCAAAAAAAGATTTAAAATGGGTTATAAAGAAGCAAAAATGGCTTAAACCAAGTCAGGAAAGGGCAAAAACGGGTTAGAAATAGAAATAAATTGGTAAGAAATGTTGAAAAATGGTTTGAAAATGGTCAAAACGGCTTAAAAAGAGTCAGTATTGTGCAAAATAGGGTTAGAAATAGCTCAAGCCAGTTTAGAAATAGGTAACAAAAGCTTAAATCAGGCTAGAAACTTCCATAAATAGTTGAGAAATTGCCACAAAATGGCTTAAAACTGGCAAGAAATGGGCAAAAATAAGATAAGAATGACCAGCAATTGCTTAGAAATAGCCAAAAAAGACTTAAAATCGTTTAGAAAGGGCCAAAAATGGTTTAAACCAAGTCAGGAAAGGGCAAAAACTGAGTTACAAACAGAAAAGAAATTGGTAAGAACTGGACAGAAAGGGTTTGAAAATGGCCAAAATGGCTTAAAAAGAGTCAGTATTGAGCAAAAAAAGGTTAGATATAGCTCAAGCCAGTTTAGAAATAGGTAAGAAAAGCTTAAACCAGGATAGAAACTTCCATAAATAGTTCAGATTTAGCCAAAAAAGGAATAAAACCTACAAAAAATGGGCAAAAATAAGGTAAGAATGACCAGCAATTGTTTAGAAATAGGTAACAAAAGCTTAAACCAGGCTAGAAACTTCCATAAATAATTCAGATTTAGCCAGAAATGGAAGAAAACCTGCAAGAAATGGCCAAAAATAAGACAAGAATGACCAGCAATTGTTTAGAAATAGCCAAAAAAAGATTTAAAATGGGTTACAAAGAAGCAAAAATGGCTTAAACCAAGTCAGGAAAGGGCAAAAATGGGTTAGAAATGACAGGAAATTAGTAGGAAATGGACAAAAATGGTTTGGAAATGGCCAAAACGACTTAAGAAGAGTTAGAATTGGGCAAAAGAGGGTTAGAAATAGTCTAAAATAATTTAGAAATAGCTACGAAAACTTAAAGCAAACTAGAAATGGCAAGGAACTGTTCAGACTTAGTCAAAAATGGCATAAAACTGGTGAGAAATTGGCAAAAATAATATAAGAATGACCAGCAATTGCTTAGAAATAGTCAAAAAAGACTTAAAATGGGTTAGAAAGTGCCAAAAATGGTTTAAACAAAGTGAGGAAAGGGCAAAACCAGGTTAGAAATAGAAAGAAATTGGTAAGAACTGGATAGAAAGGGTTTGGGAATGGCCAAAATGGCTTAAAAAGAGTCAGTATTGCGCAAAAAAAAGGGTTAGATATAGCTCAAGCCAGTTTAGATATAGGTAACAAAAGCTTAAACCAGGTTAGAAACTTATAAAAATAGTTGAGAAATTGCCAAAAATGGCTTCAAACTGGCAAGAAATAAGCAAAAATAAGAGAACAATGACGAGCAATTGCTTAGAAATAGCCAAAAAGAGACTTAAAATAGTTTAGAAAGAGCCAATAATGGTTTAAACCAAGTCAGGAAAGGGAAAAAACAGGTTAGAAATAGAAAGACATTGGTAAGAACTGGACAGAAAGGGTTTGGGAATGGCCAAAATGACTGAAAAAGAGTCAGTATTGTGCAAAAAAAGGGTTAGATATAGCTCAAGCCAGTTTAGATATAGGCAAGAAAAGATTAAACCAGGTTAGAAACTTCCAAAAATAGTTGAGAAATTGCCAAAAATGGCTTCAAATGGGCAAGAAATGGGCAAAAATAAGGTAAGAATGACCAGCAATTTTTTAGAAATAGCCAAAAACACCTTAAAAGGGTCAGAAAGAGCCAAAAATGGTTTAAACTAGGATAGAAAAGGGCAAAAATGGTTTAGAAACAGAAAGAAATTGGTAAGAACAGGACAAAAAAGGTTTGGAAATGGCCAAAATGACTTAAGAAGAGTTAGAACTGGGAAAAAAAGGGTTAGAAATAGCTCAAGCCAGTTTAGAAATAGCTAGGAAAAGATTACACAAGGCTGGAAATGGCAAGAAACAGTTCAGACTTAGTCAACAATGCATAAAATTACTAAGAAATAGGCAAAAATAAGATAAGAATGACCAGCAATTGTTTAGAAATAGCCAAAAAAGACTTAAAATGGGTTAGAAAGGGCCAAAAATGGTTTAAACCAAGTGAGGAAAGGGCAAAACACAGGTTAGAAACAGAAAGAAATTGGTAAGACCTGGATAGAAAGGGTTTCGGAATGGCCAAAACGGCTTAAAAAGAGTCAGTATTGCTCAAAAAAAAAAGGGTTAGATATAGCTCATACCAGTTCAGAAATAGGTAAGAAAAGCTTACCAGGTTAGAAACTTCCAAAAATAGTTGAGAAATTGTCAAAAATGGCTTCAAATGGGCAAGAAATGGGCAAAAATAAGGTAAGAATGACTAGCAATTGCTTAGAAATAGCCAAAAAAAACTTAAAAGGGTCAGAAAGAGCCAAAAATGGCTTAAACCAGGTTAGAAAATGGCAAAAAAGGTTTAGAAACAAAGAAATTGGTAAGAAATGCACAGAAAGGCTTTGGGAATGGCCAAAATGACTTAAGAAGAGTTAAAATTGGGCAAAAAAAGGGTTAGAAATAGCTCAAGCCAGTTTAGAAATAGCTAGGAAAAGGTTAAACCAGGCTGGAAATGGCAAGAAACAGTTCAGACTTACTCTACAATGCATAAAATTACTAAGAAATAGGCAAAAATAAGAGAAGAATGACCAGCAATTGTTTAGAAATAGCCAAAAAAGACTTAAAATGGGTTAGAAAGGGCCAAAAATGGTTTAAACCAAGTGAGGAAAGGGCAAAACCAGAAAATGGTAAGACCTGGACAGCAAGGGCTTGGGAATGGCCAAAATGGCTTAAAAAGAGTCAGTATTGTGCAAAACAAGGGTTAGATATAGCTCAAGCCAGTTTAGAAATAGGTAAGAAAAGCTTAAACCAGGCTAGAAACTTCCATAAATCATTCAGAAATTGCCAAAAAAGGAATAAAACCTGCAAGAAATGAGCAAAATTAGGACAAGAATGACCAGCAATTGCTTAGAAATAGCCAAAAAAAGATTTAAAATGGGTTATAAAGAAGCAAAAATGGCTTAAACCAAGTCAGGGAAGGGCAAAAACGGGTTAGAAATAGAAATAAATTGGTAAGAAATGTCGAAAAATGGTTTGAAAATGGCAAAAATGGCTTAAAATGAGTCAGTATTGCGCAAAAAAGGGTTAGAAATAGCTCAAGCCAGTTTAGAAATAGGTAACAAAAGCTTAAACCAGGCTAGAAACTTCCATAAATCATTCAGAAATTGCCAAAAAAGGAATAAAACCTGCAAAAAATGGGCAAAAATAAGACAAGAATGACCAGCAATTGCTTAGAAATAGCAAAAAAAGATTTAAAATGGGTTATAAAGAAGCAAAAATGGCTTAAACCAAGTCAGGGAAGGGCAAAAACGGGTTAGAAATAGAAAGAAATTGGTAAGAAATGTTGAAAAATGGTTTGAAAATGGCAAAAATGGCTTAAAATGAGTCAGTATTGCGCAAAAAAGGGTTAGAAATAGCTCAAGCCAGTTTAGAAATAGGTAACAAAAGCTTAAACCAGGCTAGAAACTTCCATGAATAATTCAGAAATTGCCATAAAATGGCTTCAAATGGGCAAGAAATTGGCAAAAATAAGATAAGAATGACCAGCAATTGTTTAGAAATAGTCAAAAAACACTTAAAATGGGTTAGAAAGGGCCAAAAATGGTTTAAGCCAAGTGAGGAAAAGGCAAAACCAGGTTAGAAAGAAATTGGTAAGACCTGGACAGAAAGGGTTTGGGAATGGCAAAAATGGCTTAAAAAGAGTCAGTATTGTGCAAAAAAAGGGTTAGATATAGCTCAAGCCAGTTTAGATATAGGCAAGAAAAGATTAAACCAGGTTAGAAACTTCCAAAAATAGTTGAGAAATTGCCAAAAATGGCTTCAAATGGGCAAGAAATGGGCAAAAATAAGGTAAGAATGACCAGCAATTTTTTAGAAATAGCCAAAAACACCTTAAAAGGGTCAGAAAGAGCCAAAAATGGTTTAAACTAGGATAGAAAAGGGCAAAAATGGTTTAGAAACAGAAAGAAATTGGTAAGAACAGGACAAAAAAGGTTTGGAAATGGCCAAAATGACTTAAGAAGAGTTAGAACTGGGAAAAAAAGGGTTAGAAATAGCTCAAGCCAGTTTAGAAATAGCTAGGAAAAGATTACACAAGGCTGGAAATGGCAAGAAACAGTTCAGACTTAGTCAACAATGCATAAAATTACTAAGAAATAGGCAAAAATAAGATAAGAATGACCAGCAATTGTTTAGAAATAGCCAAAAAAGACTTAAAATGGGTTAGAAAGGGCCAAAAATGGTTTAAACCAAGTGAGGAAAGGGCAAAACACAGGTTAGAAACAGAAAGAAATTGGTAAGACCTGGATAGAAAGGGTTTCGGAATGGCCAAAACGGCTTAAAAAGAGTCAGTATTGCTCAAAAAAAAAAGGGTTAGATATAGCTCATACCAGTTCAGAAATAGGTAAGAAAAGCTTACCAGGTTAGAAACTTCCAAAAATAGTTGAGAAATTGTCAAAAATGGCTTCAAATGGGCAAGAAATGGGCAAAAATAAGGTAAGAATGACTAGCAATTGCTTAGAAATAGCCAAAAAAAACTTAAAAGGGTCAGAAAGAGCCAAAAATGGCTTAAACCAGGTTAGAAAATGGCAAAAAAGGTTTAGAAACAAAGAAATTGGTAAGAAATGCACAGAAAGGCTTTGGGAATGGCCAAAATGACTTAAGAAGAGTTAAAATTGGGCAAAAAAAGGGTTAGAAATAGCTCAAGCCAGTTTAGAAATAGCTAGGAAAAGGTTAAACCAGGCTGGAAATGGCAAGAAACAGTTCAGACTTACTCTACAATGCATAAAATTACTAAGAAATAGGCAAAAATAAGAGAAGAATGACCAGCAATTGTTTAGAAATAGCCAAAAAAGACTTAAAATGGGTTAGAAAGGGCCAAAAATGGTTTAAACCAAGTGAGGAAAGGGCAAAACCAGAAAATGGTAAGACCTGGACAGCAAGGGCTTGGGAATGGCCAAAATGGCTTAAAAAGAGTCAGTATTGTGCAAAACAAGGGTTAGATATAGCTCAAGCCAGTTTAGAAATAGGTAAGAAAAGCTTAAACCAGGCTAGAAACTTCCATAAATCATTCAGAAATTGCCAAAAAAGGAATAAAACCTGCAAGAAATGAGCAAAATTAGGACAAGAATGACCAGCAATTGCTTAGAAATAGCCAAAAAAAGATTTAAAATGGGTTATAAAGAAGCAAAAATGGCTTAAACCAAGTCAGGGAAGGGCAAAAACGGGTTAGAAATAGAAATAAATTGGTAAGAAATGTCGAAAAATGGTTTGAAAATGGCAAAAATGGCTTAAAATGAGTCAGTATTGCGCAAAAAAGGGTTAGAAATAGCTCAAGCCAGTTTAGAAATAGGTAACAAAAGCTTAAACCAGGCTAGAAACTTCCATAAATCATTCAGAAATTGCCAAAAAAGGAATAAAACCTGCAAAAAATGGGCAAAAATAAGACAAGAATGACCAGCAATTGCTTAGAAATAGCAAAAAAAGATTTAAAATGGGTTATAAAGAAGCAAAAATGGCTTAAACCAAGTCAGGGAAGGGCAAAAACGGGTTAGAAATAGAAATAAATTGGTAAGAAATGTTGAAAAATGGTTTGAAAATGGCAAAAATGGCTTAAAATGAGTCAGTATTGCGCAAAAAAGGGTTAGAAATAGCTCAAGCCAGTTTAGAAATAGGTAACAAAAGCTTAAACCAGGCTAGAAACTTCCATGAATAATTCAGAAATTGCCATAAAATGGCTTCAAATGGGCAAGAAATTGGCAAAAATAAGATAAGAATGACCAGCAATTGTTTAGAAATAGTCAAAAAACACTTAAAATGGGTTAGAAAGGGCCAAAAATGGTTTAAGCCAAGTGAGGAAAAGGCAAAACCAGGTTAGAAAGAAATTGGTAAGACCTGGACAGAAAGGGTTTGGGAATGGCAAAAATGGCTTAAAAAGAGTCAGTATTGTGCAAAAAAAGGGTTAGATATAGCTCAAGCCAGTTTAGATATAGGCAAGAAAAGATTAAACCAGGTTAGAAACTTCCAAAAATAGTTGAGAAATTGCCAAAAATGGCTTCAAATGGGCAAGAAATGGGCAAAAATAAGGTAAGAATGACCAGCAATTTTTTAGAAATAGCCAAAAACACCTTAAAAGGGTCAGAAAGAGCCAAAAATGGTTTAAACTAGGATAGAAAAGGGCAAAAATGGTTTAGAAACAGAAAGAAATTGGTAAGAACAGGACAAAAAAGGTTTGGAAATGGCCAAAATGACTTAAGAAGAGTTAGAACTGGGAAAAAAAGGGTTAGAAATAGCTCAAGCCAGTTTAGAAATAGCTAGGAAAAGATTACACAAGGCTGGAAATGGCAAGAAACAGTTCAGACTTAGTCAACAATGCATAAAATTACTAAGAAATAGGCAAAAATAAGATAAGAATGACCAGCAATTGTTTAGAAATAGCCAAAAAAGACTTAAAATGGGTTAGAAAGGGCCAAAAATGGTTTAAACCAAGTGAGGAAAGGGCAAAACACAGGTTAGAAACAGAAAGAAATTGGTAAGACCTGGATAGAAAGGGTTTCGGAATGGCCAAAACGGCTTAAAAAGAGTCAGTATTGCTCAAAAAAAAAAGGGTTAGATATAGCTCATACCAGTTCAGAAATAGGTAAGAAAAGCTTACCAGGTTAGAAACTTCCAAAAATAGTTGAGAAATTGTCAAAAATGGCTTCAAATGGGCAAGAAATGGGCAAAAATAAGGTAAGAATGACTAGCAATTGCTTAGAAATAGCCAAAAAAAACTTAAAAGGGTCAGAAAGAGCCAAAAATGGTTTAAACCAGGTTAGAAAATGGCAAAAATGGTTTAGAAACAGAAAGAAATTGGTAAGAACTGCACAGAAAGGTTTTGCGAATGGCCAAAATGACTTTAAAAGAGTCAGTATTGGGCAAAAAAATGGTTAGAAATAGCTCAAGCCAGTTTAGAAATAGCTAGGAAAAGGTTAAACCAGGCTGAAAATGGCAAGAAACTGTTCAGACTTACTCAACAATGCATAAAATTACTAAGAAATAGGCAAAAATAAGGTAAGAATGACCAGCAATTGTTTAGAAATAGCCAAAAAAGACTTAAAATGAGTTAGAAAGGGCTAAAAATGGTTTAAACCAAGTGAGGAAAGGGCAAAACCAGGTTAGAAATAGAAAGAAATTGATAAGAACTTGACAGAAAGGGTTTGGGAATGGCCAAAATGGCTTAAAAAGAGTCAGTATTGTGCAAAACAAGGGTTAGATATAGCTCAAGCCAGTTTAGAAATAGGTAAGAAAAGCTTAAACCAGGCTAGAAACTTCCATAAATCATTCAGAAATTGCCAAAAAAGGAATAAAACCTGCAAAAAATGGGCAAAAATAAGACAAGAATGACCAGCAATTGCTTAGAAATAGCAAAAAAAGATTTAAAATGGGTTATAAAGAAGCAAAAATGGCTTAAACCAAGTCAGGGAAGGGCAAAAACGGGTTAGAAATAGAAATAAATTGGTAAGAAATGTTGAAAAATGGTTTGAAAATGGCAAAAATGGCTTAAAATGAGTCAGTATTGCGCAAAAAAGGGTTAGAAATAGCTCAAGCCAGTTTAGAAATAGGTAAGAAAAGCTTAAACCAGGCTAGAAACTTCCATAAATCATTCAGAAATTGCCAAAAAAGGAATAAAACCTGCAAAAAAATGGGCAAAAATAAGACAAGAATGACCAGCAATTGCTTAGAAATAGCAAAAAAAGATTTAAAATGGGTTATAAAGAAGCAAAAATGGCTTAAACCAAGTCAGGGAAGGGCAAAAACGGGTTAGAAATAGAAATAAATTGGTAAGAAATGTTGAAAAATGGTTTGAAAATGGCAAAAATGGCTTAAAATGAGTCAGTATTGCGCAAAAAAGGGTTAGAAATAGCTCAAGCCAGTTTAGAAATAGGTAACAAAAGCTTAAACCAGGCTAGAAACTTCCATGAATCATTCAGAAATTGCCATAAAATGGCTTCAAATGGGCAAGAAATTGGCAAAAATAAGATAAGAATGACCAGCAATTGTTTAGAAATAGTCAAAAAACACTTAAAATGGGTTAGAAAGGGCCAAAAATGGTTTAAGCCAAGTGAGGAAAAGGCAAAACCAGGTTAGAAAGAAATTGGTAAGACCTGGACAGAAAGGGTTTGGGAATGGCAAAAATGGCTTAAAAAGAGTCAGTATTGCGCAAAAAAAAGGGTTAGATATAGCTCATGCCAGTTCAGAAATAGGTAAGAAAAGCGTAAACCAGGCTAGAAACTTCCATAAATAGTTCAGAAATTGCCAAAAATGGCTTCAAATGGGCAAAAATAAGGTAAGAATGACTAGCAATTGTTTAGAAATAGCCAAAAAAAACTTAAAAGGGTCAGAAAGAGCCAAAAATGGTTTAAACCAGGTCAGAAAATGGCAAAAATGGTTTAGAAACAGAAAGAAATTGGTAAGAACTGCACAGAAAGGTTTTGGGAATGGCCAAAATGACTTTAAAAGAGTCAGTATTGGGCAAAAAAATGGTTAGAAATAGCTCAAGCCAGTTTAGAAATAGCTAGGAAAAGGTTAAACCAGGCTGAAAATGGCAAGAAACTGTTCAGACTTACTCAACAATGCATAAAATTACTAAGAAATAGGCAAAAATAAGATAAGAATGACCAGCAATTGTTTAGAAATAGCCAAAAAAGACTTAAAATGAGTTAGAAAGGGCTAAAAATGGTTTAAACCAAGTGAGGAAAGGGCAAAACCAGGTTAGAAATAGAAAGAAATTGATAAGAACTTGACAGAAAGGGTTTGGGAATGGCCAAAATGGCTTAAAAAGAGTCAGTATTGTGCAAAACAAGGGTTAGATATAGCTCAAGCCAGTTTAGAAATAGGTAAGAAAAGCTTAAACCAGGCTAGAAACTTCCATAAATCATTCAGAAATTGCCAAAAAAGGAATAAAACCTGCAAAAAATGGGCAAAAATAAGACAAGAATGACCAGCAATTGCTTAGAAATAGCAAAAAAAGATTTAAAATGGGTTATAAAGAAGCAAAAATGGCTTAAACCAAGTCAGGGAAGGGCAAAAACGGGTTAGAAATAGAAATAAATTGGTAAGAAATGTCGAAAAATGGTTTGAAAATGGCAAAAATGGCTTAAAATGAGTCAGTATTGCGCAAAAAAGGGTTAGAAATAGCTCAAGCCAGTTTAGAAATAGGTAACAAAAGCTTAAACCAGGCTAGAAACTTCCATGAATAATTCAGAAATTGCCATAAAATGGCTTCAAATGGGCAAGAAATTGGCAAAAATAAGATAAGAATGACCAGCAATTGTTTAGAAATAGTCAAAAAACACTTAAAATGGGTTAGAAAGGGCCAAAAATGGTTTAAGCCAAGTGAGGAAAAGGCAAAACCAGGTTAGAAAGAAATTGGTAAGACCTGGACAGAAAGGGTTTGGGAATGGCAAAAATGGCTTAAAAAGAGTCAGTATTGTGCAAAAAAAGGGTTAGATATAGCTCAAGCCAGTTTAGAAATAGGTAACAAAAGCTTAAACAGGCTAGAAACTTCCATAAATAGTTCAGAAATTGCCAAAAATGGAATACAACCTGCAAGAAATGGGAAAAATAAGACAAGAATGACCAGCAATTGTTCAGAAATAGCCAAAAAAGACTTAAACCAGGCTAGAAACTTCCATAAATAGTTCAGATTTAGCCAAAAATGGAATGAAACCTGCAAGAAATGGCCAAAAATAAGATAAGAATGACCAGCAGTTGCTTAGAAATAGCCAAAAAAAAAATTTAAAATGGGTTAGAAAAAGCCAAAAATGGTTTAAATCAAGTCAGGAAAGGGCAAAAATGAGTTAGAAATGACAGGAAATTAGTAGGAAATGGACAAAAATGGTTTGGAAATGGCCAAAACGACTTAAGAAGAGTTAGAATTGGGCAAAAAAGGGTTAGAAATAGTCTAAAATAATTTAGAAATAGCTACGAAAACTTAAAGCAAACTAGAAATGGCAAGAAACTGTTCAGACTTAGTCAAAAATGGCATAAAACTGGTGAGAAATTGGCAAAAAACAGATAAGAATGACCAGCAATTGTTTAGAAATAGTTAAAAAAGACTTAAAATGGGTTAGAAAGGGCCAAAAATGGTTTAAACCAAGTGAGGAAAGGGCAAAACCAGGTTAGAAATAGAAAGAAATTGGTAAGAACTGGATAGAAAGGGTTTGGGAATGGCCAAAATGGCTTAAAAAGAGTCAGTATTGCGCAAAAAAAAGGGTTAGATATAGCTCATGCCAGTTCAGAAATAGGTAAGAAAAGCGTAAACCAGGCTAGAAACTTCCATAAATAGTTCAGAAATTGCCAAAAATGGCTTCAAATGGGCAAAAATAAGGTAAGAATGACTAGCAATTGTTTAGAAATAGCCAAAAAAAACTTAAAAGGGTCAGAAAGAGCCAAAAATGGTTTAAACCAGGTTAGAAAATGGCAAAAATGGTTTAGAAACAGAAAGAAATTGGTAAGAACTGCACAGAAAGGTTTTGGGAATGGCCAAAATGACTTTAAAAGAGTCAGTATTGGGCAAAAAAATGGTTAGAAATAGCTCAAGCCAGTTTAGAAATAGCTAGGAAAAGGTTAAACCAGGCTGAAAATGGCAAGAAACTGTTCAGACTTACTCAACAATGCATAAAATTACTAAGAAATAGGCAAAAATAAGGTAAGAATGACCAGCAATTGTTTAGAAATAGCCAAAAAAGACTTAAAATGAGTTAGAAAGGGCTAAAAATGGTTTAAACCAAGTGAGGAAAGGGCAAAACCAGGTTAGAAATAGAAAGAAATTGATAAGAACTTGACAGAAAGGGTTTGGGAATGGCCAAAATGGCTTAAAAAGAGTCAGTATTGTGCAAAACAAGGGTTAGATATAGCTCAAGCCAGTTTAGAAATAGGTAAGAAAAGCTTAAACCAGGCTAGAAACTTCCATAAATCATTCAGAAATTGCCAAAAAAGGAATAAAACCTGCAAAAAATGGGCAAAAATAAGACAAGAATGACCAGCAATTGCTTAGAAATAGCAAAAAAAGATTTAAAATGGGTTATAAAGAAGCAAAAATGGCTTAAACCAAGTCAGGGAAGGGCAAAAACGGGTTAGAAATAGAAATAAATTGGTAAGAAATGTTGAAAAATGGTTTGAAAATGGCAAAAATGGCTTAAAATGAGTCAGTATTGCGCAAAAAAGGGTTAGAAATAGCTCAAGCCAGTTTAGAAATAGGTAACAAAAGCTTAAACCAGGCTAGAAACTTCCATGAATAATTCAGAAATTGCCATAAAATGGCTTCAAATGGGCAAGAAATTGGCAAAAATAAGATAAGAATGACCAGCAATTGTTTAGAAATAGTAAAAAAAACCCTTAAAATGGGTTAGAAAGGGCCAAAAATGGTTTAAGCCAAGTGAGGAAAAGGCAAAACCAGGTTAGAAAGAAATTGGTAAGACCTGGACAGAAAGGGTTTGGGAATGGCCAAAATGGCTTAAAAAGAGTCAGTATTGCGCAAAAAAAAGGGTTAGATATAGCTCAAGCCAGTTTAGAAATAGGTAACAAAAGCTTAAACAGGCTAGAAACTTCCATAAATAGTTCAGAAATTGCCAAAAATGGAATACAACCTGCAAGAAATGGGAAAAATAAGACAAGAATGACCAGCAATTGTTCAGAAATAGCCAAAAAAGACTTAAACCAGGCTAGAAACTTCCATAAATAGTTCAGATTTAGCCAAAAATGGAATGAAACCTGCAAGAAATGGCCAAAAATAAGATAAGAATGACCAGCAGTTGCTTAGAAATAGCCAAAAAAAAATTTAAAATGGGTTAGAAAAAGCCAAAAATGGTTTAAATCAAGTCAGGAAAGGGCAAAAATGAGTTAGAAATGACAGGAAATTAGTAGGAAATGGACAAAAATGGTTTGGAAATGGCCAAAACGACTTAAGAAGAGTTAGAATTGGGCAAAAAAGGATTAGAAATAGTCTAAAATAATTTAGAAATAGCTACGAAAACTTAAAGCAAACTAGAAATGGCAAGAAACTGTTCAGACTTAGTCAAAAATGGCATAAAACTGGTGAGAAATTGGCAAAAAACAGATAAGAATGACCAGCAATTGTTTAGAAATAGTTAAAAAAGACTTAAAATGGGTTAGAAAGGGCCAAAAATGGTTTAAACCAAGTGAGGAAAGGGCAAAACCAGGTTAGAAATAGAAAGAAATTGGTAAGAACTGGATAGAAAGGGTTTGGGAATGGCCAAAATGGCTTAAAAAGAGTCAGTATTGCGCAAAAAAAAGGGTTAGATATAGCTCATGCCAGTTCAGAAATAGGTAAGAAAAGCGTAAACCAGGCTAGAAACTTCCATAAATAGTTCAGAAATTGCCAAAAATGGCTTCAAATGGGCAAAAATAAGGTAAGAATGACTAGCAATTGTTTAGAAATAGCCAAAAAAAACTTAAAAGGGTCAGAAAGAGCCAAAAATGGTTTAAACCAGGTTAGAAAATGGCAAAAATGGTTTAGAAACAGAAAGAAATTGGTAAGAACTGCACAGAAAGGTTTTGCGAATGGCCAAAATGACTTTAAAAGAGTCAGTATTGGGCAAAAAAATGGTTAGAAATAGCTCAAGCCAGTTTAGAAATAGCTAGGAAAAGGTTAAACCAGGCTGAAAATGGCAAGAAACTGTTCAGACTTACTCAACAATGCATAAAATTACTAAGAAATAGGCAAAAATAAGGTAAGAATGACCAGCAATTGTTTAGAAATAGCCAAAAAAGACTTAAAATGAGTTAGAAAGGGCTAAAAATGGTTTAAACCAAGTGAGGAAAGGGCAAAACCAGGTTAGAAATAGAAAGAAATTGATAAGAACTTGACAGAAAGGGTTTGGGAATGGCCAAAATGGCTTAAAAAGAGTCAGTATTGTGCAAAACAAGGGTTAGATATAGCTCAAGCCAGTTTAGAAATAGGTAAGAAAAGCTTAAACCAGGCTAGAAACTTCCATAAATCATTCAGAAATTGCCAAAAAAGGAATAAAACCTGCAAAAAATGGGCAAAAATAAGACAAGAATGACCAGCAATTGCTTAGAAATAGCAAAAAAAGATTTAAAATGGGTTATAAAGAAGCAAAAATGGCTTAAACCAAGTCAGGGAAGGGCAAAAACGGGTTAGAAATAGAAAGAAATTGGTAAGAAATGTTGAAAAATGGTTTGAAAATGGCAAAAATGGCTTAAAATGAGTCAGTATTGCGCAAAAAAGGGTTAGAAATAGCTCAAGCCAGTTTAGAAATAGGTAACAAAAGCTTAAACCAGGCTAGAAACTTCCATGAATAATTCAGAAATTGCCATAAAATGGCTTCAAATGGGCAAGAAATTGGCAAAAATAAGATAAGAATGACCAGCAATTGTTTAGAAATAGTCAAAAAACACTTAAAATGGGTTAGAAAGGGCCAAAAATGGTTTAAGCCAAGTGAGGAAAAGGCAAAACCAGGTTAGAAAGAAATTGGTAAGACCTGGACAGAAAGGGTTTGGGAATGGCAAAAATGGCTTAAAAAGAGTCAGTATTGTGCAAAAAAAGGGTTAGATATAGCTCAAGCCAGTTTAGAAATAGGTAACAAAAGCTTAAACAGGCTAGAAACTTCCATAAATAGTTCAGAAATTGCCAAAAATGGAATACAACCTGCAAGAAATGGGAAAAATAAGACAAGAATGACCAGCAATTGTTCAGAAATAGCCAAAAAAGACTTAAACCAGGCTAGAAACTTCCATAAATAGTTCAGATTTAGCCAAAAATGGAATGAAACCTGCAAGAAATGGCCAAAAATAAGATAAGAATGACCAGCAGTTGCTTAGAAATAGCCAAAAAAAAAATTTAAAATGGGTTAGAAAAAGCCAAAAATGGTTTAAATCAAGTCAGGAAAGGGCAAAAATGAGTTAGAAATGACAGGAAATTAGTAGGAAATGGACAAAAATGGTTTGGAAATGGCCAAAACGACTTAAGAAGAGTTAGAATTGGGCAAAAAAGGGTTAGAAATAGTCTAAAATAATTTAGAAATAGCTACGAAAACTTAAAGCAAACTAGAAATGGCAAGAAACTGTTCAGACTTAGTCAAAAATGGCATAAAACTGGTGAGAAATTGGCAAAAAACAGATAAGAATGACCAGCAATTGTTTAGAAATAGTTAAAAAAGACTTAAAATGGGTTAGAAAGGGCCAAAAATGGTTTAAACCAAGTGAGGAAAGGGCAAAACCAGGTTAGAAATAGAAAGAAATTGGTAAGAACTGGATAGAAAGGGTTTGGGAATGGCCAAAATGGCTTAAAAAGAGTCAGTATTGCGCAAAAAAAAGGGTTAGATATAGCTCATGCCAGTTCAGAAATAGGTAAGAAAAGCGTAAACCAGGCTAGAAACTTCCATAAATAGTTCAGAAATTGCCAAAAATGGCTTCAAATGGGCAAAAATAAGGTAAGAATGACTAGCAATTGTTTAGAAATAGCCAAAAAAAAAGGGTCAGAATGAGCCAAAAATGGTTTAAACCAGGTTAGAAAATGGCAAAAATGGTTTAGAAACAGAAAGAAATTGGTAAGAACTGCACAGAAAGGTTTTGGGAATGGCCAAAATGACTTTAAAAGAGTCAGTATTGGGCAAAAAAATGGTTAGAAATAGCTCAAGCCAGTTTAGAAATAGCTAGGAAAAGGTTAAACCAGGCTGAAAATGGCAAGAAACTGTTCAGACTTACTCAACAATGCATAAAATTACTAAGAAATAGGCAAAAATAAGGTAAGAATGACCAGCAATTGTTTAGAAATAGCCAAAAAAGACTTAAAATGAGTTAGAAAGGGCTAAAAATGGTTTAAACCAAGTGAGGAAAGGGCAAAACCAGGTTAGAAATAGAAAGAAATTGATAAGAACTTGACAGAAAGGGTTTGGGAATGGCCAAAATGGCTTAAAAAGAGTCAGTATTGTGCAAAACAAGGGTTAGATATAGCTCAAGCCAGTTTAGAAATAGGTAAGAAAAGCTTAAACCAGGCTAGAAACTTCCATAAATCATTCAGAAATTGCCAAAAAAGGAATAAAACCTGCAAAAAATGGGCAAAAATAAGACAAGAATGACCAGCAATTGCTTAGAAATAGCAAAAAAAGATTTAAAATGGGTTATAAAGAAGCAAAAATGGCTTAAACCAAGTCAGGGAAGGGCAAAAACGGGTTAGAAATAGAAATAAATTGGTAAGAAATGTTGAAAAATGGTTTGAAAATGGCAAAAATGGCTTAAAATGAGTCAGTATTGCGCAAAAAAGGGTTAGAAATAGCTCAAGCCAGTTTAGAAATAGGTAACAAAAGCTTAAACCAGGCTAGAAACTTCCATGAATCATTCAGAAATTGCCATAAAATGGCTTCAAATGGGCAAGAAATTGGCAAAAATAAGATAAGAATGACCAGCAATTGTTTAGAAATAGTAAAAAAAACCCTTAAAATGGGTTAGAAAGGGCCAAAAATGGTTTAAGCCAAGTGAGGAAAAGGCAAAACCAGGTTAGAAAGAAATTGGTAAGACCTGGACAGAAAGGGTTTGGGAATGGCCAAAATGGCTTAAAAAGAGTCAGTATTGCGCAAAAAAAAGGGTTAGATATAGCTCAAGCCAGTTTAGAAATAGGTAACAAAAGCTTAAACAGGCTAGAAACTTCCATAAATAGTTCAGAAATTGCCAAAAATGGAATACAACCTGCAAGAAATGGGAAAAATAAGACAAGAATGACCAGCAATTGTTCAGAAATAGCCAAAAAAGACTTAAACCAGGCTAGAAACTTCCATAAATAGTTCAGATTTAGCCAAAAATGGAATGAAACCTGCAAGAAATGGCCAAAAATAAGATAAGAATGACCAGCAGTTGCTTAGAAATAGCCAAAAAAAAATTTAAAATGGGTTAGAAAAAGCCAAAAATGGTTTAAATCAAGTCAGGAAAGGGCAAAAATGAGTTAGAAATGACAGGAAATTAGTAGGAAATGGACAAAAATGGTTTGGAAATGGCCAAAACGACTTAAGAAGAGTTAGAATTGGGCAAAAAAGGATTAGAAATAGTCTAAAATAATTTAGAAATAGCTACGAAAACTTAAAGCAAACTAGAAATGGCAAGAAACTGTTCAGACTTAGTCAAAAATGGCATAAAACTGGTGAGAAATTGGCAAAAAACAGATAAGAATGACCAGCAATTGTTTAGAAATAGTTAAAAAAGACTTAAAATGGGTTAGAAAGGGCCAAAAATGGTTTAAACCAAGTGAGGAAAGGGCAAAACCAGGTTAGAAATAGAAAGAAATTGGTAAGAACTGGATAGAAAGGGTTTGGGAATGGCCAAAATGGCTTAAAAAGAGTCAGTATTGCGCAAAAAAAAGGGTTAGATATAGCTCATGCCAGTTCAGAAATAGGTAAGAAAAGCGTAAACCAGGCTAGAAACTTCCATAAATAGTTCAGAAATTGCCAAAAATGGCTTCAAATGGGCAAAAATAAGGTAAGAATGACTAGCAATTGTTTAGAAATAGCCAAAAAAAACTTAAAAGGGTCAGAAAGAGCCAAAAATGGTTTAAACCAGGTTAGAAAATGGCAAAAATGGTTTAGAAACAGAAAGAAATTGGTAAGAACTGCACAGAAAGGTTTTGCGAATGGCCAAAATGACTTTAAAAGAGTCAGTATTGGGCAAAAAAATGGTTAGAAATAGCTCAAGCCAGTTTAGAAATAGCTAGGAAAAGGTTAAACCAGGCTGAAAATGGCAAGAAACTGTTCAGACTTACTCAACAATGCATAAAATTACTAAGAAATAGGCAAAAATAAGGTAAGAATGACCAGCAATTGTTTAGAAATAGCCAAAAAAGACTTAAAATGAGTTAGAAAGGGCTAAAAATGGTTTAAACCAAGTGAGGAAAGGGCAAAACCAGGTTAGAAATAGAAAGAAATTGATAAGAACTTGACAGAAAGGGTTTGGGAATGGCCAAAATGGCTTAAAAAGAGTCAGTATTGTGCAAAACAAGGGTTAGATATAGCTCAAGCCAGTTTAGAAATAGGTAAGAAAAGCTTAAACCAGGCTAGAAACTTCCATAAATCATTCAGAAATTGCCAAAAAAGGAATAAAACCTGCAAAAAATGGGCAAAAATAAGACAAGAATGACCAGCAATTGCTTAGAAATAGCAAAAAAAGATTTAAAATGGGTTATAAAGAAGCAAAAATGGCTTAAACCAAGTCAGGGAAGGGCAAAAACGGGTTAGAAATAGAAAGAAATTGGTAAGAAATGTTGAAAAATGGTTTGAAAATGGCAAAAATGGCTTAAAATGAGTCAGTATTGCGCAAAAAAGGGTTAGAAATAGCTCAAGCCAGTTTAGAAATAGGTAACAAAAGCTTAAACCAGGCTAGAAACTTCCATGAATAATTCAGAAATTGCCATAAAATGGCTTCAAATGGGCAAGAAATTGGCAAAAATAAGATAAGAATGACCAGCAATTGTTTAGAAATAGTCAAAAAACACTTAAAATGGGTTAGAAAGGGCCAAAAATGGTTTAAGCCAAGTGAGGAAAAGGCAAAACCAGGTTAGAAAGAAATTGGTAAGACCTGGACAGAAAGGGTTTGGGAATGGCAAAAATGGCTTAAAAAGAGTCAGTATTGTGCAAAAAAAGGGTTAGATATAGCTCAAGCCAGTTTAGAAATAGGTAACAAAAGCTTAAACAGGCTAGAAACTTCCATAAATAGTTCAGAAATTGCCAAAAATGGAATACAACCTGCAAGAAATGGGAAAAATAAGACAAGAATGACCAGCAATTGTTCAGAAATAGCCAAAAAAGACTTAAACCAGGCTAGAAACTTCCATAAATAGTTCAGATTTAGCCAAAAATGGAATGAAACCTGCAAGAAATGGCCAAAAATAAGATAAGAATGACCAGCAGTTGCTTAGAAATAGCCAAAAAAAAAATTTAAAATGGGTTAGAAAAAGCCAAAAATGGTTTAAATCAAGTCAGGAAAGGGCAAAAATGAGTTAGAAATGACAGGAAATTAGTAGGAAATGGACAAAAATGGTTTGGAAATGGCCAAAACGACTTAAGAAGAGTTAGAATTGGGCAAAAAAGGGTTAGAAATAGTCTAAAATAATTTAGAAATAGCTACGAAAACTTAAAGCAAACTAGAAATGGCAAGAAACTGTTCAGACTTAGTCAAAAATGGCATAAAACTGGTGAGAAATTGGCAAAAAACAGATAAGAATGACCAGCAATTGTTTAGAAATAGTTAAAAAAGACTTAAAATGGGTTAGAAAGGGCCAAAAATGGTTTAAACCAAGTGAGGAAAGGGCAAAACCAGGTTAGAAATAGAAAGAAATTGGTAAGAACTGGATAGAAAGGGTTTGGGAATGGCCAAAATGGCTTAAAAAGAGTCAGTATTGCGCAAAAAAAAGGGTTAGATATAGCTCATGCCAGTTCAGAAATAGGTAAGAAAAGCGTAAACCAGGCTAGAAACTTCCATAAATAGTTCAGAAATTGCCAAAAATGGCTTCAAATGGGCAAAAATAAGGTAAGAATGACTAGCAATTGTTTAGAAATAGCCAAAAAAAAAGGGTCAGAATGAGCCAAAAATGGTTTAAACCAGGTTAGAAAATGGCAAAAATGGTTTAGAAACAGAAAGAAATTGGTAAGAACTGCACAGAAAGGTTTTGGGAATGGCCAAAATGACTTTAAAAGAGTCAGTATTGGGCAAAAAAATGGTTAGAAATAGCTCAAGCCAGTTTAGAAATAGCTAGGAAAAGGTTAAACCAGGCTGAAAATGGCAAGAAACTGTTCAGACTTACTCAACAATGCATAAAATTACTAAGAAATAGGCAAAAATAAGGTAAGAATGACCAGCAATTGTTTAGAAATAGCCAAAAAAGACTTAAAATGAGTTAGAAAGGGCTAAAAATGGTTTAAACCAAGTGAGGAAAGGGCAAAACCAGGTTAGAAATAGAAAGAAATTGATAAGAACTTGACAGAAAGGGTTTGGGAATGGCCAAAATGGCTTAAAAAGAGTCAGTATTGTGCAAAACAAGGGTTAGATATAGCTCAAGCCAGTTTAGAAATAGGTAAGAAAAGCTTAAACCAGGCTAGAAACTTCCATAAATCATTCAGAAATTGCCAAAAAAGGAATAAAACCTGCAAAAAATGGGCAAAAATAAGACAAGAATGACCAGCAATTGCTTAGAAATAGCAAAAAAAGATTTAAAATGGGTTATAAAGAAGCAAAAATGGCTTAAACCAAGTCAGGGAAGGGCAAAAACGGGTTAGAAATAGAAATAAATTGGTAAGAAATGTTGAAAAATGGTTTGAAAATGGCAAAAATGGCTTAAAATGAGTCAGTATTGCGCAAAAAAGGGTTAGAAATAGCTCAAGCCAGTTTAGAAATAGGTAACAAAAGCTTAAACCAGGCTAGAAACTTCCATGAATCATTCAGAAATTGCCATAAAATGGCTTCAAATGGGCAAGAAATTGGCAAAAATAAGATAAGAATGACCAGCAATTGTTTAGAAATAGTAAAAAAAACCCTTAAAATGGGTTAGAAAGGGCCAAAAATGGTTTAAGCCAAGTGAGGAAAAGGCAAAACCAGGTTAGAAAGAAATTGGTAAGACCTGGACAGAAAGGGTTTGGGAATGGCCAAAATGGCTTAAAAAGAGTCAGTATTGCGCAAAAAAAAGGGTTAGATATAGCTCAAGCCAGTTTAGAAATAGGTAACAAAAGCTTAAACAGGCTAGAAACTTCCATAAATAGTTCAGAAATTGCCAAAAATGGAATACAACCTGCAAGAAATGGGAAAAATAAGACAAGAATGACCAGCAATTGTTCAGAAATAGCCAAAAAAGACTTAAACCAGGCTAGAAACTTCCATAAATAGTTCAGATTTAGCCAAAAATGGAATGAAACCTGCAAGAAATGGCCAAAAATAAGATAAGAATGACCAGCAGTTGCTTAGAAATAGCAAAAAAAAAATTTAAAATGGGTTAGAAAAAGCCAAAAATGGTTTAAATCAAGTCAGGAAAGGGCAAAAATGAGTTAGAAATGACAGGAAATTAGTAGGAAATGGACAAAAATGGTTTGGAAATGGCCAAAACGACTTAAGAAGAGTTAGAATTGGGCAAAAAAGGATTAGAAATAGTCTAAAATAATTTAGAAATAGCTACGAAAACTTAAAGCAAACTAGAAATGGCAAGAAACTGTTCAGACTTAGTCAAAAATGGCATAAAACTGGTGAGAAATTGGCAAAAAACAGATAAGAATGACCAGCAATTGTTTAGAAATAGTTAAAAAAGACTTAAAATGGGTTAGAAAGGGCCAAAAATGGTTTAAACCAAGTGAGGAAAGGGCAAAACCAGGTTAGAAATAGAAAGAAATTGGTAAGAACTGGATAGAAAGGGTTTGGGAATGGCCAAAATGGCTTAAAAAGAGTCAGTATTGCGCAAAAAAAAGGGTTAGATATAGCTCATGCCAGTTCAGAAATAGGTAAGAAAAGCGTAAACCAGGCTAGAAACTTCCATAAATAGTTCAGAAATTGCCAAAAATGGCTTCAAATGGGCAAAAATAAGGTAAGAATGACTAGCAATTGTTTAGAAATAGCCAAAAAAAAAGGGTCAGAATGAGCCAAAAATGGTTTAAACCAGGTTAGAAAATGGCAAAAATGGTTTAGAAACAGAAAGAAATTGGTAAGAACTGCACAGAAAGGTTTTGGGAATGGCCAAAATGACTTTAAAAGAGTCAGTATTGGGCAAAAAAATGGTTAGAAATAGCTCAAGCCAGTTTAGAAATAGCTAGGAAAAGGTTAAACCAGGCTGAAAATGGCAAGAAACTGTTCAGACTTACTCAACAATGCATAAAATTACTAAGAAATAGGCAAAAATAAGGTAAGAATGACCAGCAATTGTTTAGAAATAGCCAAAAAAGACTTAAAATGAGTTAGAAAGGGCTAAAAATGGTTTAAACCAAGTGAGGAAAGGGCAAAACCAGGTTAGAAATAGAAAGAAATTGATAAGAACTTGACAGAAAGGGTTTGGGAATGGCCAAAATGGCTTAAAAAGAGTCAGTATTGTGCAAAACAAGGGTTAGATATAGCTCAAGCCAGTTTAGAAATAGGTAAGAAAAGCTTAAACCAGGCTAGAAACTTCCATAAATCATTCAGAAATTGCCAAAAAAGGAATAAAACCTGCAAAAAATGGGCAAAAATAAGACAAGAATGACCAGCAATTGCTTAGAAATAGCAAAAAAAGATTTAAAATGGGTTATAAAGAAGCAAAAATGGCTTAAACCAAGTCAGGGAAGGGCAAAAACGGGTTAGAAATAGAAATAAATTGGTAAGAAATGTTGAAAAATGGTTTGAAAATGGCAAAAATGGCTTAAAATGAGTCAGTATTGCGCAAAAAAGGGTTAGAAATAGCTCAAGCCAGTTTAGAAATAGGTAACAAAAGCTTAAACCAGGCTAGAAACTTCCATGAATAATTCAGAAATTGCCATAAAATGGCTTCAAATGGGCAAGAAATTGGCAAAAATAAGATAAGAATGACCAGCAATTGTTTAGAAATAGTCAAAAAACACTTAAAATGGGTTAGAAAGGGCCAAAAATGGTTTAAGCCAAGTGAGGAAAAGGCAAAACCAGGTTAGAAAGAAATTGGTAAGACCTGGACAGAAAGGGTTTGGGAATGGCAAAAATGGCTTAAAAAGAGTCAGTATTGTGCAAAAAAAGGGTTAGATATAGCTCAAGCCAGTTTAGAAATAGGTAACAAAAGCTTAAACAGGCTAGAAACTTCCATAAATAGTTCAGAAATTGCAAAAAATGGCTTCAAATGGGCAAGAAATGGGCAAAAATAAGATAAGAATGACCAGCAATTGTTTAGAAATAGCCAAAAAAGACTTAAAATGGGTTAGAAAAAGCCAAAAATGGTTTAAACCAAGTAAGGAAAGGGAAAAAACTGAGTTAGGAACAGAAAAGAAATTGGTAAGAACTTGACAGAAAGGGTTTGGGAATGGCCAAAATGGCTTAAAAAGAGTCAGTATTGTGCAAAACAAGGGTTAGATATAGCTCAAGCCAGTTTAGAAATAGGTAAGAAAAGCTTAAACCAGGCTAGAAACTTCCATAAATCATTCAGAAATTGCCAAAAAAGGAATAAAACCTGCAAAAAATGGGCAAAAATAAGACAAGAATGACCAGCAATTGCTTAGAAATAGCAAAAAAAGATTTAAAATGGGTTATAAAGAAGCAAAAATGGCTTAAACCAAGTCAGGGAAGGGCAAAAACGGGTTAGAAATAGAAAGAAATTGGTAAGAAATGTTGAAAAATGGTTTGAAAATGGCAAAAATGGCTTAAAATGAGTCAGTATTGCGCAAAAAAGGGTTAGAAATAGCTCAAGCCAGTTTAGAAATAGGTAACAAAAGCTTAAACCAGGCTAGAAACTTCCATGAATAATTCAGAAATTGCCATAAAATGGCTTCAAATGGGCAAGAAATTGGCAAAAATAAGATAAGAATGACCAGCAATTGTTTAGAAATAGTAAAAAAACACTTAAAATGGGTTAGAAAGGGCCAAAAATGGTTTAAGCCAAGTGAGGAAAAGGCAAAACCAGGTTAGAAAGAAATTGGTAAGACCTGGACAGAAAGGGTTTGGGAATGGCCAAAATGGCTTAAAAAGAGTCAGTATTGCGCAAAAAAAAGGGTTAGATATAGCTCAAGCCAGTTTAGAAATAGGTAACAAAAGCTTAAACAGGCTAGAAACTTCCATAAATAGTTCAGAAATTGCCAAAAATGGAATACAACCTGCAAGAAATGGGAAAAATAAGACAAGAATGACCAGCAATTGTTCAGAAATAGCCAAAAAAGACTTAAACCAGGCTAGAAACTTCCATAAATAGTTCAGATTTAGCCAAAAATGGAATGAAACCTGCAAGAAATGGCCAAAAATAAGATAAGAATGACCAGCAGTTGCTTAGAAATAGCCAAAAAAAAATTTAAAATGGGTTAGAAAAAGCCAAAAATGGTTTAAATCAAGTCAGGAAAGGGCAAAAATGAGTTAGAAATGACAGGAAATTAGTAGGAAATGGACAAAAATGGTTTGGAAATGGCCAAAACGACTTAAGAAGAGTTAGAATTGGGCAAAAAAGGATTAGAAATAGTCTAAAATAATTTAGAAATAGCTACGAAAACTTAAAGCAAACTAGAAATGGCAAGAAACTGTTCAGACTTAGTCAAAAATGGCATAAAACTGGTGAGAAATTGGCAAAAAACAGATAAGAATGACCAGCAATTGTTTAGAAATAGTTAAAAAAGACTTAAAATGGGTTAGAAAGGGCCAAAAATGGTTTAAACCAAGTGAGGAAAGGGCAAAACCAGGTTAGAAATAGAAAGAAATTGGTAAGAACTGGATAGAAAGGGTTTGGGAATGGCCAAAATGGCTTAAAAAGAGTCAGTATTGCGCAAAAAAAAGGGTTAGATATAGCTCATGCCAGTTCAGAAATAGGTAAGAAAAGCGTAAACCAGGCTAGAAACTTCCATAAATAGTTCAGAAATTGCCAAAAATGGCTTCAAATGGGCAAAAATAAGGTAAGAATGACTAGCAATTGTTTAGAAATAGCCAAAAAAAACTTAAAAGGGTCAGAAAGAGCCAAAAATGGTTTAAACCAGGTTAGAAAATGGCAAAAATGGTTTAGAAACAGAAAGAAATTGGTAAGAACTGCACAGAAAGGTTTTGCGAATGGCCAAAATGACTTTAAAAGAGTCAGTATTGGGCAAAAAAATGGTTAGAAATAGCTCAAGCCAGTTTAGAAATAGCTAGGAAAAGGTTAAACCAGGCTGAAAATGGCAAGAAACTGTTCAGACTTACTCAACAATGCATAAAATTACTAAGAAATAGGCAAAAATAAGGTAAGAATGACCAGCAATTGTTTAGAAATAGCCAAAAAAGACTTAAAATGAGTTAGAAAGGGCTAAAAATGGTTTAAACCAAGTGAGGAAAGGGCAAAACCAGGTTAGAAATAGAAAGAAATTGATAAGAACTTGACAGAAAGGGTTTGGGAATGGCCAAAATGGCTTAAAAAGAGTCAGTATTGTGCAAAACAAGGGTTAGATATAGCTCAAGCCAGTTTAGAAATAGGTAAGAAAAGCTTAAACCAGGCTAGAAACTTCCATAAATCATTCAGAAATTGCCAAAAAAGGAATAAAACCTGCAAAAAATGGGCAAAAATAAGACAAGAATGACCAGCAATTGCTTAGAAATAGCAAAAAAAGATTTAAAATGGGTTATAAAGAAGCAAAAATGGCTTAAACCAAGTCAGGGAAGGGCAAAAACGGGTTAGAAATAGAAATAAATTGGTAAGAAATGTTGAAAAATGGTTTGAAAATGGCAAAAATGGCTTAAAATGAGTCAGTATTGCGCAAAAAAGGGTTAGAAATAGCTCAAGCCAGTTTAGAAATAGGTAACAAAAGCTTAAACCAGGCTAGAAACTTCCATGAATAATTCAGAAATTGCCATAAAATGGCTTCAAATGGGCAAGAAATTGGCAAAAATAAGAATGACCAGCAATTGTTTAGAAATAGTCAAAAAACACTTAAAATGGGTTAGAAAGGGCCAAAAATGGTTTAAGCCAAGTGAGGAAAAGGCAAAACCAGGTTAGAAAGAAATTGGTAAGACCTGGACAGAAAGGGTTTGGGAATGGCAAAAATGGCTTAAAAAGAGTCAGTATTGTGCAAAAAAAGGGTTAGATATAGCTCAAGCCAGTTTAGAAATAGGTAACAAAAGCTTAAACAGGCTAGAAACTTCCATAAATAGTTCAGAAATTGCAAAAAATGGCTTCAAATGGGCAAGAAATGGGCAAAAATAAGATAAGAATGACCAGCAATTGTTTAGAAATAGCCAAAAAAGACTTAAAATGGGTTAGAAAAAGCCAAAAATGGTTTAAACCAAGTAAGGAAAGGGAAAAAACTGAGTTAGGAACAGAAAAGAAATTGGTAAGAACTTGACAGAAAGGGTTTGGGAATGGCCAAAATGGCTTAAAAAGAGTCAGTATTGTGCAAAACAAGGGTTAGATATAGCTCAAGCCAGTTTAGAAATAGGTAAGAAAAGCTTAAACCAGGCTAGAAACTTCCATAAATCATTCAGAAATTGCCAAAAAAGGAATAAAACCTGCAAAAAATGGGCAAAAATAAGACAAGAATGACCAGCAATTGCTTAGAAATAGCAAAAAAAGATTTAAAATGGGTTATAAAGAAGCAAAAATGGCTTAAACCAAGTCAGGGAAGGGCAAAAACGGGTTAGAAATAGAAATAAATTGGTAAGAAATGTTGAAAAATGGTTTGAAAATGGCAAAAATGGCTTAAAATGAGTCAGTATTGCGCAAAAAAGGGTTAGAAATAGCTCAAGCCAGTTTAGAAATAGGTAAGAAAAGCTTAAACCAGGCTAGAAACTTCCATAAATCATTCAGAAATTGCCAAAAAAGGAATAAAACCTGCAAAAAAATGGGCAAAAATAAGACAAGAATGACCAGCAATTGCTTAGAAATAGCAAAAAAAGATTTAAAATGGGTTATAAAGAAGCAAAAATGGCTTAAACCAAGTCAGGGAAGGGCAAAAACGGGTTAGAAATAGAAATAAATTGGTAAGAAATGTTGAAAAATGGTTTGAAAATGGCAAAAATGGCTTAAAATGAGTCAGTATTGCGCAAAAAAGGGTTAGAAATAGCTCAAGCCAGTTTAGAAATAGGTAACAAAAGCTTAAACCAGGCTAGAAACTTCCATGAATCATTCAGAAATTGCCATAAAATGGCTTCAAATGGGCAAGAAATTGGCAAAAATAAGATAAGAATGACCAGCAATTGTTTAGAAATAGTCAAAAAACACTTAAAATGGGTTAGAAAGGGCCAAAAATGGTTTAAGCCAAGTGAGGAAAAGGCAAAACCAGGTTAGAAAGAAATTGGTAAGACCTGGACAGAAAGGGTTTGGGAATGGCAAAAATGGCTTAAAAAGAGTCAGTATTGCGCAAAAAAAAGGGTTAGATATAGCTCATGCCAGTTCAGAAATAGGTAAGAAAAGCGTAAACCAGGCTAGAAACTTCCATAAATAGTTCAGAAATTGCCAAAAATGGCTTCAAATGGGCAAAAATAAGGTAAGAATGACTAGCAATTGTTTAGAAATAGCCAAAAAAAACTTAAAAGGGTCAGAAAGAGCCAAAAATGGTTTAAACCAGGTCAGAAAATGGCAAAAATGGTTTAGAAACAGAAAGAAATTGGTAAGAACTGCACAGAAAGGTTTTGGGAATGGCCAAAATGACTTTAAAAGAGTCAGTATTGGGCAAAAAAATGGTTAGAAATAGCTCAAGCCAGTTTAGAAATAGCTAGGAAAAGGTTAAACCAGGCTGAAAATGGCAAGAAACTGTTCAGACTTACTCAACAATGCATAAAATTACTAAGAAATAGGCAAAAATAAGATAAGAATGACCAGCAATTGTTTAGAAATAGCCAAAAAAGACTTAAAATGAGTTAGAAAGGGCTAAAAATGGTTTAAACCAAGTGAGGAAAGGGCAAAACCAGGTTAGAAATAGAAAGAAATTGATAAGAACTTGACAGAAAGGGTTTGGGAATGGCCAAAATGGCTTAAAAAGAGTCAGTATTGTGCAAAACAAGGGTTAGATATAGCTCAAGCCAGTTTAGAAATAGGTAAGAAAAGCTTAAACCAGGCTAGAAACTTCCATAAATCATTCAGAAATTGCCAAAAAAGGAATAAAACCTGCAAAAAATGGGCAAAAATTAGACAAGAATGACCAGCAATTGCTTAGAAATAGCAAAAAAAGATTTAAAATGGGTTATAAAGAAGCAAAAATGGCTTAAACCAAGTCAGGGAAGGGCAAAAACGGGTTAGAAATAGAAAGAAATTGGTAAGAAATGTTGAAAAATGGTTTGAAAATGGCAAAAATGGCTTAAAATGAGTCAGTATTGCGCAAAAAAGGGTTAGAAATAGCTCAAGCCAGTTTAGAAATAGGTAACAAAAGCTTAAACCAGGCTAGAAACTTCCATGAATAATTCAGAAATTGCCATAAAATGGCTTCAAATGGGCAAAAAATTGGCAAAAATAAGATAAGAATGACCAGCAATTGTTTAGAAATAGTCAAAAAACACTTAAAATGGGTTAGAAAGGGCCAAAAATGGTTTAAGCCAAGTGAGGAAAAGGCAAAACCAGGTTAGAAAGAAATTGGTAAGACCTGGACAGAAAGGGTTTGGGAATGGCAAAAATGGCTTAAAAAGAGTCAGTATTGTGCAAAAAAAGGGTTAGATATAGCTCAAGCCAGTTTAGAAATAGGTAACAAAAGCTTAAACAGGCTAGAAACTTCCATAAATAGTTCAGAAATTGCCAAAAATGGAATACAACCTGCAAGAAATGGGAAAAATAAGACAAGAATGACCAGCAATTGTTCAGAAATAGCCAAAAAAGACTTAAACCAGGCTAGAAACTTCCATAAATAGTTCAGATTTAGCCAAAAATGGAATGAAACCTGCAAGAAATGGCCAAAAATAAGATAAGAATGACCAGCAGTTGCTTAGAAATAGCCAAAAAAAAAATTTAAAATGGGTTAGAAAAAGCCAAAAATGGTTTAAATCAAGTCAGGAAAGGGCAAAAATGAGTTAGAAATGACAGGAAATTAGTAGGAAATGGACAAAAATGGTTTGGAAATGGCCAAAACGACTTAAGAAGAGTTAGAATTGGGCAAAAAAGGGTTAGAAATAGTCTAAAATAATTTAGAAATAGCTACGAAAACTTAAAGCAAACTAGAAATGGCAAGAAACTGTTCAGACTTAGTCAAAAATGGCATAAAACTGGTGAGAAATTGGCAAAAAACAGATAAGAATGACCAGCAATTGTTTAGAAATAGTTAAAAAAGACTTAAAATGGGTTAGAAAGGGCCAAAAATGGTTTAAACCAAGTGAGGAAAGGGCAAAACCAGGTTAGAAATAGAAAGAAATTGGTAAGAACTGGATAGAAAGGGTTTGGGAATGGCCAAAATGGCTTAAAAAGAGTCAGTATTGCGCAAAAAAAAGGGTTAGATATAGCTCATGCCAGTTCAGAAATAGGTAAGAAAAGCGTAAACCAGGCTAGAAACTTCCATAAATAGTTCAGAAATTGCCAAAAATGGCTTCAAATGGGCAAAAATAAGGTAAGAATGACTAGCAATTGTTTAGAAATAGCCAAAAAAAAAGGGTCAGAATGAGCCAAAAATGGTTTAAACCAGGTTAGAAAATGGCAAAAATGGTTTAGAAACAGAAAGAAATTGGTAAGAACTGCACAGAAAGGTTTTGGGAATGGCCAAAATGACTTTAAAAGAGTCAGTATTGGGCAAAAAAATGGTTAGAAATAGCTCAAGCCAGTTTAGAAATAGCTAGGAAAAGGTTAAACCAGGCTGAAAATGGCAAGAAACTGTTCAGACTTACTCAACAATGCATAAAATTACTAAGAAATAGGCAAAAATAAGGTAAGAATGACCAGCAATTGTTTAGAAATAGCCAAAAAAGACTTAAAATGAGTTAGAAAGGGCTAAAAATGGTTTAAACCAAGTGAGGAAAGGGCAAAACCAGGTTAGAAATAGAAAGAAATTGATAAGAACTTGACAGAAAGGGTTTGGGAATGGCCAAAATGGCTTAAAAAGAGTCAGTATTGTGCAAAACAAGGGTTAGATATAGCTCAAGCCAGTTTAGAAATAGGTAAGAAAAGCTTAAACCAGGCTAGAAACTTCCATAAATCATTCAGAAATTGCCAAAAAAGGAATAAAACCTGCAAAAAATGGGCAAAAATAAGACAAGAATGACCAGCAATTGCTTAGAAATAGCAAAAAAAGATTTAAAATGGGTTATAAAGAAGCAAAAATGGCTTAAACCAAGTCAGGGAAGGGCAAAAACGGGTTAGAAATAGAAATAAATTGGTAAGAAATGTTGAAAAATGGTTTGAAAATGGCAAAAATGGCTTAAAATGAGTCAGTATTGCGCAAAAAAGGGTTAGAAATAGCTCAAGCCAGTTTAGAAATAGGTAACAAAAGCTTAAACCAGGCTAGAAACTTCCATGAATCATTCAGAAATTGCCATAAAATGGCTTCAAATGGGCAAGAAATTGGCAAAAATAAGATAAGAATGACCAGCAATTGTTTAGAAATAGTAAAAAAAACCCTTAAAATGGGTTAGAAAGGGCCAAAAATGGTTTAAGCCAAGTGAGGAAAAGGCAAAACCAGGTTAGAAAGAAATTGGTAAGACCTGGACAGAAAGGGTTTGGGAATGGCCAAAATGGCTTAAAAAGAGTCAGTATTGCGCAAAAAAAAGGGTTAGATATAGCTCAAGCCAGTTTAGAAATAGGTAACAAAAGCTTAAACAGGCTAGAAACTTCCATAAATAGTTCAGAAATTGCCAAAAATGGAATACAACCTGCAAGAAATGGGAAAAATAAGACAAGAATGACCAGCAATTGTTCAGAAATAGCCAAAAAAGACTTAAACCAGGCTAGAAACTTCCATAAATAGTTCAGATTTAGCCAAAAATGGAATGAAACCTGCAAGAAATGGCCAAAAATAAGATAAGAATGACCAGCAGTTGCTTAGAAATAGCCAAAAAAAAATTTAAAATGGGTTAGAAAAAGCCAAAAATGGTTTAAATCAAGTCAGGAAAGGGCAAAAATGAGTTAGAAATGACAGGAAATTAGTAGGAAATGGACAAAAATGGTTTGGAAATGGCCAAAACGACTTAAGAAGAGTTAGAATTGGGCAAAAAAGGATTAGAAATAGTCTAAAATAATTTAGAAATAGCTACGAAAACTTAAAGCAAACTAGAAATGGCAAGAAACTGTTCAGACTTAGTCAAAAATGGCATAAAACTGGTGAGAAATTGGCAAAAAACAGATAAGAATGACCAGCAATTGTTTAGAAATAGTTAAAAAAGACTTAAAATGGGTTAGAAAGGGCCAAAAATGGTTTAAACCAAGTGAGGAAAGGGCAAAACCAGGTTAGAAATAGAAAGAAATTGGTAAGAACTGGATAGAAAGGGTTTGGGAATGGCCAAAATGGCTTAAAAAGAGTCAGTATTGCGCAAAAAAAAGGGTTAGATATAGCTCATGCCAGTTCAGAAATAGGTAAGAAAAGCGTAAACCAGGCTAGAAACTTCCATAAATAGTTCAGAAATTGCCAAAAATGGCTTCAAATGGGCAAAAATAAGGTAAGAATGACTAGCAATTGTTTAGAAATAGCCAAAAAAAACTTAAAAGGGTCAGAAAGAGCCAAAAATGGTTTAAACCAGGTTAGAAAATGGCAAAAATGGTTTAGAAACAGAAAGAAATTGGTAAGAACTGCACAGAAAGGTTTTGCGAATGGCCAAAATGACTTTAAAAGAGTCAGTATTGGGCAAAAAAATGGTTAGAAATAGCTCAAGCCAGTTTAGAAATAGCTAGGAAAAGGTTAAACCAGGCTGAAAATGGCAAGAAACTGTTCAGACTTACTCAACAATGCATAAAATTACTAAGAAATAGGCAAAAATAAGGTAAGAATGACCAGCAATTGTTTAGAAATAGCCAAAAAAGACTTAAAATGAGTTAGAAAGGGCTAAAAATGGTTTAAACCAAGTGAGGAAAGGGCAAAACCAGGTTAGAAATAGAAAGAAATTGATAAGAACTTGACAGAAAGGGTTTGGGAATGGCCAAAATGGCTTAAAAAGAGTCAGTACTGTGCAAAACAAGGGTTAGATATAGCTCAAGCCAGTTTAGAAATAGGTAAGAAAAGCTTAAACCAGGCTAGAAACTTCCATAAATCATTCAGAAATTGCCAAAAAAGGAATAAAACCTGCAAAAAATGGGCAAAAATAAGACAAGAATGACCAGCAATTGCTTAGAAATAGCAAAAAAAGATTTAAAATGGGTTATAAAGAAGCAAAAATGGCTTAAACCAAGTCAGGGAAGGGCAAAAACGGGTTAGAAATAGAAATAAATTGGTAAGAAATGTTGAAAAATGGTTTGAAAATGGCAAAAATGGCTTAAAATGAGTCAGTATTGCGCAAAAAAGGGTTAGAAATAGCTCAAGCCAGTTTAGAAATAGGTAACAAAAGCTTAAACCAGGCTAGAAACTTCCATGAATAATTCAGAAATTGCCATAAAATGGCTTCAAATGGGCAAGAAATTGGCAAAAATAAGATAAGAATGACCAGCAATTGTTTAGAAATAGTCAAAAAACACTTAAAATGGGTTAGAAAGGGCCAAAAATGGTTTAAGCCAAGTGAGGAAAAGGCAAAACCAGGTTAGAAAGAAATTGGTAAGACCTGGACAGAAAGGGTTTGGGAATGGCAAAAATGGCTTAAAAAGAGTCAGTATTGTGCAAAAAAAGGGTTAGATATAGCTCAAGCCAGTTTAGAAATAGGTAACAAAAGCTTAAACAGGCTAGAAACTTCCATAAATAGTTCAGAAATTGCAAAAAATGGCTTCAAATGGGCAAGAAATGGGCAAAAATAAGATAAGAATGACCAGCAATTGTTTAGAAATAGCCAAAAAAGACTTAAAATGGGTTAGAAAAAGCCAAAAATGGTTTAAACCAAGTAAGGAAAGGGAAAAAACTGAGTTAGGAACAGAAAAGAAATTGGTAAGAACTTGACAGAAAGGGTTTGGGAATGGCCAAAATGGCTTAAAAAGAGTCAGTATTGTGCAAAACAAGGGTTAGATATAGCTCAAGCCAGTTTAGAAATAGGTAAGAAAAGCTTAAACCAGGCTAGAAACTTCCATAAATCATTCAGAAATTGCCAAAAAAGGAATAAAACCTGCAAAAAATGGGCAAAAATAAGACAAGAATGACCAGCAATTGCTTAGAAATAGCAAAAAAAGATTTAAAATGGGTTATAAAGAAGCAAAAATGGCTTAAACCAAGTCAGGGAAGGGCAAAAACGGGTTAGAAATAGAAATAAATTGGTAAGAAATGTTGAAAAATGGTTTGAAAATGGCAAAAATGGCTTAAAATGAGTCAGTATTGCGCAAAAAAGGGTTAGAAATAGCTCAAGCCAGTTTAGAAATAGGTAAGAAAAGCTTAAACCAGGCTAGAAACTTCCATAAATCATTCAGAAATTGCCAAAAAAGGAATAAAACCTGCAAAAAAATGGGCAAAAATAAGACAAGAATGACCAGCAATTGCTTAGAAATAGCAAAAAAAGATTTAAAATGGGTTATAAAGAAGCAAAAATGGCTTAAACCAAGTCAGGGAAGGGCAAAAACGGGTTAGAAATAGAAATAAATTGGTAAGAAATGTTGAAAAATGGTTTGAAAATGGCAAAAATGGCTTAAAATGAGTCAGTATTGCGCAAAAAAGGGTTAGAAATAGCTCAAGCCAGTTTAGAAATAGGTAACAAAAGCTTAAACCAGGCTAGAAACTTCCATGAATCATTCAGAAATTGCCATAAAATGGCTTCAAATGGGCAAGAAATTGGCAAAAATAAGATAAGAATGACCAGCAATTGTTTAGAAATAGTCAAAAAACACTTAAAATGGGTTAGAAAGGGCCAAAAATGGTTTAAGCCAAGTGAGGAAAAGGCAAAACCAGGTTAGAAAGAAATTGGTAAGACCTGGACAGAAAGGGTTTGGGAATGGCAAAAATGGCTTAAAAAGAGTCAGTATTGCGCAAAAAAAAGGGTTAGATATAGCTCATGCCAGTTCAGAAATAGGTAAGAAAAGCGTAAACCAGGCTAGAAACTTCCATAAATAGTTCAGAAATTGCCAAAAATGGCTTCAAATGGGCAAAAATAAGGTAAGAATGACTAGCAATTGTTTAGAAATAGCCAAAAAAAACTTAAAAGGGTCAGAAAGAGCCAAAAATGGTTTAAACCAGGTCAGAAAATGGCAAAAATGGTTTAGAAACAGAAAGAAATTGGTAAGAACTGCACAGAAAGGTTTTGGGAATGGCCAAAATGACTTTAAAAGAGTCAGTATTGGGCAAAAAAATGGTTAGAAATAGCTCAAGCCAGTTTAGAAATAGCTAGGAAAAGGTTAAACCAGGCTGAAAATGGCAAGAAACTGTTCAGACTTACTCAACAATGCATAAAATTACTAAGAAATAGGCAAAAATAAGATAAGAATGACCAGCAATTGTTTAGAAATAGCCAAAAAAGACTTAAAATGAGTTAGAAAGGGCTAAAAATGGTTTAAACCAAGTGAGGAAAGGGCAAAACCAGGTTAGAAATAGAAAGAAATTGATAAGAACTTGACAGAAAGGGTTTGGGAATGGCCAAAATGGCTTAAAAAGAGTCAGTATTGTGCAAAACAAGGGTTAGATATAGCTCAAGCCAGTTTAGAAATAGGTAAGAAAAGCTTAAACCAGGCTAGAAACTTCCATAAATCATTCAGAAATTGCCAAAAAAGGAATAAAACCTGCAAAAAATGGGCAAAAATTAGACAAGAATGACCAGCAATTGCTTAGAAATAGCAAAAAAAGATTTAAAATGGGTTATAAAGAAGCAAAAATGGCTTAAACCAAGTCAGGGAAGGGCAAAAACGGGTTAGAAATAGAAAGAAATTGGTAAGAAATGTTGAAAAATGGTTTGAAAATGGCAAAAATGGCTTAAAATGAGTCAGTATTGCGCAAAAAAGGGTTAGAAATAGCTCAAGCCAGTTTAGAAATAGGTAACAAAAGCTTAAACCAGGCTAGAAACTTCCATGAATAATTCAGAAATTGCCATAAAATGGCTTCAAATGGGCAAAAAATTGGCAAAAATAAGATAAGAATGACCAGCAATTGTTTAGAAATAGTCAAAAAACACTTAAAATGGGTTAGAAAGGGCCAAAAATGGTTTAAGCCAAGTGAGGAAAAGGCAAAACCAGGTTAGAAAGAAATTGGTAAGACCTGGACAGAAAGGGTTTGGGAATGGCAAAAATGGCTTAAAAAGAGTCAGTATTGTGCAAAAAAAGGGTTAGATATAGCTCAAGCCAGTTTAGAAATAGGTAACAAAAGCTTAAACAGGCTAGAAACTTCCATAAATAGTTCAGAAATTGCCAAAAATGGAATACAACCTGCAAGAAATGGGAAAAATAAGACAAGAATGACCAGCAATTGTTCAGAAATAGCCAAAAAAGACTTAAACCAGGCTAGAAACTTCCATAAATAGTTCAGATTTAGCCAAAAATGGAATGAAACCTGCAAGAAATGGCCAAAAATAAGATAAGAATGACCAGCAGTTGCTTAGAAATAGCCAAAAAAAAAATTTAAAATGGGTTAGAAAAAGCCAAAAATGGTTTAAATCAAGTCAGGAAAGGGCAAAAATGAGTTAGAAATGACAGGAAATTAGTAGGAAATGGACAAAAATGGTTTGGAAATGGCCAAAACGACTTAAGAAGAGTTAGAATTGGGCAAAAAAGGGTTAGAAATAGTCTAAAATAATTTAGAAATAGCTACGAAAACTTAAAGCAAACTAGAAATGGCAAGAAACTGTTCAGACTTAGTCAAAAATGGCATAAAACTGGTGAGAAATTGGCAAAAAACAGATAAGAATGACCAGCAATTGTTTAGAAATAGTTAAAAAAGACTTAAAATGGGTTAGAAAGGGCCAAAAATGGTTTAAACCAAGTGAGGAAAGGGCAAAACCAGGTTAGAAATAGAAAGAAATTGGTAAGAACTGGATAGAAAGGGTTTGGGAATGGCCAAAATGGCTTAAAAAGAGTCAGTATTGCGCAAAAAAAAGGGTTAGATATAGCTCATGCCAGTTCAGAAATAGGTAAGAAAAGCGTAAACCAGGCTAGAAACTTCCATAAATAGTTCAGAAATTGCCAAAAATGGCTTCAAATGGGCAAAAATAAGGTAAGAATGACTAGCAATTGTTTAGAAATAGCCAAAAAAAAAGGGTCAGAATGAGCCAAAAATGGTTTAAACCAGGTTAGAAAATGGCAAAAATGGTTTAGAAACAGAAAGAAATTGGTAAGAACTGCACAGAAAGGTTTTGGGAATGGCCAAAATGACTTTAAAAGAGTCAGTATTGGGCAAAAAAATGGTTAGAAATAGCTCAAGCCAGTTTAGAAATAGCTAGGAAAAGGTTAAACCAGGCTGAAAATGGCAAGAAACTGTTCAGACTTACTCAACAATGCATAAAATTACTAAGAAATAGGCAAAAATAAGGTAAGAATGACCAGCAATTGTTTAGAAATAGCCAAAAAAGACTTAAAATGAGTTAGAAAGGGCTAAAAATGGTTTAAACCAAGTGAGGAAAGGGCAAAACCAGGTTAGAAATAGAAAGAAATTGATAAGAACTTGACAGAAAGGGTTTGGGAATGGCCAAAATGGCTTAAAAAGAGTCAGTATTGTGCAAAACAAGGGTTAGATATAGCTCAAGCCAGTTTAGAAATAGGTAAGAAAAGCTTAAACCAGGCTAGAAACTTCCATAAATCATTCAGAAATTGCCAAAAAAGGAATAAAACCTGCAAAAAATGGGCAAAAATAAGACAAGAATGACCAGCAATTGCTTAGAAATAGCAAAAAAAGATTTAAAATGGGTTATAAAGAAGCAAAAATGGCTTAAACCAAGTCAGGGAAGGGCAAAAACGGGTTAGAAATAGAAATAAATTGGTAAGAAATGTTGAAAAATGGTTTGAAAATGGCAAAAATGGCTTAAAATGAGTCAGTATTGCGCAAAAAAGGGTTAGAAATAGCTCAAGCCAGTTTAGAAATAGGTAACAAAAGCTTAAACCAGGCTAGAAACTTCCATGAATCATTCAGAAATTGCCATAAAATGGCTTCAAATGGGCAAGAAATTGGCAAAAATAAGATAAGAATGACCAGCAATTGTTTAGAAATAGTAAAAAAAACCCTTAAAATGGGTTAGAAAGGGCCAAAAATGGTTTAAGCCAAGTGAGGAAAAGGCAAAACCAGGTTAGAAAGAAATTGGTAAGACCTGGACAGAAAGGGTTTGGGAATGGCCAAAATGGCTTAAAAAGAGTCAGTATTGCGCAAAAAAAAGGGTTAGATATAGCTCAAGCCAGTTTAGAAATAGGTAACAAAAGCTTAAACAGGCTAGAAACTTCCATAAATAGTTCAGAAATTGCCAAAAATGGAATACAACCTGCAAGAAATGGGAAAAATAAGACAAGAATGACCAGCAATTGTTCAGAAATAGCCAAAAAAGACTTAAACCAGGCTAGAAACTTCCATAAATAGTTCAGATTTAGCCAAAAATGGAATGAAACCTGCAAGAAATGGCCAAAAATAAGATAAGAATGACCAGCAGTTGCTTAGAAATAGCCAAAAAAAAATTTAAAATGGGTTAGAAAAAGCCAAAAATGGTTTAAATCAAGTCAGGAAAGGGCAAAAATGAGTTAGAAATGACAGGAAATTAGTAGGAAATGGACAAAAATGGTTTGGAAATGGCCAAAACGACTTAAGAAGAGTTAGAATTGGGCAAAAAAGGATTAGAAATAGTCTAAAATAATTTAGAAATAGCTACGAAAACTTAAAGCAAACTAGAAATGGCAAGAAACTGTTCAGACTTAGTCAAAAATGGCATAAAACTGGTGAGAAATTGGCAAAAAACAGATAAGAATGACCAGCAATTGTTTAGAAATAGTTAAAAAAGACTTAAAATGGGTTAGAAAGGGCCAAAAATGGTTTAAACCAAGTGAGGAAAGGGCAAAACCAGGTTAGAAATAGAAAGAAATTGGTAAGAACTGGATAGAAAGGGTTTGGGAATGGCCAAAATGGCTTAAAAAGAGTCAGTATTGCGCAAAAAAAAGGGTTAGATATAGCTCATGCCAGTTCAGAAATAGGTAAGAAAAGCGTAAACCAGGCTAGAAACTTCCATAAATAGTTCAGAAATTGCCAAAAATGGCTTCAAATGGGCAAAAATAAGGTAAGAATGACTAGCAATTGTTTAGAAATAGCCAAAAAAAACTTAAAAGGGTCAGAAAGAGCCAAAAATGGTTTAAACCAGGTTAGAAAATGGCAAAAATGGTTTAGAAACAGAAAGAAATTGGTAAGAACTGCACAGAAAGGTTTTGCGAATGGCCAAAATGACTTTAAAAGAGTCAGTATTGGGCAAAAAAATGGTTAGAAATAGCTCAAGCCAGTTTAGAAATAGCTAGGAAAAGGTTAAACCAGGCTGAAAATGGCAAGAAACTGTTCAGACTTACTCAACAATGCATAAAATTACTAAGAAATAGGCAAAAATAAGGTAAGAATGACCAGCAATTGTTTAGAAATAGCCAAAAAAGACTTAAAATGAGTTAGAAAGGGCTAAAAATGGTTTAAACCAAGTGAGGAAAGGGCAAAACCAGGTTAGAAATAGAAAGAAATTGATAAGAACTTGACAGAAAGGGTTTGGGAATGGCCAAAATGGCTTAAAAAGAGTCAGTACTGTGCAAAACAAGGGTTAGATATAGCTCAAGCCAGTTTAGAAATAGGTAAGAAAAGCTTAAACCAGGCTAGAAACTTCCATAAATCATTCAGAAATTGCCAAAAAAGGAATAAAACCTGCAAAAAATGGGCAAAAATAAGACAAGAATGACCAGCAATTGCTTAGAAATAGCAAAAAAAGATTTAAAATGGGTTATAAAGAAGCAAAAATGGCTTAAACCAAGTCAGGGAAGGGCAAAAACGGGTTAGAAATAGAAATAAATTGGTAAGAAATGTTGAAAAATGGTTTGAAAATGGCAAAAATGGCTTAAAATGAGTCAGTATTGCGCAAAAAAGGGTTAGAAATAGCTCAAGCCAGTTTAGAAATAGGTAACAAAAGCTTAAACCAGGCTAGAAACTTCCATGAATAATTCAGAAATTGCCATAAAATGGCTTCAAATGGGCAAGAAATTGGCAAAAATAAGATAAGAATGACCAGCAATTGTTTAGAAATAGTCAAAAAACACTTAAAATGGGTTAGAAAGGGCCAAAAATGGTTTAAGCCAAGTGAGGAAAAGGCAAAACCAGGTTAGAAAGAAATTGGTAAGACCTGGACAGAAAGGGTTTGGGAATGGCAAAAATGGCTTAAAAAGAGTCAGTATTGTGCAAAAAAAGGGTTAGATATAGCTCAAGCCAGTTTAGAAATAGGTAACAAAAGCTTAAACAGGCTAGAAACTTCCATAAATAGTTCAGAAATTGCAAAAAATGGCTTCAAATGGGCAAGAAATGGGCAAAAATAAGATAAGAATGACCAGCAATTGTTTAGAAATAGCCAAAAAAGACTTAAAATGGGTTAGAAAAAGCCAAAAATGGTTTAAACCAAGTAAGGAAAGGGAAAAAACTGAGTTAGGAACAGAAAAGAAATTGGTAAGAACTTGACAGAAAGGGTTTGGGAATGGCCAAAATGGCTTAAAAAGAGTCAGTATTGTGCAAAACAAGGGTTAGATATAGCTCAAGCCAGTTTAGAAATAGGTAAGAAAAGCTTAAACCAGGCTAGAAACTTCCATAAATCATTCAGAAATTGCCAAAAAAGGAATAAAACCTGCAAAAAATGGGCAAAAATAAGACAAGAATGACCAGCAATTGCTTAGAAATAGCAAAAAAAGATTTAAAATGGGTTATAAAGAAGCAAAAATGGCTTAAACCAAGTCAGGGAAGGGCAAAAACGGGTTAGAAATAGAAATAAATTGGTAAGAAATGTTGAAAAATGGTTTGAAAATGGCAAAAATGGCTTAAAATGAGTCAGTATTGCGCAAAAAAGGGTTAGAAATAGCTCAAGCCAGTTTAGAAATAGGTAAGAAAAGCTTAAACCAGGCTAGAAACTTCCATAAATCATTCAGAAATTGCCAAAAAAGGAATAAAACCTGCAAAAAAATGGGCAAAAATAAGACAAGAATGACCAGCAATTGCTTAGAAATAGCAAAAAAAGATTTAAAATGGGTTATAAAGAAGCAAAAATGGCTTAAACCAAGTCAGGGAAGGGCAAAAACGGGTTAGAAATAGAAATAAATTGGTAAGAAATGTTGAAAAATGGTTTGAAAATGGCAAAAATGGCTTAAAATGAGTCAGTATTGCGCAAAAAAGGGTTAGAAATAGCTCAAGCCAGTTTAGAAATAGGTAACAAAAGCTTAAACCAGGCTAGAAACTTCCATGAATCATTCAGAAATTGCCATAAAATGGCTTCAAATGGGCAAGAAATTGGCAAAAATAAGATAAGAATGACCAGCAATTGTTTAGAAATAGTCAAAAAACACTTAAAATGGGTTAGAAAGGGCCAAAAATGGTTTAAGCCAAGTGAGGAAAAGGCAAAACCAGGTTAGAAAGAAATTGGTAAGACCTGGACAGAAAGGGTTTGGGAATGGCAAAAATGGCTTAAAAAGAGTCAGTATTGCGCAAAAAAAAGGGTTAGATATAGCTCATGCCAGTTCAGAAATAGGTAAGAAAAGCGTAAACCAGGCTAGAAACTTCCATAAATAGTTCAGAAATTGCCAAAAATGGCTTCAAATGGGCAAAAATAAGGTAAGAATGACTAGCAATTGTTTAGAAATAGCCAAAAAAAACTTAAAAGGGTCAGAAAGAGCCAAAAATGGTTTAAACCAGGTCAGAAAATGGCAAAAATGGTTTAGAAACAGAAAGAAATTGGTAAGAACTGCACAGAAAGGTTTTGGGAATGGCCAAAATGACTTTAAAAGAGTCAGTATTGGGCAAAAAAATGGTTAGAAATAGCTCAAGCCAGTTTAGAAATAGCTAGGAAAAGGTTAAACCAGGCTGAAAATGGCAAGAAACTGTTCAGACTTACTCAACAATGCATAAAATTACTAAGAAATAGGCAAAAATAAGAATGACCAGCAATTGTTTAGAAATAGCCAAAAAAGACTTAAAATGAGTTAGAAAGGGCTAAAAATGGTTTAAACCAAGTGAGGAAAGGGCAAAACCAGGTTAGAAATAGAAAGAAATTGATAAGAACTTGACAGAAAGGGTTTGGGAATGGCCAAAATGGCTTAAAAAGAGTCAGTATTGTGCAAAACAAGGGTTAGATATAGCTCAAGCCAGTTTAGAAATAGGTAAGAAAAGCTTAAACCAGGCTAGAAACTTCCATAAATCATTCAGAAATTGCCAAAAAAGGAATAAAACCTGCAAAAAATGGGCAAAAATAAGACAAGAATGACCAGCAATTGCTTAGAAATAGCAAAAAAAGATTTAAAATGGGTTATAAAGAAGCAAAAATGGCTTAAACCAAGTCAGGGAAGGGCAAAAACGGGTTAGAAATAGAAATAAATTGGTAAGAAATGTCGAAAAATGGTTTGAAAATGGCAAAAATGGCTTAAAATGAGTCAGTATTGCGCAAAAAAGGGTTAGAAATAGCTCAAGCCAGTTTAGAAATAGGTAACAAAAGCTTAAACCAGGCTAGAAACTTCCATGAATAATTCAGAAATTGCCATAAAATGGCTTCAAATGGGCAAGAAATTGGCAAAAATAAGATAAGAATGACCAGCAATTGTTTAGAAATAGTCAAAAAACACTTAAAATGGGTTAGAAAGGGCCAAAAATGGTTTAAGCCAAGTGAGGAAAAGGCAAAACCAGGTTAGAAAGAAATTGGTAAGACCTGGACAGAAAGGGTTTGGGAATGGCAAAAATGGCTTAAAAAGAGTCAGTATTGTGCAAAAAAAGGGTTAGATATAGCTCAAGCCAGTTTAGAAATAGGTAACAAAAGCTTAAACAGGCTAGAAACTTCCATAAATAGTTCAGAAATTGCCAAAAATGGAATACAACCTGCAAGAAATGGGAAAAATAAGACAAGAATGACCAGCAATTGTTCAGAAATAGCCAAAAAAGACTTAAACCAGGCTAGAAACTTCCATAAATAGTTCAGATTTAGCCAAAAATGGAATGAAACCTGCAAGAAATGGCCAAAAATAAGATAAGAATGACCAGCAGTTGCTTAGAAATAGCCAAAAAAAAAATTTAAAATGGGTTAGAAAAAGCCAAAAATGGTTTAAATCAAGTCAGGAAAGGGCAAAAATGAGTTAGAAATGACAGGAAATTAGTAGGAAATGGACAAAAATGGTTTGGAAATGGCCAAAACGACTTAAGAAGAGTTAGAATTGGGCAAAAAAGGGTTAGAAATAGTCTAAAATAATTTAGAAATAGCTACGAAAACTTAAAGCAAACTAGAAATGGCAAGAAACTGTTCAGACTTAGTCAAAAATGGCATAAAACTGGTGAGAAATTGGCAAAAAACAGATAAGAATGACCAGCAATTGTTTAGAAATAGTTAAAAAAGACTTAAAATGGGTTAGAAAGGGCCAAAAATGGTTTAAACCAAGTGAGGAAAGGGCAAAACCAGGTTAGAAATAGAAAGAAATTGGTAAGAACTGGATAGAAAGGGTTTGGGAATGGCCAAAATGGCTTAAAAAGAGTCAGTATTGCGCAAAAAAAAGGGTTAGATATAGCTCATGCCAGTTCAGAAATAGGTAAGAAAAGCGTAAACCAGGCTAGAAACTTCCATAAATAGTTCAGAAATTGCCAAAAATGGCTTCAAATGGGCAAAAATAAGGTAAGAATGACTAGCAATTGTTTAGAAATAGCCAAAAAAAACTTAAAAGGGTCAGAAAGAGCCAAAAATGGTTTAAACCAGGTTAGAAAATGGCAAAAATGGTTTAGAAACAGAAAGAAATTGGTAAGAACTGCACAGAAAGGTTTTGGGAATGGCCAAAATGACTTTAAAAGAGTCAGTATTGGGCAAAAAAATGGTTAGAAATAGCTCAAGCCAGTTTAGAAATAGCTAGGAAAAGGTTAAACCAGGCTGAAAATGGCAAGAAACTGTTCAGACTTACTCAACAATGCATAAAATTACTAAGAAATAGGCAAAAATAAGGTAAGAATGACCAGCAATTGTTTAGAAATAGCCAAAAAAGACTTAAAATGAGTTAGAAAGGGCTAAAAATGGTTTAAACCAAGTGAGGAAAGGGCAAAACCAGGTTAGAAATAGAAAGAAATTGATAAGAACTTGACAGAAAGGGTTTGGGAATGGCCAAAATGGCTTAAAAAGAGTCAGTATTGTGCAAAACAAGGGTTAGATATAGCTCAAGCCAGTTTAGAAACAGGTAAGAAAAGCTTAAACCAGGCTAGAAACTTCCATAAATCATTCAGAAATTGCCAAAAAAGGAATAAAACCTGCAAAAAATGGGCAAAAATAAGACAAGAATGACCAGCAATTGCTTAGAAATAGCAAAAAAAGATTTAAAATGGGTTATAAAGAAGCAAAAATGGCTTAAACCAAGTCAGGGAAGGGCAAAAACGGGTTAGAAATAGAAATAAATTGGTAAGAAATGTTGAAAAATGGTTTGAAAATGGCAAAAATGGCTTAAAATGAGTCAGTATTGCGCAAAAAAGGGTTAGAAATAGCTCAAGCCAGTTTAGAAATAGGTAACAAAAGCTTAAACCAGGCTAGAAACTTCCATGAATAATTCAGAAATTGCCATAAAATGGCTTCAAATGGGCAAGAAATTGGCAAAAATAAGATAAGAATGACCAGCAATTGTTTAGAAATAGTAAAAAAAACCCTTAAAATGGGTTAGAAAGGGCCAAAAATGGTTTAAGCCAAGTGAGGAAAAGGCAAAACCAGGTTAGAAAGAAATTGGTAAGACCTGGACAGAAAGGGTTTGGGAATGGCCAAAATGGCTTAAAAAGAGTCAGTATTGCGCAAAAAAAAGGGTTAGATATAGCTCAAGCCAGTTTAGAAATAGGTAACAAAAGCTTAAACAGGCTAGAAACTTCCATAAATAGTTCAGAAATTGCCAAAAATGGAATACAACCTGCAAGAAATGGGAAAAATAAGACAAGAATGACCAGCAATTGTTCAGAAATAGCCAAAAAAGACTTAAACCAGGCTAGAAACTTCCATAAATAGTTCAGATTTAGCCAAAAATGGAATGAAACCTGCAAGAAATGGCCAAAAATAAGATAAGAATGACCAGCAGTTGCTTAGAAATAGCCAAAAAAAAATTTAAAATGGGTTAGAAAAAGCCAAAAATGGTTTAAATCAAGTCAGGAAAGGGCAAAAATGAGTTAGAAATGACAGGAAATTAGTAGGAAATGGACAAAAATGGTTTGGAAATGGCCAAAACGACTTAAGAAGAGTTAGAATTGGGCAAAAAAGGATTAGAAATAGTCTAAAATAATTTAGAAATAGCTACGAAAACTTAAAGCAAACTAGAAATGGCAAGAAACTGTTCAGACTTAGTCAAAAATGGCATAAAACTGGTGAGAAATTGGCAAAAAACAGATAAGAATGACCAGCAATTGTTTAGAAATAGTTAAAAAAGACTTAAAATGGGTTAGAAAGGGCCAAAAATGGTTTAAACCAAGTGAGGAAAGGGCAAAACCAGGTTAGAAATAGAAAGAAATTGGTAAGAACTGGATAGAAAGGGTTTGGGAATGGCCAAAATGGCTTAAAAAGAGTCAGTATTGCGCAAAAAAAAGGGTTAGATATAGCTCATGCCAGTTCAGAAATAGGTAAGAAAAGCGTAAACCAGGCTAGAAACTTCCATAAATAGTTCAGAAATTGCCAAAAATGGCTTCAAATGGGCAAAAATAAGGTAAGAATGACTAGCAATTGTTTAGAAATAGCCAAAAAAAAAGGGTCAGAAAGAGCCAAAAATGGTTTAAACCAGGTTAGAAAATGGCAAAAATGGTTTAGAAACAGAAAGAAATTGGTAAGAACTGCACAGAAAGGTTTTGCGAATGGCCAAAATGACTTTAAAAGAGTCAGTATTGGGCAAAAAAATGGTTAGAAATAGCTCAAGCCAGTTTAGAAATAGCTAGGAAAAGGTTAAACCAGGCTGAAAATGGCAAGAAACTGTTCAGACTTACTCAACAATGCATAAAATTACTAAGAAATAGGCAAAAATAAGGTAAGAATGACCAGCAATTGTTTAGAAATAGCCAAAAAAGACTTAAAATGAGTTAGAAAGGGCTAAAAATGGTTTAAACCAAGTGAGGAAAGGGCAAAACCAGGTTAGAAATAGAAAGAAATTGATAAGAACTTGACAGAAAGGGTTTGGGAATGGCCAAAATGGCTTAAAAAGAGTCAGTATTGTGCAAAACAAGGGTTAGATATAGCTCAAGCCAGTTTAGAAATAGGTAAGAAAAGCTTAAACCAGGCTAGAAACTTCCATAAATCATTCAGAAATTGCCAAAAAAGGAATAAAACCTGCAAAAAATGGGCAAAAATAAGACAAGAATGACCAGCAATTGCTTAGAAATAGCAAAAAAAGATTTAAAATGGGTTATAAAGAAGCAAAAATGGCTTAAACCAAGTCAGGGAAGGGCAAAAACGGGTTAGAAATAGAAAGAAATTGGTAAGAAATGTTGAAAAATGGTTTGAAAATGGCAAAAATGGCTTAAAATGAGTCAGTATTGCGCAAAAAAGGGTTAGAAATAGCTCAAGCCAGTTTAGAAATAGGTAACAAAAGCTTAAACCAGGCTAGAAACTTCCATGAATAATTCAGAAATTGCCATAAAATGGCTTCAAATGGGCAAGAAATTGGCAAAAATAAGATAAGAATGACCAGCAATTGTTTAGAAATAGTAAAAAAAACCCTTAAAATGGGTTAGAAAGGGCCAAAAATGGTTTAAGCCAAGTGAGGAAAAGGCAAAACCAGGTTAGAAAGAAATTGGTAAGACCTGGACAGAAAGGGTTTGGGAATGGCCAAAATGGCTTAAAAAGAGTCAGTATTGCGCAAAAAAAAGGGTTAGATATAGCTCAAGCCAGTTTAGAAATAGGTAACAAAAGCTTAAACAGGCTAGAAACTTCCATAAATAGTTCAGAAATTGCCAAAAATGGAATACAACCTGCAAGAAATGGGAAAAATAAGACAAGAATGACCAGCAATTGTTCAGAAATAGCCAAAAAAGACTTAAACCAGGCTAGAAACTTCCATAAATAGTTCAGATTTAGCCAAAAATGGAATGAAACCTGCAAGAAATGGCCAAAAATAAGATAAGAATGACCAGCAGTTGCTTAGAAATAGCCAAAAAAAAATTTAAAATGGGTTAGAAAAAGCCAAAAATGGTTTAAATCAAGTCAGGAAAGGGCAAAAATGAGTTAGAAATGACAGGAAATTAGTAGGAAATGGACAAAAATGGTTTGGAAATGGCCAAAACGACTTAAGAAGAGTTAGAATTGGGCAAAAAAGGATTAGAAATAGTCTAAAATAATTTAGAAATAGCTACGAAAACTTAAAGCAAACTAGAAATGGCAAGAAACTGTTCAGACTTAGTCAAAAATGGCATAAAACTGGTGAGAAATTGGCAAAAAACAGATAAGAATGACCAGCAATTGTTTAGAAATAGTTAAAAAAGACTTAAAATGGGTTAGAAAGGGCCAAAAATGGTTTAAACCAAGTGAGGAAAGGGCAAAACCAGGTTAGAAATAGAAAGAAATTGGTAAGAACTGGATAGAAAGGGTTTGGGAATGGCCAAAATGGCTTAAAAAGAGTCAGTATTGCGCAAAAAAAAGGGTTAGATATAGCTCATGCCAGTTCAGAAATAGGTAAGAAAAGCGTAAACCAGGCTAGAAACTTCCATAAATAGTTCAGAAATTGCCAAAAATGGCTTCAAATGGGCAAAAATAAGGTAAGAATGACTAGCAATTGTTTAGAAATAGCCAAAAAAAACTTAAAAGGGTCAGAAAGAGCCAAAAATGGTTTAAACCAGGTTAGAAAATGGCAAAAATGGTTTAGAAACAGAAAGAAATTGGTAAGAACTGCACAGAAAGGTTTTGCGAATGGCCAAAATGACTTTAAAAGAGTCAGTATTGGGCAAAAAAATGGTTAGAAATAGCTCAAGCCAGTTTAGAAATAGCTAGGAAAAGGTTAAACCAGGCTGAAAATGGCAAGAAACTGTTCAGACTTACTCAACAATGCATAAAATTACTAAGAAATAGGCAAAAATAAGGTAAGAATGACCAGCAATTGTTTAGAAATAGCCAAAAAAGACTTAAAATGAGTTAGAAAGGGCTAAAAATGGTTTAAACCAAGTGAGGAAAGGGCAAAACCAGGTTAGAAATAGAAAGATATTGATAAGAACTTGACAGAAAGGGTTTGGGAATGGCCAAAATGGCTTAAAAAGAGTCAGTATTGTGCAAAACAAGGGTTAGATATAGCTCAAGCCAGTTTAGAAATAGGTAAGAAAAGCTTAAACCAGGCTAGAAACTTCCATAAATCATTCAGAAATTGCCAAAAAAGGAATAAAACCTGCAAAAAATGGGCAAAAATAAGACAAGAATGACCAGCAATTGCTTAGAAATAGCAAAAAAAGATTTAAAATGGGTTATAAAGAAGCAAAAATGGCTTAAACCAAGTCAGGGAAGGGCAAAAACGGGTTAGAAATAGAAAGAAATTGGTAAGAAATGTTGAAAAATGGTTTGAAAATGGCAAAAATGGCTTAAAATGAGTCAGTATTGCGCAAAAAAGGGTTAGAAATAGCTCAAGCCAGTTTAGAAATAGGTAACAAAAGCTTAAACCAGGCTAGAAACTTCCATGAATAATTCAGAAATTGCCATAAAATGGCTTCAAATGGGCAAAAAATTGGCAAAAATAAGATAAGAATGACCAGCAATTGTTTAGAAATAGTCAAAAAACACTTAAAATGGGTTAGAAAGGGCCAAAAATGGTTTAAGCCAAGTGAGGAAAAGGCAAAACCAGGTTAGAAAGAAATTGGTAAGACCTGGACAGAAAGGGTTTGGGAATGGCAAAAATGGCTTAAAAAGAGTCAGTATTGTGCAAAAAAAGGGTTAGATATAGCTCAAGCCAGTTTAGAAATAGGTAACAAAAGCTTAAACAGGCTAGAAACTTCCATAAATAGTTCAGAAATTGCCAAAAATGGAATACAACCTGCAAGAAATGGGAAAAATAAGACAAGAATGACCAGCAATTGTTCAGAAATAGCCAAAAAAGACTTAAACCAGGCTAGAAACTTCCATAAATAGTTCAGATTTAGCCAAAAATGGAATGAAACCTGCAAGAAATGGCCAAAAATAAGATAAGAATGACCAGCAGTTGCTTAGAAATAGCCAAAAAAAAAATTTAAAATGGGTTAGAAAAAGCCAAAAATGGTTTAAATCAAGTCAGGAAAGGGCAAAAATGAGTTAGAAATGACAGGAAATTAGTAGGAAATGGACAAAAATGGTTTGGAAATGGCCAAAACGACTTAAGAAGAGTTAGAATTGGGCAAAAAAGGGTTAGAAATAGTCTAAAATAATTTAGAAATAGCTACGAAAACTTAAAGCAAACTAGAAATGGCAAGAAACTGTTCAGACTTAGTCAAAAATGGCATAAAACTGGTGAGAAATTGGCAAAAAACAGATAAGAATGACCAGCAATTGTTTAGAAATAGTTAAAAAAGACTTAAAATGGGTTAGAAAGGGCCAAAAATGGTTTAAACCAAGTGAGGAAAGGGCAAAACCAGGTTAGAAATAGAAAGAAATTGGTAAGAACTGGATAGAAAGGGTTTGGGAATGGCCAAAATGGCTTAAAAAGAGTCAGTATTGCGCAAAAAAAAGGGTTAGATATAGCTCATGCCAGTTCAGAAATAGGTAAGAAAAGCGTAAACCAGGCTAGAAACTTCCATAAATAGTTCAGAAATTGCCAAAAATGGCTTCAAATGGGCAAAAATAAGGTAAGAATGACTAGCAATTGTTTAGAAATAGCCAAAAAAAAAGGGTCAGAATGAGCCAAAAATGGTTTAAACCAGGTTAGAAAATGGCAAAAATGGTTTAGAAACAGAAAGAAATTGGTAAGAACTGCACAGAAAGGTTTTGGGAATGGCCAAAATGACTTTAAAAGAGTCAGTATTGGGCAAAAAAATGGTTAGAAATAGCTCAAGCCAGTTTAGAAATAGCTAGGAAAAGGTTAAACCAGGCTGAAAATGGCAAGAAACTGTTCAGACTTACTCAACAATGCATAAAATTACTAAGAAATAGGCAAAAATAAGGTAAGAATGACCAGCAATTGTTTAGAAATAGCCAAAAAAGACTTAAAATGAGTTAGAAAGGGCTAAAAATGGTTTAAACCAAGTGAGGAAAGGGCAAAACCAGGTTAGAAATAGAAAGAAATTGATAAGAACTTGACAGAAAGGGTTTGGGAATGGCCAAAATGGCTTAAAAAGAGTCAGTATTGTGCAAAACAAGGGTTAGATATAGCTCAAGCCAGTTTAGAAATAGGTAAGAAAAGCTTAAACCAGGCTAGAAACTTCCATAAATCATTCAGAAATTGCCAAAAAAGGAATAAAACCTGCAAAAAATGGGCAAAAATAAGACAAGAATGACCAGCAATTGCTTAGAAATAGCAAAAAAAGATTTAAAATGGGTTATAAAGAAGCAAAAATGGCTTAAACCAAGTCAGGGAAGGGCAAAAACGGGTTAGAAATAGAAATAAATTGGTAAGAAATGTTGAAAAATGGTTTGAAAATGGCAAAAATGGCTTAAAATGAGTCAGTATTGCGCAAAAAAGGGTTAGAAATAGCTCAAGCCAGTTTAGAAATAGGTAACAAAAGCTTAAACCAGGCTAGAAACTTCCATGAATAATTCAGAAATTGCCATAAAATGGCTTCAAATGGGCAAGAAATTGGCAAAAATAAGATAAGAATGACCAGCAATTGTTTAGAAATAGTAAAAAAAACCCTTAAAATGGGTTAGAAAGGGCCAAAAATGGTTTAAGCCAAGTGAGGAAAAGGCAAAACCAGGTTAGAAAGAAATTGGTAAGACCTGGACAGAAAGGGTTTGGGAATGGCCAAAATGGCTTAAAAAGAGTCAGTATTGCGCAAAAAAAAGGGTTAGATATAGCTCAAGCCAGTTTAGAAATAGGTAACAAAAGCTTAAACAGGCTAGAAACTTCCATAAATAGTTCAGAAATTGCCAAAAATGGAATACAACCTGCAAGAAATGGGAAAAATAAGACAAGAATGACCAGCAATTGTTCAGAAATAGCCAAAAAAGACTTAAACCAGGCTAGAAACTTCCATAAATAGTTCAGATTTAGCCAAAAATGGAATGAAACCTGCAAGAAATGGCCAAAAATAAGATAAGAATGACCAGCAGTTGCTTAGAAATAGCCAAAAAAAAATTTAAAATGGGTTAGAAAAAGCCAAAAATGGTTTAAATCAAGTCAGGAAAGGGCAAAAATGAGTTAGAAATGACAGGAAATTAGTAGGAAATGGACAAAAATGGTTTGGAAATGGCCAAAACGACTTAAGAAGAGTTAGAATTGGGCAAAAAAGGATTAGAAATAGTCTAAAATAATTTAGAAATAGCTACGAAAACTTAAAGCAAACTAGAAATGGCAAGAAACTGTTCAGACTTAGTCAAAAATGGCATAAAACTGGTGAGAAATTGGCAAAAAACAGATAAGAATGACCAGCAATTGTTTAGAAATAGTTAAAAAAGACTTAAAATGGGTTAGAAAGGGCCAAAAATGGTTTAAACCAAGTGAGGAAAGGGCAAAACCAGGTTAGAAATAGAAAGAAATTGGTAAGAACTGGATAGAAAGGGTTTGGGAATGGCCAAAATGGCTTAAAAAGAGTCAGTATTGCGCAAAAAAAAGGGTTAGATATAGCTCATGCCAGTTCAGAAATAGGTAAGAAAAGCGTAAACCAGGCTAGAAACTTCCATAAATAGTTCAGAAATTGCCAAAAATGGCTTCAAATGGGCAAAAATAAGGTAAGAATGACTAGCAATTGTTTAGAAATAGCCAAAAAAAACTTAAAAGGGTCAGAAAGAGCCAAAAATGGTTTAAACCAGGTTAGAAAATGGCAAAAATGGTTTAGAAACAGAAAGAAATTGGTAAGAACTGCACAGAAAGGTTTTGCGAATGGCCAAAATGACTTTAAAAGAGTCAGTATTGGGCAAAAAAATGGTTAGAAATAGCTCAAGCCAGTTTAGAAATAGCTAGGAAAAGGTTAAACCAGGCTGAAAATGGCAAGAAACTGTTCAGACTTACTCAACAATGCATAAAATTACTAAGAAATAGGCAAAAATAAGGTAAGAATGACCAGCAATTGTTTAGAAATAGCCAAAAAAGACTTAAAATGAGTTAGAAAGGGCTAAAAATGGTTTAAACCAAGTGAGGAAAGGGCAAAACCAGGTTAGAAATAGAAAGAAATTGATAAGAACTTGACAGAAAGGGTTTGGGAATGGCCAAAATGGCTTAAAAAGAGTCAGTATTGTGCAAAACAAGGGTTAGATATAGCTCAAGCCAGTTTAGAAATAGGTAAGAAAAGCTTAAACCAGGCTAGAAACTTCCATAAATCATTCAGAAATTGCCAAAAAAGGAATAAAACCTGCAAAAAATGGGCAAAAATAAGACAAGAATGACCAGCAATTGCTTAGAAATAGCAAAAAAAGATTTAAAATGGGTTATAAAGAAGCAAAAATGGCTTAAACCAAGTCAGGGAAGGGCAAAAACGGGTTAGAAATAGAAAGAAATTGGTAAGAAATGTTGAAAAATGGTTTGAAAATGGCAAAAATGGCTTAAAATGAGTCAGTATTGCGCAAAAAAGGGTTAGAAATAGCTCAAGCCAGTTTAGAAATAGGTAACAAAAGCTTAAACCAGGCTAGAAACTTCCATGAATAATTCAGAAATTGCCATAAAATGGCTTCAAATGGGCAAAAAATTGGCAAAAATAAGATAAGAATGACCAGCAATTGTTTAGAAATAGTCAAAAAACACTTAAAATGGGTTAGAAAGGGCCAAAAATGGTTTAAGCCAAGTGAGGAAAAGGCAAAACCAGGTTAGAAAGAAATTGGTAAGACCTGGACAGAAAGGGTTTGGGAATGGCAAAAATGGCTTAAAAAGAGTCAGTATTGTGCAAAAAAAGGGTTAGATATAGCTCAAGCCAGTTTAGAAATAGGTAACAAAAGCTTAAACAGGCTAGAAACTTCCATAAATAGTTCAGAAATTGCCAAAAATGGAATACAACCTGCAAGAAATGGGAAAAATAAGACAAGAATGACCAGCAATTGTTCAGAAATAGCCAAAAAAGACTTAAACCAGGCTAGAAACTTCCATAAATAGTTCAGATTTAGCCAAAAATGGAATGAAACCTGCAAGAAATGGCCAAAAATAAGATAAGAATGACCAGCAGTTGCTTAGAAATAGCCAAAAAAAAAATTTAAAATGGGTTAGAAAAAGCCAAAAATGGTTTAAATCAAGTCAGGAAAGGGCAAAAATGAGTTAGAAATGACAGGAAATTAGTAGGAAATGGACAAAAATGGTTTGGAAATGGCCAAAACGACTTAAGAAGAGTTAGAATTGGGCAAAAAAGGGTTAGAAATAGTCTAAAATAATTTAGAAATAGCTACGAAAACTTAAAGCAAACTAGAAATGGCAAGAAACTGTTCAGACTTAGTCAAAAATGGCATAAAACTGGTGAGAAATTGGCAAAAAACAGATAAGAATGACCAGCAATTGTTTAGAAATAGTTAAAAAAGACTTAAAATGGGTTAGAAAGGGCCAAAAATGGTTTAAACCAAGTGAGGAAAGGGCAAAACCAGGTTAGAAATAGAAAGAAATTGGTAAGAACTGGATAGAAAGGGTTTGGGAATGGCCAAAATGGCTTAAAAAGAGTCAGTATTGCGCAAAAAAAAGGGTTAGATATAGCTCATGCCAGTTCAGAAATAGGTAAGAAAAGCGTAAACCAGGCTAGAAACTTCCATAAATAGTTCAGAAATTGCCAAAAATGGCTTCAAATGGGCAAAAATAAGGTAAGAATGACTAGCAATTGTTTAGAAATAGCCAAAAAAAAAGGGTCAGAATGAGCCAAAAATGGTTTAAACCAGGTTAGAAAATGGCAAAAATGGTTTAGAAACAGAAAGAAATTGGTAAGAACTGCACAGAAAGGTTTTGGGAATGGCCAAAATGACTTTAAAAGAGTCAGTATTGGGCAAAAAAATGGTTAGAAATAGCTCAAGCCAGTTTAGAAATAGCTAGGAAAAGGTTAAACCAGGCTGAAAATGGCAAGAAACTGTTCAGACTTACTCAACAATGCATAAAATTACTAAGAAATAGGCAAAAATAAGGTAAGAATGACCAGCAATTGTTTAGAAATAGCCAAAAAAGACTTAAAATGAGTTAGAAAGGGCTAAAAATGGTTTAAACCAAGTGAGGAAAGGGCAAAACCAGGTTAGAAATAGAAAGAAATTGATAAGAACTTGACAGAAAGGGTTTGGGAATGGCCAAAATGGCTTAAAAAGAGTCAGTATTGTGCAAAACAAGGGTTAGATATAGCTCAAGCCAGTTTAGAAATAGGTAAGAAAAGCTTAAACCAGGCTAGAAACTTCCATAAATCATTCAGAAATTGCCAAAAAAGGAATAAAACCTGCAAAAAATGGGCAAAAATAAGACAAGAATGACCAGCAATTGCTTAGAAATAGCAAAAAAAGATTTAAAATGGGTTATAAAGAAGCAAAAATGGCTTAAACCAAGTCAGGGAAGGGCAAAAACGGGTTAGAAATAGAAATAAATTGGTAAGAAATGTTGAAAAATGGTTTGAAAATGGCAAAAATGGCTTAAAATGAGTCAGTATTGCGCAAAAAAGGGTTAGAAATAGCTCAAGCCAGTTTAGAAATAGGTAACAAAAGCTTAAACCAGGCTAGAAACTTCCATGAATAATTCAGAAATTGCCATAAAATGGCTTCAAATGGGCAAAAAATTGGCAAAAATAAGATAAGAATGACCAGCAATTGTTTAGAAATAGTCAAAAAACACTTAAAATGGGTTAGAAAGGGCCAAAAATGGTTTAAGCCAAGTGAGGAAAAGGCAAAACCAGGTTAGAAAGAAATTGGTAAGACCTGGACAGAAAGGGTTTGGGAATGGCCAAAATGGCTTAAAAAGAGTCAGTATTGCGCAAAAAAAAGGGTTAGATATAGCTCAAGCCAGTTTAGAAATAGGTAACAAAAGCTTAAACAGGCTAGAAACTTCCATAAATAGTTCAGAAATTGCCAAAAATGGAATACAACCTGCAAGAAATGGGAAAAATAAGACAAGAATGACCAGCAATTGTTCAGAAATAGCCAAAAAAGACTTAAACCAGGCTAGAAACTTCCATAAATAGTTCAGATTTAGCCAAAAATGGAATGAAACCTGCAAGAAATGGCCAAAAATAAGATAAGAATGACCAGCAGTTGCTTAGAAATAGCCAAAAAAAAATTTAAAATGGGTTAGAAAAAGCCAAAAATGGTTTAAATCAAGTCAGGAAAGGGCAAAAATGAGTTAGAAATGACAGGAAATTAGTAGGAAATGGACAAAAATGGTTTGGAAATGGCCAAAACGACTTAAGAAGAGTTAGAATTGGGCAAAAAAGGGTTAGAAATAGTCTAAAATAATTTAGAAATAGCTACGAAAACTTAAAGCAAACTAGAAATGGCAAGAAACTGTTCAGACTTAGTCAAAAATGGCATAAAACTGGTGAGAAATTGGCAAAAAACAGATAAGAATGACCAGCAATTGTTTAGAAATAGTTAAAAAAGACTTAAAATGGGTTAGAAAGGGCCAAAAATGGTTTAAACCAAGTGAGGAAAGGGCAAAACCAGGTTAGAAATAGAAAGAAATTGGTAAGAACTGGATAGAAAGGGTTTGGGAATGGCCAAAATGGCTTAAAAAGAGTCAGTATTGCGCAAAAAAAAGGGTTAGATATAGCTCATGCCAGTTCAGAAATAGGTAAGAAAAGCGTAAACCAGGCTAGAAACTTCCATAAATAGTTCAGAAATTGCCAAAAATGGCTTCAAATGGGCAAAAATAAGGTAAGAATGACTAGCAATTGTTTAGAAATAGCCAAAAAAAACTTAAAAGGGTCAGAAAGAGCCAAAAATGGTTTAAACCAGGTTAGAAAATGGCAAAAATGGTTTAGAAACAGAAAGAAATTGGTAAGAACTGCACAGAAAGGTTTTGGGAATGGCCAAAATGACTTTAAAAGAGTCAGTATTGGGCAAAAAAATGGTTAGAAATAGCTCAAGCCAGTTTAGAAATAGCTAGGAAAAGGTTAAACCAGGCTGAAAATGGCAAGAAACTGTTCAGACTTACTCAACAATGCATAAAATTACTAAGAAATAGGCAAAAATAAGGTAAGAATGACCAGCAATTGTTTAGAAATAGCCAAAAAAGACTTAAAATGAGTTAGAAAGGGCTAAAAATGGTTTAAACCAAGTGAGGAAAGGGCAAAACCAGGTTAGAAATAGAAAGAAATTGATAAGAACTTGACAGAAAGGGTTTGGGAATGGCCAAAATGGCTTAAAAAGAGTCAGTATTGTGCAAAACAAGGGTTAGATATAGCTCAAGCCAGTTTAGAAATAGGTAAGAAAAGCTTAAACCAGGCTAGAAACTTCCATAAATCATTCAGAAATTGCCAAAAAAGGAATAAAACCTGCAAAAAATGGGCAAAAATAAGACAAGAATGACCAGCAATTGCTTAGAAATAGCAAAAAAAGATTTAAAATGGGTTATAAAGAAGCAAAAATGGCTTAAACCAAGTCAGGGAAGGGCAAAAACGGGTTAGAAATAGAAATAAATTGGTAAGAAATGTTGAAAAATGGTTTGAAAATGGCAAAAATGGCTTAAAATGAGTCAGTATTGCGCAAAAAAGGGTTAGAAATAGCTCAAGCCAGTTTAGAAATAGGTAACAAAAGCTTAAACCAGGCTAGAAACTTCCATGAATAATTCAGAAATTGCCATAAAATGGCTTCAAATGGGCAAAAAATTGGCAAAAATAAGATAAGAATGACCAGCAATTGTTTAGAAATAGTCAAAAAACACTTAAAATGGGTTAGAAAGGGCCAAAAATGGTTTAAGCCAAGTGAGGAAAAGGCAAAACCAGGTTAGAAAGAAATTGGTAAGACCTGGACAGAAAGGGTTTGGGAATGGCAAAAATGGCTTAAAAAGAGTCAGTATTGTGCAAAAAAAGGGTTAGATATAGCTCAAGCCAGTTTAGAAATAGGTAACAAAAGCTTAAACAGGCTAGAAACTTCCATAAATAGTTCAGAAATTGCCAAAAATGGAATACAACCTGCAAGAAATGGGAAAAATAAGACAAGAATGACCAGCAATTGTTCAGAAATAGCCAAAAAAGACTTAAACCAGGCTAGAAACTTCCATAAATAGTTCAGATTTAGCCAAAAATGGAATGAAACCTGCAAGAAATGGCCAAAAATAAGATAAGAATGACCAGCAGTTGCTTAGAAATAGCCAAAAAAAAATTTAAAATGGGTTAGAAAAAGCCAAAAATGGTTTAAATCAAGTCAGGAAAGGGCAAAAATGAGTTAGAAATGACAGGAAATTAGTAGGAAATGGACAAAAATGGTTTGGAAATGGCCAAAACGACTTAAGAAGAGTTAGAATTGGGCAAAAAAGGGTTAGAAATAGTCTAAAATAATTTAGAAATAGCTACGAAAACTTAAAGCAAACTAGAAATGGCAAGAAACTGTTCAGACTTAGTCAAAAATGGCATAAAACTGGTGAGAAATTGGCAAAAAACAGATAAGAATGACCAGCAATTGTTTAGAAATAGTTAAAAAAGACTTAAAATGGGTTAGAAAGGGCCAAAAATGGTTTAAACCAAGTGAGGAAAGGGCAAAACCAGGTTAGAAATAGAAAGAAATTGGTAAGAACTGGATAGAAAGGGTTTGGGAATGGCCAAAATGGCTTAAAAAGAGTCAGTATTGCGCAAAAAAAAGGGTTAGATATAGCTCATGCCAGTTCAGAAATAGGTAAGAAAAGCGTAAACCAGGCTAGAAACTTCCATAAATAGTTCAGAAATTGCCAAAAATGGCTTCAAATGGGCAAAAATAAGGTAAGAATGACTAGCAATTGTTTAGAAATAGCCAAAAAAAAAGGGTCAGAAAGAGCCAAAAATGGTTTAAACCAGGTTAGAAAATGGCAAAAATGGTTTAGAAACAGAAAGAAATTGGTAAGAACTGCACAGAAAGGTTTTGGGAATGGCCAAAATGACTTTAAAAGAGTCAGTATTGGGCAAAAAAATGGTTAGAAATAGCTCAAGCCAGTTTAGAAATAGCTAGGAAAAGGTTAAACCAGGCTGAAAATGGCAAGAAACTGTTCAGACTTACTCAACAATGCATAAAATTACTAAGAAATAGGCAAAAATAAGGTAAGAATGACCAGCAATTGTTTAGAAATAGCCAAAAAAGACTTAAAATGAGTTAGAAAGGGCTAAAAATGGTTTAAACCAAGTGAGGAAAGGGCAAAACCAGGTTAGAAATAGAAAGAAATTGATAAGAACTTGACAGAAAGGGTTTGGGAATGGCCAAAATGGCTTAAAAAGAGTCAGTATTGTGCAAAACAAGGGTTAGATATAGCTCAAGCCAGTTTAGAAATAGGTAAGAAAAGCTTAAACCAGGCTAGAAACTTCCATAAATCATTCAGAAATTGCCAAAAAAGGAATAAAACCTGCAAAAAATGGGCAAAAATTAGACAAGAATGACCAGCAATTGCTTAGAAATAGCAAAAAAAGATTTAAAATGGGTTATAAAGAAGCAAAAATGGCTTAAACCAAGTCAGGGAAGGGCAAAAACGGGTTAGAAATAGAAATAAATTGGTAAGAAATGTTGAAAAATGGTTTGAAAATGGCAAAAATGGCTTAAAATGAGTCAGTATTGCGCAAAAAAGGGTTAGAAATAGCTCAAGCCAGTTTAGAAATAGGTAAGAAAAGCTTAAACCAGGCTAGAAACTTCCATAAATCATTCAGAAATTGCCAAAAAAGGAATAAAACCTGCAAAAAATGGGCAAAAATTAGACAAGAATGACCAGCAATTGCTTAGAAATAGCAAAAAAAGATTTAAAATGGGTTATAAAGAAGCAAAAATGGCTTAAACCAAGTCAGGGAAGGGCAAAAACGGGTTAGAAATAGAAATAAATTGGTAAGAAATGTTGAAAAATGGTTTGAAAATGGCAAAAATGGCTTAAAATGAGTCAGTATTGCGCAAAAAAGGGTTAGAAATAGCTCAAGCCAGTTTAGAAATAGGTAACAAAAGCTTAAACCAGGCTAGAAACTTCCATGAATAATTCAGAAATTGCCATAAAATGGCTTCAAATGGGCAAGAAATTGGCAAAAATAAGATAAGAATGACCAGCAATTGTTTAGAAATAGTAAAAAAAACCCTTAAAATGGGTTAGAAAGGGCCAAAAATGGTTTAAGCCAAGTGAGGAAAAGGCAAAACCAGGTTAGAAAGAAATTGGTAAGACCTGGACAGAAAGGGTTTGGGAATGGCCAAAATGGCTTAAAAAGAGTCAGTATTGCGCAAAAAAAAGGGTTAGATATAGCTCAAGCCAGTTTAGAAATAGGTAACAAAAGCTTAAACAGGCTAGAAACTTCCATAAATAGTTCAGAAATTGCCAAAAATGGAATACAACCTGCAAGAAATGGGAAAAATAAGACAAGAATGACCAGCAATTGTTCAGAAATAGCCAAAAAAGACTTAAACCAGGCTAGAAACTTCCATAAATAGTTCAGATTTAGCCAAAAATGGAATGAAACCTGCAAGAAATGGCCAAAAATAAGATAAGAATGACCAGCAGTTGCTTAGAAATAGCCAAAAAAAAATTTAAAATGGGTTAGAAAAAGCCAAAAATGGTTTAAATCAAGTCAGGAAAGGGCAAAAATGAGTTAGAAATGACAGGAAATTAGTAGGAAATGGACAAAAATGGTTTGGAAATGGCCAAAACGACTTAAGAAGAGTTAGAATTGGGCAAAAAAGGATTAGAAATAGTCTAAAATAATTTAGAAATAGCTACGAAAACTTAAAGCAAACTAGAAATGGCAAGAAACTGTTCAGACTTAGTCAAAAATGGCATAAAACTGGTGAGAAATTGGCAAAAAACAGATAAGAATGACCAGCAATTGTTTAGAAATAGTTAAAAAAGACTTAAAATGGGTTAGAAAGGGCCAAAAATGGTTTAAACCAAGTGAGGAAAGGGCAAAACCAGGTTAGAAATAGAAAGAAATTGGTAAGAACTGGATAGAAAGGGTTTGGGAATGGCCAAAATGGCTTAAAAAGAGTCAGTATTGCGCAAAAAAAAGGGTTAGATATAGCTCATGCCAGTTCAGAAATAGGTAAGAAAAGCGTAAACCAGGCTAGAAACTTCCATAAATAGTTCAGAAATTGCCAAAAATGGCTTCAAATGGGCAAAAATAAGGTAAGAATGACTAGCAATTGTTTAGAAATAGCCAAAAAAAACTTAAAAGGGTCAGAAAGAGCCAAAAATGGTTTAAACCAGGTTAGAAAATGGCAAAAATGGTTTAGAAACAGAAAGAAATTGGTAAGAACTGCACAGAAAGGTTTTGGGAATGGCCAAAATGACTTTAAAAGAGTCAGTATTGGGCAAAAAAATGGTTAGAAATAGCTCAAGCCAGTTTAGAAATAGCTAGGAAAAGGTTAAACCAGGCTGAAAATGGCAAGAAACTGTTCAGACTTACTCAACAATGCATAAAATTACTAAGAAATAGGCAAAAATAAGGTAAGAATGACCAGCAATTGTTTAGAAATAGCCAAAAAAGACTTAAAATGAGTTAGAAAGGGCTAAAAATGGTTTAAACCAAGTGAGGAAAGGGCAAAACCAGGTTAGAAATAGAAAGAAATTGATAAGAACTTGACAGAAAGGGTTTGGGAATGGCCAAAATGGCTTAAAAAGAGTCAGTATTGTGCAAAACAAGGGTTAGATATAGCTCAAGCCAGTTTAGAAATAGGTAAGAAAAGCTTAAACCAGGCTAGAAACTTCCATAAATCATTCAGAAATTGCCAAAAAAGGAATAAAACCTGCAAAAAATGGGCAAAAATAAGACAAGAATGACCAGCAATTGCTTAGAAATAGCAAAAAAAGATTTAAAATGGGTTATAAAGAAGCAAAAATGGCTTAAACCAAGTCAGGGAAGGGCAAAAACGGGTTAGAAATAGAAATAAATTGGTAAGAAATGTTGAAAAATGGTTTGAAAATGGCAAAAATGGCTTAAAATGAGTCAGTATTGCGCAAAAAAGGGTTAGAAATAGCTCAAGCCAGTTTAGAAATAGGTAACAAAAGCTTAAACCAGGCTAGAAACTTCCATGAATAATTCAGAAATTGCCATAAAATGGCTTCAAATGGGCAAGAAATTGGCAAAAATAAGATAAGAATGACCAGCAATTGTTTAGAAATAGTAAAAAAAACCCTTAAAATGGGTTAGAAAGGGGCAAAAATGGTTTAAGCCAAGTGAGGAAAAGGCAAAACCAGGTTAGAAAGAAATTGGTAAGACCTGGACAGAAAGGGTTTGGGAATGGCCAAAATGGCTTAAAAAGAGTCAGTATTGCGCAAAAAAAAGGGTTAGATATAGCTCAAGCCAGTTTAGAAATAGGTAACAAAAGCTTAAACAGGCTAGAAACTTCCATAAATAGTTCAGAAATTGCCAAAAATGGAATACAACCTGCAAGAAATGGGAAAAATAAGACAAGAATGACCAGCAATTGTTCAGAAATAGCCAAAAAAGACTTAAACCAGGCTAGAAACTTCCATAAATAGTTCAGATTTAGCCAAAAATGGAATGAAACCTGCAAGAAATGGCCAAAAATAAGATAAGAATGACCAGCAGTTGCTTAGAAATAGCCAAAAAAAAATTTAAAATGGGTTAGAAAAAGCCAAAAATGGTTTAAATCAAGTCAGGAAAGGGCAAAAATGAGTTAGAAATGACAGGAAATTAGTAGGAAATGGACAAAAATGGTTTGGAAATGGCCAAAACGACTTAAGAAGAGTTAGAATTGGGCAAAAAAGGGTTAGAAATAGTCTAAAATAATTTAGAAATAGCTACGAAAACTTAAAGCAAACTAGAAATGGCAAGAAACTGTTCAGACTTAGTCAAAAATGGCATAAAACTGGTGAGAAATTGGCAAAAAACAGATAAGAATGACCAGCAATTGTTTAGAAATAGTTAAAAAAGACTTAAAATGGGTTAGAAAGGGCCAAAAATGGTTTAAACCAAGTGAGGAAAGGGCAAAACCAGGTTAGAAATAGAAAGAAATTGGTAAGAACTGGATAGAAAGGGTTTGGGAATGGCCAAAATGGCTTAAAAAGAGTCAGTATTGCGCAAAAAAAAGGGTTAGATATAGCTCATGCCAGTTCAGAAATAGGTAAGAAAAGCGTAAACCAGGCTAGAAACTTCCATAAATAGTTCAGAAATTGCCAAAAATGGCTTCAAATGGGCAAAAATAAGGTAAGAATGACTAGCAATTGTTTAGAAATAGCCAAAAAAAAAGGGTCAGAAAGAGCCAAAAATGGTTTAAACCAGGTTAGAAAATGGCAAAAATGGTTTAGAAACAGAAAGAAATTGGTAAGAACTGCACAGAAAGGTTTTGGGAATGGCCAAAATGACTTTAAAAGAGTCAGTATTGGGCAAAAAAATGGTTAGAAATAGCTCAAGCCAGTTTAGAAATAGCTAGGAAAAGGTTAAACCAGGCTGAAAATGGCAAGAAACTGTTCAGACTTACTCAACAATGCATAAAATTACTAAGAAATAGGCAAAAATAAGATAAGAATGACCAGCAATTGTTTAGAAATAGCCAAAAAAGACTTAAAATGAGTTAGAAAGGGCTAAAAATGGTTTAAACCAAGTGAGGAAAGGGCAAAACCAGGTTAGAAATAGAAAGAAATTGATAAGAACTTGACAGAAAGGGTTTGGGAATGGCCAAAATGGCTTAAAAAGAGTCAGTATTGTGCAAAACAAGGGTTAGATATAGCTCAAGCCAGTTTAGAAATAGGTAAGAAAAGCTTAAACCAGGCTAGAAACTTCCATAAATCATTCAGAAATTGCCAAAAAAGGAATAAAACCTGCAAAAAATGGGCAAAAATAAGACAAGAATGACCAGCAATTGCTTAGAAATAGCAAAAAAAGATTTAAAATGGGTTATAAAGAAGCAAAAATGGCTTAAACCAAGTCAGGGAAGGGCAAAAACGGGTTAGAAATAGAAATAAATTGGTAAGAAATGTTGAAAAATGGTTTGAAAATGGCAAAAATGGCTTAAAATGAGTCAGTATTGCGCAAAAAAGGGTTAGAAATAGCTCAAGCCAGTTTAGAAATAGGTAACAAAAGCTTAAACCAGGCTAGAAACTTCCATGAATAATTCAGAAATTGCCATAAAATGGCTTCAAATGGGCAAAAAATTGGCAAAAATAAGATAAGAATGACCAGCAATTGTTTAGAAATAGTCAAAAAACACTTAAAATGGGTTAGAAAGGGCCAAAAATGGTTTAAGCCAAGTGAGGAAAAGGCAAAACCAGGTTAGAAAGAAATTGGTAAGACCTGGACAGAAAGGGTTTGGGAATGGCAAAAATGGCTTAAAAAGAGTCAGTATTGTGCAAAAAAAGGGTTAGATATAGCTCAAGCCAGTTTAGAAATAGGTAACAAAAGCTTAAACAGGCTAGAAACTTCCATAAATAGTTCAGAAATTGCCAAAAATGGAATACAACCTGCAAGAAATGGGAAAAATAAGACAAGAATGACCAGCAATTGTTCAGAAATAGCCAAAAAAGACTTAAACCAGGCTAGAAACTTCCATAAATAGTTCAGATTTAGCCAAAAATGGAATGAAACCTGCAAGAAATGGCCAAAAATAAGATAAGAATGACCAGCAGTTGCTTAGAAATAGCCAAAAAAAAATTTAAAATGGGTTAGAAAAAGCCAAAAATGGTTTAAATCAAGTCAGGAAAGGGCAAAAATGAGTTAGAAATGACAGGAAATTAGTAGGAAATGGACAAAAATGGTTTGGAAATGGCCAAAACGACTTAAGAAGAGTTAGAATTGGGCAAAAAAGGGTTAGAAATAGTCTAAAATAATTTAGAAATAGCTACGAAAACTTAAAGCAAACTAGAAATGGCAAGAAACTGTTCAGACTTAGTCAAAAATGGCATAAAACTGGTGAGAAATTGGCAAAAAACAGATAAGAATGACCAGCAATTGTTTAGAAATAGTTAAAAAAGACTTAAAATGGGTTAGAAAGGGCCAAAAATGGTTTAAACCAAGTGAGGAAAGGGCAAAACCAGGTTAGAAATAGAAAGAAATTGGTAAGACCTGGACAGAAAGGGTTTGGGAATGGCCAAAATGGCTTAAAAAGAGTCAGTATTGCGCAAAAAAAAGGGTTAGATATAGCTCATGCCAGTTCAGAAATAGGTAAGAAAAGCGTAAACCAGGCTAGAAACTTCCATAAATAGTTCAGAAATTGCCAAAAATGGCTTCAAATGGGCAAAAATAAGGTAAGAATGACTAGCAATTGTTTAGAAATAGCCAAAAAAAAAGGGTCAGAAAGAGCCAAAAATGGTTTAAACCAGGTTAGAAAATGGCAAAAATGGTTTAGAAACAGAAAGAAATTGGTAAGAACTGCACAGAAAGGTTTTGCGAATGGCCAAAATGACTTTAAAAGAGTCAGTATTGGGCAAAAAAATGGTTAGAAATAGCTCAAGCCAGTTTAGAAATAGCTAGGAAAAGGTTAAACCAGGCTGAAAATGGCAAGAAACTGTTCAGACTTACTCAACAATGCATAAAATTACTAAGAAATAGGCAAAAATAAGATAAGAATGACCAGCAATTGTTTAGAAATAGCCAAAAAAGACTTAAAATGAGTTAGAAAGGGCTAAAAATGGTTTAAACCAAGTGAGGAAAGGGCAAAACCAGGTTAGAAATAGAAAGAAATTGATAAGAACTTGACAGAAAGGGTTTGGGAATGGCCAAAATGGCTTAAAAAGAGTCAGTATTGTGCAAAACAAGGGTTAGATATAGCTCAAGCCAGTTTAGAAATAGGTAAGAAAAGCTTAAACCAGGCTAGAAACTTCCATAAATCATTCAGAAATTGCCAAAAAAGGAATAAAACCTGCAAAAAATGGGCAAAAATAAGACAAGAATGACCAGCAATTGCTTAGAAATAGCAAAAAAAGATTTAAAATGGGTTATAAAGAAGCAAAAATGGCTTAAACCAAGTCAGGGAAGGGCAAAAACGGGTTAGAAATAGAAATAAATTGGTAAGAAATGTTGAAAAATGGTTTGAAAATGGCAAAAATGGCTTAAAATGAGTCAGTATTGCGCAAAAAAGGGTTAGAAATAGCTCAAGCCAGTTTAGAAATAGGTAACAAAAGCTTAAACCAGGCTAGAAACTTCCATGAATAATTCAGAAATTGCCATAAAATGGCTTCAAATGGGCAAAAAATTGGCAAAAATAAGATAAGAATGACCAGCAATTGTTTAGAAATAGTCAAAAAACACTTAAAATGGGTTAGAAAGGGCCAAAAATGGTTTAAGCCAAGTGAGGAAAAGGCAAAACCAGGTTAGAAAGAAATTGGTAAGACCTGGACAGAAAGGGTTTGGGAATGGCAAAAATGGCTTAAAAAGAGTCAGTATTGTGCAAAAAAAGGGTTAGATATAGCTCAAGCCAGTTTAGAAATAGGTAACAAAAGCTTAAACAGGCTAGAAACTTCCATAAATAGTTCAGAAATTGCCAAAAATGGAATACAACCTGCAAGAAATGGGAAAAATAAGACAAGAATGACCAGCAATTGTTCAGAAATAGCCAAAAAAGACTTAAACCAGGCTAGAAACTTCCATAAATAGTTCAGATTTAGCCAAAAATGGAATGAAACCTGCAAGAAATGGCCAAAAATAAGATAAGAATGACCAGCAGTTGCTTAGAAATAGCCAAAAAAAAAATTTAAAATGGGTTAGAAAAAGCCAAAAATGGTTTAAATCAAGTCAGGAAAGGGCAAAAAAGAGTTAGAAATGACAGGAAATTAGTAGGAAATGGACAAAAATGGTTTGGAAATGGCCAAAACGACTTAAGAAGAGTTAGAATTGGGCAAAAAAGGGTTAGAAATAGTCTAAAATAATTTAGAAATAGCTACGAAAACTTAAAGCAAACTAGAAATGGCAAGAAACTGTTCAGACTTAGTCAAAAATGGCATAAAACTGGTGAGAAATTGGCAAAAAACAGATAAGAATGACCAGCAATTGTTTAGAAATAGTTAAAAAAGACTTAAAATGGGTTAGAAAGGGCCAAAAATGGTTTAAACCAAGTGAGGAAAGGGCAAAACCAGGTTAGAAATAGAAAGAAATTGGTAAGAACTGGATAGAAAGGGTTTGGGAATGGCCAAAATGGCTTAAAAAGAGTCAGTATTGCGCAAAAAAAAGGGTTAGATATAGCTCATGCCAGTTCAGAAATAGGTAAGAAAAGCGTAAACCAGGCTAGAAACTTCCATAAATAGTTCAGAAATTGCCAAAAATGGCTTCAAATGGGCAAAAATAAGGTAAGAATGACTAGCAATTGTTTAGAAATAGCCAAAAAAAAAGGGTCAGAAAGAGCCAAAAATGGTTTAAACCAGGTTAGAAAATGGCAAAAATGGTTTAGAAACAGAAAGAAATTGGTAAGAACTGCACAGAAAGGTTTTGGGAATGGCCAAAATGACTTTAAAAGAGTCAGTATTGGGCAAAAAAATGGTTAGAAATAGCTCAAGCCAGTTTAGAAATAGCTAGGAAAAGGTTAAACCAGGCTGAAAATGGCAAGAAACTGTTCAGACTTACTCAACAATGCATAAAATTACTAAGAAATAGGCAAAAATAAGGTAAGAATGACCAGCAATTGTTTAGAAATAGCCAAAAAAGACTTAAAATGAGTTAGAAAGGGCTAAAAATGGTTTAAACCAAGTGAGGAAAGGGCAAAACCAGGTTAGAAATAGAAAGAAATTGATAAGAACTTGACAGAAAGGGTTTGGGAATGGCCAAAATGGCTTAAAAAGAGTCAGTATTGTGCAAAACAAGGGTTAGATATAGCTCAAGCCAGTTTAGAAATAGGTAAGAAAAGCTTAAACCAGGCTAGAAACTTCCATAAATCATTCAGAAATTGCCAAAAAAGGAATAAAACCTGCAAAAAATGGGCAAAAATAAGACAAGAATGACCAGCAATTGCTTAGAAATAGCAAAAAAAGATTTAAAATGGGTTATAAAGAAGCAAAAATGGCTTAAACCAAGTCAGGGAAGGGCAAAAACGGGTTAGAAATAGAAATAAATTGGTAAGAAATGTTGAAAAATGGTTTGAAAATGGCAAAAATGGCTTAAAATGAGTCAGTATTGCGCAAAAAAGGGTTAGAAATAGCTCAAGCCAGTTTAGAAATAGGTAAGAAAAGCTTAAACCAGGCTAGAAACTTCCATAAATCATTCAGAAATTGCCAAAAAAGGAATAAAACCTGCAAAAAATGGGCAAAAATTAGACAAGAATGACCAGCAATTGCTTAGAAATAGCAAAAAAAGATTTAAAATGGGTTATAAAGAAGCAAAAATGGCTTAAACCAAGTCAGGGAAGGGCAAAAACGGGTTAGAAATAGAAATAAATTGGTAAGAAATGTTGAAAAATGGTTTGAAAATGGCAAAAATGGCTTAAAATGAGTCAGTATTGCGCAAAAAAGGGTTAGAAATAGCTCAAGCCAGTTTAGAAATAGGTAACAAAAGCTTAAACCAGGCTAGAAACTTCCATGAATAATTCAGAAATTGCCATAAAATGGCTTCAAATGGGCAAGAAATTGGCAAAAATAAGATAAGAATGACCAGCAATTGTTTAGAAATAGTCAAAAAACACTTAAAATGGGTTAGAAAGGGCCAAAAATGGTTTAAGCCAAGTGAGGAAAAGGCAAAACCAGGTTAGAAAGAAATTGGTAAGACCTGGACAGAAAGGGTTTGGGAATGGCCAAAATGGCTTAAAAAGAGTCAGTATTGCGCAAAAAAAAGGGTTAGATATAGCTCATGCCAGTTCAGAAATAGGTAAGAAAAGCGTAAACCAGGCTAGAAACTTCCATAAATAGTTCAGAAATTGCCAAAAATGGCTTCAAATGGGCAAAAATAAGGTAAGAATGACTAGCAATTGTTTAGAAATAGCCAAAAAAAACTTAAAAGGGTCAGAAAGAGCCAAAAATGGTTTAAACCAGGTTAGAAAATGGCAAAAATGGTTTAGAAACAGAAAGAAATTGGTAAGAACTGCACAGAAAGGTTTTGCGAATGGCCAAAATGACTTTAAAAGAGTCAGTATTGGGCAAAAAAATGGTTAGAAATAGCTCAAGCCAGTTTAGAAATAGCTAGGAAAAGGTTAAACCAGGCTGAAAATGGCAAGAAACTGTTCAGACTTACTCAACAATGCATAAAATTACTAAGAAATAGGCAAAAATAAGATAAGAATGACCAGCAATTGTTTAGAAATAGCCAAAAAAGACTTAAAATGAGTTAGAAAGGGCTAAAAATGGTTTAAACCAAGTGAGGAAAGGGCAAAACCAGGTTAGAAATAGAAAGAAATTGATAAGAACTTGACAGAAAGGGTTTGGGAATGGCCAAAATGGCTTAAAAAGAGTCAGTATTGTGCAAAACAAGGGTTAGATATAGCTCAAGCCAGTTTAGAAATAGGTAAGAAAAGCTTAAACCAGGCTAGAAACTTCCATAAATCATTCAGAAATTGCCAAAAAAGGAATAAAACCTGCAAAAAATGGGCAAAAATAAGACAAGAATGACCAGCAATTGCTTAGAAATAGCAAAAAAAGATTTAAAATGGGTTATAAAGAAGCAAAAATGGCTTAAACCAAGTCAGGGAAGGGCAAAAACGGGTTAGAAATAGAAATAAATTGGTAAGAAATGTTGAAAAATGGTTTGAAAATGGCAAAAATGGCTTAAAATGAGTCAGTATTGCGCAAAAAAGGGTTAGAAATAGCTCAAGCCAGTTTAGAAATAGGTAACAAAAGCTTAAACCAGGCTAGAAACTTCCATGAATAATTCAGAAATTGCCATAAAATGGCTTCAAATGGGCAAAAAATTGGCAAAAATAAGATAAGAATGACCAGCAATTGTTTAGAAATAGTCAAAAAACACTTAAAATGGGTTAGAAAGGGCCAAAAATGGTTTAAGCCAAGTGAGGAAAAGGCAAAACCAGGTTAGAAAGAAATTGGTAAGACCTGGACAGAAAGGGTTTGGGAATGGCAAAAATGGCTTAAAAAGAGTCAGTATTGTGCAAAAAAAGGGTTAGATATAGCTCAAGCCAGTTTAGAAATAGGTAACAAAAGCTTAAACAGGCTAGAAACTTCCATAAATAGTTCAGAAATTGCCAAAAATGGAATACAACCTGCAAGAAATGGGAAAAATAAGACAAGAATGACCAGCAATTGTTCAGAAATAGCCAAAAAAGACTTAAACCAGGCTAGAAACTTCCATAAATAGTTCAGATTTAGCCAAAAATGGAATGAAACCTGCAAGAAATGGCCAAAAATAAGATAAGAATGACCAGCAGTTGCTTAGAAATAGCCAAAAAAAAAATTTAAAATGGGTTAGAAAAAGCCAAAAATGGTTTAAATCAAGTCAGGAAAGGGCAAAAAAGAGTTAGAAATGACAGGAAATTAGTAGGAAATGGACAAAAATGGTTTGGAAATGGCCAAAACGACTTAAGAAGAGTTAGAATTGGGCAAAAAAGGGTTAGAAATAGTCTAAAATAATTTAGAAATAGCTACGAAAACTTAAAGCAAACTAGAAATGGCAAGAAACTGTTCAGACTTAGTCAAAAATGGCATAAAACTGGTGAGAAATTGGCAAAAAACAGATAAGAATGACCAGCAATTGTTTAGAAATAGTTAAAAAAGACTTAAAATGGGTTAGAAAGGGCCAAAAATGGTTTAAACCAAGTGAGGAAAGGGCAAAACCAGGTTAGAAATAGAAAGAAATTGGTAAGAACTGGATAGAAAGGGTTTGGGAATGGCCAAAATGGCTTAAAAAGAGTCAGTATTGCGCAAAAAAAAGGGTTAGATATAGCTCATGCCAGTTCAGAAATAGGTAAGAAAAGCGTAAACCAGGCTAGAAACTTCCATAAATAGTTCAGAAATTGCCAAAAATGGCTTCAAATGGGCAAAAATAAGGTAAGAATGACTAGCAATTGTTTAGAAATAGCCAAAAAAAAAGGGTCAGAAAGAGCCAAAAATGGTTTAAACCAGGTTAGAAAATGGCAAAAATGGTTTAGAAACAGAAAGAAATTGGTAAGAACTGCACAGAAAGGTTTTGGGAATGGCCAAAATGACTTTAAAAGAGTCAGTATTGGGCAAAAAAATGGTTAGAAATAGCTCAAGCCAGTTTAGAAATAGCTAGGAAAAGGTTAAACCAGGCTGAAAATGGCAAGAAACTGTTCAGACTTACTCAACAATGCATAAAATTACTAAGAAATAGGCAAAAATAAGGTAAGAATGACCAGCAATTGTTTAGAAATAGCCAAAAAAGACTTAAAATGAGTTAGAAAGGGCTAAAAATGGTTTAAACCAAGTGAGGAAAGGGCAAAACCAGGTTAGAAATAGAAAGAAATTGATAAGAACTTGACAGAAAGGGTTTGGGAATGGCCAAAATGGCTTAAAAAGAGTCAGTATTGTGCAAAACAAGGGTTAGATATAGCTCAAGCCAGTTTAGAAATAGGTAAGAAAAGCTTAAACCAGGCTAGAAACTTCCATAAATCATTCAGAAATTGCCAAAAAAGGAATAAAACCTGCAAAAAATGGGCAAAAATAAGACAAGAATGACCAGCAATTGCTTAGAAATAGCAAAAAAAGATTTAAAATGGGTTATAAAGAAGCAAAAATGGCTTAAACCAAGTCAGGGAAGGGCAAAAACGGGTTAGAAATAGAAATAAATTGGTAAGAAATGTTGAAAAATGGTTTGAAAATGGCAAAAATGGCTTAAAATGAGTCAGTATTGCGCAAAAAAGGGTTAGAAATAGCTCAAGCCAGTTTAGAAATAGGTAACAAAAGCTTAAACCAGGCTAGAAACTTCCATGAATAATTCAGAAATTGCCATAAAATGGCTTCAAATGGGCAAGAAATTGGCAAAAATAAGATAAGAATGACCAGCAATTGTTTAGAAATAGTAAAAAAAACCCTTAAAATGGGTTAGAAAGGGCCAAAAATGGTTTAAGCCAAGTGAGGAAAAGGCAAAACCAGGTTAGAAAGAAATTGGTAAGACCTGGACAGAAAGGGTTTGGGAATGGCCAAAATGGCTTAAAAAGAGTCAGTATTGCGCAAAAAAAAGGGTTAGATATAGCTCATGCCAGTTCAGAAATAGGTAAGAAAAGCGTAAACCAGGCTAGAAACTTCCATAAATAGTTCAGAAATTGCCAAAAATGGCTTCAAATGGGCAAAAATAAGGTAAGAATGACTAGCAATTGTTTAGAAATAGCCAAAAAAAAAGGGTCAGAAAGAGCCAAAAATGGTTTAAACCAGGTTAGAAAATGGCAAAAATGGTTTAGAAACAGAAAGAAATTGGTAAGAACTGCACAGAAAGGTTTTGGGAATGGCCAAAATGACTTTAAAAGAGTCAGTATTGGGCAAAAAAATGGTTAGAAATAGCTCAAGCCAGTTTAGAAATAGCTAGGAAAAGGTTAAACCAGGCTGAAAATGGCAAGAAACTGTTCAGACTTACTCAACAATGCATAAAATTACTAAGAAATAGGCAAAAATAAGGTAAGAATGACCAGCAATTGTTTAGAAATAGCCAAAAAAGACTTAAAATGAGTTAGAAAGGGCTAAAAATGGTTTAAACCAAGTGAGGAAAGGGCAAAACCAGGTTAGAAATAGAAAGAAATTGATAAGAACTTGACAGAAAGGGTTTGGGAATGGCCAAAATGGCTTAAAAAGAGTCAGTATTGTGCAAAACAAGGGTTAGATATAGCTCAAGCCAGTTTAGAAATAGGTAAGAAAAGCTTAAACCAGGCTAGAAACTTCCATAAATCATTCAGAAATTGCCAAAAAAGGAATAAAACCTGCAAAAAATGGGCAAAAATAAGACAAGAATGACCAGCAATTGCTTAGAAATAGCAAAAAAAGATTTAAAATGGGTTATAAAGAAGCAAAAATGGCTTAAACCAAGTCAGGGAAGGGCAAAAACGGGTTAGAAATAGAAATAAATTGGTAAGAAATGTTGAAAAATGGTTTGAAAATGGCAAAAATGGCTTAAAATGAGTCAGTATTGCGCAAAAAAGGGTTAGAAATAGCTCAAGCCAGTTTAGAAATAGGTAACAAAAGCTTAAACCAGGCTAGAAACTTCCATGAATAATTCAGAAATTGCCATAAAATGGCTTCAAATGGGCAAGAAATTGGCAAAAATAAGATAAGAATGACCAGCAATTGTTTAGAAATAGTAAAAAAAACCCTTAAAATGGGTTAGAAAGGGCCAAAAATGGTTTAAGCCAAGTGAGGAAAAGGCAAAACCAGGTTAGAAAGAAATTGGTAAGACCTGGACAGAAAGGGTTTGGGAATGGCCAAAATGGCTTAAAAAGAGTCAGTATTGCGCAAAAAAAAGGGTTAGATATAGCTCAAGCCAGTTTAGAAATAGGTAACAAAAGCTTAAACAGGCTAGAAACTTCCATAAATAGTTCAGAAATTGCCAAAAATGGAATACAACCTGCAAGAAATGGGAAAAATAAGACAAGAATGACCAGCAATTGTTCAGAAATAGCCAAAAAAGACTTAAACCAGGCTAGAAACTTCCATAAATAGTTCAGATTTAGCCAAAAATGGAATGAAACCTGCAAGAAATGGCCAAAAATAAGATAAGAATGACCAGCAGTTGCTTAGAAATAGCCAAAAAAAAATTTAAAATGGGTTAGAAAAAGCCAAAAATGGTTTAAATCAAGTCAGGAAAGGGCAAAAATGAGTTAGAAATGACAGGAAATTAGTAGGAAATGGACAAAAATGGTTTGGAAATGGCCAAAACGACTTAAGAAGAGTTAGAATTGGGCAAAAAAGGGTTAGAAATAGTCTAAAATAATTTAGAAATAGCTACGAAAACTTAAAGCAAACTAGAAATGGCAAGAAACTGTTCAGACTTAGTCAAAAATGGCATAAAACTGGTGAGAAATTGGCAAAAAACAGATAAGAATGACCAGCAATTGTTTAGAAATAGTTAAAAAAGACTTAAAATGGGTTAGAAAGGGCCAAAAATGGTTTAAACCAAGTGAGGAAAGGGCAAAACCAGGTTAGAAATAGAAAGAAATTGGTAAGAACTGGATAGAAAGGGTTTGGGAATGGCCAAAATGGCTTAAAAAGAGTCAGTATTGCGCAAAAAAAAGGGTTAGATATAGCTCATGCCAGTTCAGAAATAGGTAAGAAAAGCGTAAACCAGGCTAGAAACTTCCATAAATAGTTCAGAAATTGCCAAAAATGGCTTCAAATGGGCAAAAATAAGGTAAGAATGACTAGCAATTGTTTAGAAATAGCCAAAAAAAAAGGGTCAGAAAGAGCCAAAAATGGTTTAAACCAGGTTAGAAAATGGCAAAAATGGTTTAGAAACAGAAAGAAATTGGTAAGAACTGCACAGAAAGGTTTTGGGAATGGCCAAAATGACTTTAAAAGAGTCAGTATTGGGCAAAAAAATGGTTAGAAATAGCTCAAGCCAGTTTAGAAATAGCTAGGAAAAGGTTAAACCAGGCTGAAAATGGCAAGAAACTGTTCAGACTTACTCAACAATGCATAAAATTACTAAGAAATAGGCAAAAATAAGATAAGAATGACCAGCAATTGTTTAGAAATAGCCAAAAAAGACTTAAAATGAGTTAGAAAGGGCTAAAAATGGTTTAAACCAAGTGAGGAAAGGGCAAAACCAGGTTAGAAATAGAAAGAAATTGATAAGAACTTGACAGAAAGGGTTTGGGAATGGCCAAAATGGCTTAAAAAGAGTCAGTATTGTGCAAAACAAGGGTTAGATATAGCTCAAGCCAGTTTAGAAATAGGTAAGAAAAGCTTAAACCAGGCTAGAAACTTCCATAAATCATTCAGAAATTGCCAAAAAAGGAATAAAACCTGCAAAAAATGGGCAAAAATTAGACAAGAATGACCAGCAATTGCTTAGAAATAGCAAAAAAAGATTTAAAATGGGTTATAAAGAAGCAAAAATGGCTTAAACCAAGTCAGGGAAGGGCAAAAACGGGTTAGAAATAGAAATAAATTGGTAAGAAATGTTGAAAAATGGTTTGAAAATGGCAAAAATGGCTTAAAATGAGTCAGTATTGCGCAAAAAAGGGTTAGAAATAGCTCAAGCCAGTTTAGAAATAGGTAACAAAAGCTTAAACCAGGCTAGAAACTTCCATGAATAATTCAGAAATTGCCATAAAATGGCTTCAAATGGGCAAGAAATTGGCAAAAATAAGATAAGAATGACCAGCAATTGTTTAGAAATAGTCAAAAAACACTTAAAATGGGTTAGAAAGGGCCAAAAATGGTTTAAGCCAAGTGAGGAAAAGGCAAAACCAGGTTAGAAAGAAATTGGTAAGACCTGGACAGAAAGGGTTTGGGAATGGCCAAAATGGCTTAAAAAGAGTCAGTATTGCGCAAAAAAAAGGGTTAGATATAGCTCATGCCAGTTCAGAAATAGGTAAGAAAAGCGTAAACCAGGCTAGAAACTTCCATAAATAGTTCAGAAATTGCCAAAAATGGCTTCAAATGGGCAAAAATAAGGTAAGAATGACTAGCAATTGTTTAGAAATAGCCAAAAAAAAGGGTCAGAAAGAGCCAAAAATGGTTTAAACCAGGTCAGAAAATGGCAAAAATGGTTTAGAAACAGAAAGAAATTGGTAAGAACTGCACAGAAAGGTTTTGGGAATGGCCAAAATGACTTTAAAAGAGTCAGTATTGGGCAAAAAAATGGTTAGAAATAGCTCAAGCCAGTTTAGAAATAGCTAGGAAAAGGTTAAACCAGGCTGAAAATGGCAAGAAACTGTTCAGACTTACTCAACAATGCATAAAATTACTAAGAAATAGGCAAAAATAAGATAAGAATGACCAGCAATTGTTTAGAAATAGCCAAAAAAGACTTAAAATGAGTTAGAAAGGGCTAAAAATGGTTTAAACCAAGTGAGGAAAGGGCAAAACCAGGTTAGAAATAGAAAGAAATTGATAAGAACTTGACAGAAAGGGTTTGGGAATGGCCAAAATGGCTTAAAAAGAGTCAGTATTGTGCAAAACAAGGGTTAGATATAGCTCAAGCCAGTTTAGAAATAGGTAAGAAAAGCTTAAACCAGGCTAGAAACTTCCATAAATCATTCAGAAATTGCCAAAAAAGGAATAAAACCTGCAAAAAATGGGCAAAAATAAGACAAGAATGACCAGCAATTGCTTAGAAATAGCAAAAAAAGATTTAAAATGGGTTATAAAGAAGCAAAAATGGCTTAAACCAAGTCAGGGAAGGGCAAAAACGGGTTAGAAATAGAAATAAATTGGTAAGAAATGTTGAAAAATGGTTTGAAAATGGCAAAAATGGCTTAAAATGAGTCAGTATTGCGCAAAAAAGGGTTAGAAATAGCTCAAGCCAGTTTAGAAATAGGTAACAAAAGCTTAAACCAGGCTAGAAACTTCCATGAATAATTCAGAAATTGCCATAAAATGGCTTCAAATGGGCAAAAAATTGGCAAAAATAAGATAAGAATGACCAGCAATTGTTTAGAAATAGTCAAAAAACACTTAAAATGGGTTAGAAAGGGCCAAAAATGGTTTAAGCCAAGTGAGGAAAAGGCAAAACCAGGTTAGAAAGAAATTGGTAAGACCTGGACAGAAAGGGTTTGGGAATGGCAAAAATGGCTTAAAAAGAGTCAGTATTGTGCAAAAAAAGGGTTAGATATAGCTCAAGCCAGTTTAGAAATAGGTAACAAAAGCTTAAACAGGCTAGAAACTTCCATAAATAGTTCAGAAATTGCCAAAAATGGAATACAACCTGCAAGAAATGGGAAAAATAAGACAAGAATGACCAGCAATTGTTCAGAAATAGCCAAAAAAGACTTAAACCAGGCTAGAAACTTCCATGAATAATTCAGAAATTGCCATAAAATGGCTTCAAATGGGCAAGAAATTGGCAAAAATAAGATAAGAATGACCAGCAATTGTTTAGAAATAGTCAAAAAACACTTAAAATGGGTTAGAAAGGGCCAAAAATGGTTTAAGCCAAGTGAGGAAAAGGCAAAACCAGGTTAGAAAGAAATTGGTAAGACCTGGACAGAAAGGGTTTGGGAATGGCAAAAATGGCTTAAAAAGAGTCAGTATTGTGCAAAAAAAGGGTTAGATATAGCTCAAGCCAGTTTAGAAATAGGTAACAAAAGCTTAAACAGGCTAGAAACTTCCATAAATAGTTCAGAAATTGCCAAAAATGGAATACAACCTGCAAGAAATGGGAAAAATAAGACAAGAATGACCAGCAATTGTTCAGAAATAGCCAAAAAAGACTTAAACCAGGCTAGAAACTTCCATAAATAGTTCAGATTTAGCCAAAAATGGAATGAAACCTGCAAGAAATGGCCAAAAATAAGATAAGAATGACCAGCAGTTGCTTAGAAATAGCCAAAAAAAAAATTTAAAATGGGTTAGAAAAAGCCAAAAATGGTTTAAATCAAGTCAGGAAAGGGCAAAAATGAGTTAGAAATGACAGGAAATTAGTAGGAAATGGACAAAAATGGTTTGGAAATGGCCAAAACGACTTAAGAAGAGTTAGAATTGGGCAAAAAAGGGTTAGAAATAGTCTAAAATAATTTAGAAATAGCTACGAAAACTTAAAGCAAACTAGAAATGGCAAGAAACTGTTCAGACTTAGTCAAAAATGGCATAAAACTGGTGAGAAATTGGCAAAAAACAGATAAGAATGACCAGCAATTGTTTAGAAATAGTTAAAAAAGACTTAAAATGGGTTAGAAAGGGCCAAAAATGGTTTAAACCAAGTGAGGAAAGGGCAAAACCAGGTTAGAAATAGAAAGAAATTGGTAAGAACTGGATAGAAAGGGTTTGGGAATGGCCAAAATGGCTTAAAAAGAGTCAGTATTGCGCAAAAAAAAGGGTTAGATATAGCTCATGCCAGTTCAGAAATAGGTAAGAAAAGCGTAAACCAGGCTAGAAACTTCCATAAATAGTTCAGAAATTGCCAAAAATGGCTTCAAATGGGCAAAAATAAGGTAAGAATGACTAGCAATTGTTTAGAAATAGCCAAAAAAAAAGGGTCAGAAAGAGCCAAAAATGGTTTAAACCAGGTTAGAAAATGGCAAAAATGGTTTAGAAACAGAAAGAAATTGGTAAGAACTGCACAGAAAGGTTTTGGGAATGGCCAAAATGACTTTAAAAGAGTCAGTATTGGGCAAAAAAATGGTTAGAAATAGCTCAAGCCAGTTTAGAAATAGCTAGGAAAAGGTTAAACCAGGCTGAAAATGGCAAGAAACTGTTCAGACTTACTCAACAATGCATAAAATTACTAAGAAATAGGCAAAAATAAGGTAAGAATGACCAGCAATTGTTTAGAAATAGCCAAAAAAGACTTAAAATGAGTTAGAAAGGGCTAAAAATGGTTTAAACCAAGTGAGGAAAGGGCAAAACCAGGTTAGAAATAGAAAGAAATTGATAAGAACTTGACAGAAAGGGTTTGGGAATGGCCAAAATGGCTTAAAAAGAGTCAGTATTGTGCAAAACAAGGGTTAGATATAGCTCAAGCCAGTTTAGAAATAGGTAAGAAAAGCTTAAACCAGGCTAGAAACTTCCATAAATCATTCAGAAATTGCCAAAAAAGGAATAAAACCTGCAAAAAATGGGCAAAAATAAGACAAGAATGACCAGCAATTGCTTAGAAATAGCAAAAAAAGATTTAAAATGGGTTATAAAGAAGCAAAAATGGCTTAAACCAAGTCAGGGAAGGGCAAAAACGGGTTAGAAATAGAAATAAATTGGTAAGAAATGTTGAAAAATGGTTTGAAAATGGCAAAAATGGCTTAAAATGAGTCAGTATTGCGCAAAAAAGGGTTAGAAATAGCTCAAGCCAGTTTAGAAATAGGTAACAAAAGCTTAAACCAGGCTAGAAACTTCCATGAATAATTCAGAAATTGCCATAAAATGGCTTCAAATGGGCAAGAAATTGGCAAAAATAAGATAAGAATGACCAGCAATTGTTTAGAAATAGTAAAAAAAACACTTAAAATGGGTTAGAAAGGGCCAAAAATGGTTTAAGCCAAGTGAGGAAAAGGCAAAACCAGGTTAGAAAGAAATTGGTAAGACCTGGACAGAAAGGGTTTGGGAATGGCCAAAATGGCTTAAAAAGAGTCAGTATTGCGCAAAAAAAAGGGTTAGATATAGCTCAAGCCAGTTTAGAAATAGGTAACAAAAGCTTAAACAGGCTAGAAACTTCCATAAATAGTTCAGAAATTGCCAAAAATGGAATACAACCTGCAAGAAATGGGAAAAATAAGACAAGAATGACCAGCAATTGTTCAGAAATAGCCAAAAAAGACTTAAACCAGGCTAGAAACTTCCATAAATAGTTCAGATTTAGCCAAAAATGGAATGAAACCTGCAAGAAATGGCCAAAAATAAGATAAGAATGACCAGCAGTTGCTTAGAAATAGCCAAAAAAAAATTTAAAATGGGTTAGAAAAAGCCAAAAATGGTTTAAATCAAGTCAGGAAAGGGCAAAAATGAGTTAGAAATGACAGGAAATTAGTAGGAAATGGACAAAAATGGTTTGGAAATGGCCAAAACGACTTAAGAAGAGTTAGAATTGGGCAAAAAAGGGTTAGAAATAGTCTAAAATAATTTAGAAATAGCTACGAAAACTTAAAGCAAACTAGAAATGGCAAGAAACTGTTCAGACTTAGTCAAAAATGGCATAAAACTGGTGAGAAATTGGCAAAAAACAGATAAGAATGACCAGCAATTGTTTAGAAATAGTTAAAAAAGACTTAAAATGGGTTAGAAAGGGCCAAAAATGGTTTAAACCAAGTGAGGAAAGGGCAAAACCAGGTTAGAAATAGAAAGAAATTGGTAAGAACTGGATAGAAAGGGTTTGGGAATGGCCAAAATGGCTTAAAAAGAGTCAGTATTGCGCAAAAAAAAGGGTTAGATATAGCTCATGCCAGTTCAGAAATAGGTAAGAAAAGCGTAAACCAGGCTAGAAACTTCCATAAATAGTTCAGAAATTGCCAAAAATGGCTTCAAATGGGCAAAAATAAGGTAAGAATGACTAGCAATTGTTTAGAAATAGCCAAAAAAAAGGGTCAGAAAGAGCCAAAAATGGTTTAAACCAGGTCAGAAAATGGCAAAAATGGTTTAGAAACAGAAAGAAATTGGTAAGAACTGCACAGAAAGGTTTTGGGAATGGCCAAAATGACTTTAAAAGAGTCAGTATTGGGCAAAAAAATGGTTAGAAATAGCTCAAGCCAGTTTAGAAATAGCTAGGAAAAGGTTAAACCAGGCTGAAAATGGCAAGAAACTGTTCAGACTTACTCAACAATGCATAAAATTACTAAGAAATAGGCAAAAATAAGATAAGAATGACCAGCAATTGTTTAGAAATAGCCAAAAAAGACTTAAAATGAGTTAGAAAGGGCTAAAAATGGTTTAAACCAAGTGAGGAAAGGGCAAAACCAGGTTAGAAATAGAAAGAAATTGATAAGAACTTGACAGAAAGGGTTTGGGAATGGCCAAAATGGCTTAAAAAGAGTCAGTATTGTGCAAAACAAGGGTTAGATATAGCTCAAGCCAGTTTAGAAATAGGTAAGAAAAGCTTAAACCAGGCTAGAAACTTCCATAAATCATTCAGAAATTGCCAAAAAAGGAATAAAACCTGCAAAAAATGGGCAAAAATAAGACAAGAATGACCAGCAATTGCTTAGAAATAGCAAAAAAAGATTTAAAATGGGTTATAAAGAAGCAAAAATGGCTTAAACCAAGTCAGGGAAGGGCAAAAACGGGTTAGAAATAGAAATAAATTGGTAAGAAATGTTGAAAAATGGTTTGAAAATGGCAAAAATGGCTTAAAATGAGTCAGTATTGCGCAAAAAAGGGTTAGAAATAGCTCAAGCCAGTTTAGAAATAGGTAACAAAAGCTTAAACCAGGCTAGAAACTTCCATGAATAATTCAGAAATTGCCATAAAATGGCTTCAAATGGGCAAAAAATTGGCAAAAATAAGATAAGAATGACCAGCAATTGTTTAGAAATAGTCAAAAAACACTTAAAATGGGTTAGAAAGGGCCAAAAATGGTTTAAGCCAAGTGAGGAAAAGGCAAAACCAGGTTAGAAAGAAATTGGTAAGACCTGGACAGAAAGGGTTTGGGAATGGCAAAAATGGCTTAAAAAGAGTCAGTATTGTGCAAAAAAAGGGTTAGATATAGCTCAAGCCAGTTTAGAAATAGGTAACAAAAGCTTAAACAGGCTAGAAACTTCCATAAATAGTTCAGAAATTGCCAAAAATGGAATACAACCTGCAAGAAATGGGAAAAATAAGACAAGAATGACCAGCAATTGTTCAGAAATAGCCAAAAAAGACTTAAACCAGGCTAGAAACTTCCATGAATAATTCAGAAATTGCCATAAAATGGCTTCAAATGGGCAAGAAATTGGCAAAAATAAGATAAGAATGACCAGCAATTGTTTAGAAATAGTCAAAAAACACTTAAAATGGGTTAGAAAGGGCCAAAAATGGTTTAAGCCAAGTGAGGAAAAGGCAAAACCAGGTTAGAAAGAAATTGGTAAGACCTGGACAGAAAGGGTTTGGGAATGGCAAAAATGGCTTAAAAAGAGTCAGTATTGTGCAAAAAAAGGGTTAGATATAGCTCAAGCCAGTTTAGAAATAGGTAACAAAAGCTTAAACAGGCTAGAAACTTCCATAAATAGTTCAGAAATTGCCAAAAATGGAATACAACCTGCAAGAAATGGGAAAAATAAGACAAGAATGACCAGCAATTGTTCAGAAATAGCCAAAAAAGACTTAAACCAGGCTAGAAACTTCCATAAATAGTTCAGATTTAGCCAAAAATGGAATGAAACCTGCAAGAAATGGCCAAAAATAAGATAAGAATGACCAGCAGTTGCTTAGAAATAGCCAAAAAAAAAATTTAAAATGGGTTAGAAAAAGCCAAAAATGGTTTAAATCAAGTCAGGAAAGGGCAAAAATGAGTTAGAAATGACAGGAAATTAGTAGGAAATGGACAAAAATGGTTTGGAAATGGCCAAAACGACTTAAGAAGAGTTAGAATTGGGCAAAAAAGGGTTAGAAATAGTCTAAAATAATTTAGAAATAGCTACGAAAACTTAAAGCAAACTAGAAATGGCAAGAAACTGTTCAGACTTAGTCAAAAATGGCATAAAACTGGTGAGAAATTGGCAAAAAACAGATAAGAATGACCAGCAATTGTTTAGAAATAGTTAAAAAAGACTTAAAATGGGTTAGAAAGGGCCAAAAATGGTTTAAACCAAGTGAGGAAAGGGCAAAACCAGGTTAGAAATAGAAAGAAATTGGTAAGAACTGGATAGAAAGGGTTTGGGAATGGCCAAAATGGCTTAAAAAGAGTCAGTATTGCGCAAAAAAAAGGGTTAGATATAGCTCATGCCAGTTCAGAAATAGGTAAGAAAAGCGTAAACCAGGCTAGAAACTTCCATAAATAGTTCAGAAATTGCCAAAAATGGCTTCAAATGGGCAAAAATAAGGTAAGAATGACTAGCAATTGTTTAGAAATAGCCAAAAAAAAAGGGTCAGAAAGAGCCAAAAATGGTTTAAACCAGGTTAGAAAATGGCAAAAATGGTTTAGAAACAGAAAGAAATTGGTAAGAACTGCACAGAAAGGTTTTGGGAATGGCCAAAATGACTTTAAAAGAGTCAGTATTGGGCAAAAAAATGGTTAGAAATAGCTCAAGCCAGTTTAGAAATAGCTAGGAAAAGGTTAAACCAGGCTGAAAATGGCAAGAAACTGTTCAGACTTACTCAACAATGCATAAAATTACTAAGAAATAGGCAAAAATAAGGTAAGAATGACCAGCAATTGTTTAGAAATAGCCAAAAAAAGACTTAAAATGAGTTAGAAAGGGCTAAAAATGGTTTAAACCAAGTGAGGAAAGGGCAAAACCAGGTTAGAAATAGAAAGAAATTGATAAGAACTTGACAGAAAGGGTTTGGGAATGGCCAAAATGGCTTAAAAAGAGTCAGTATTGTGCAAAACAAGGGTTAGATATAGCTCAAGCCAGTTTAGAAATAGGTAAGAAAAGCTTAAACCAGGCTAGAAACTTCCATAAATCATTCAGAAATTGCCAAAAAAGGAATAAAACCTGCAAAAAATGGGCAAAAATAAGACAAGAATGACCAGCAATTGCTTAGAAATAGCAAAAAAAGATTTAAAATGGGTTATAAAGAAGCAAAAATGGCTTAAACCAAGTCAGGGAAGGGCAAAAACGGGTTAGAAATAGAAATAAATTGGTAAGAAATGTTGAAAAATGGTTTGAAAATGGCAAAAATGGCTTAAAATGAGTCAGTATTGCGCAAAAAAGGGTTAGAAATAGCTCAAGCCAGTTTAGAAATAGGTAACAAAAGCTTAAACCAGGCTAGAAACTTCCATGAATAATTCAGAAATTGCCATAAAATGGCTTCAAATGGGCAAAAAATTGGCAAAAATAAGATAAGAATGACCAGCAATTGTTTAGAAATAGTCAAAAAACACTTAAAATGGGTTAGAAAGGGCCAAAAATGGTTTAAGCCAAGTGAGGAAAAGGCAAAACCAGGTTAGAAAGAAATTGGTAAGACCTGGACAGAAAGGGTTTGGGAATGGCAAAAATGGCTTAAAAAGAGTCAGTATTGTGCAAAAAAAGGGTTAGATATAGCTCAAGCCAGTTTAGAAATAGGTAACAAAAGCTTAAACAGGCTAGAAACTTCCATAAATAGTTCAGAAATTGCCAAAAATGGAATACAACCTGCAAGAAATGGGAAAAATAAGACAAGAATGACCAGCAATTGTTCAGAAATAGCCAAAAAAGACTTAAACCAGGCTAGAAACTTCCATAAATAGTTCAGATTTAGCCAAAAATGGAATGAAACCTGCAAGAAATGGCCAAAAATAAGATAAGAATGACCAGCAGTTGCTTAGAAATAGCCAAAAAAAAATTTAAAATGGGTTAGAAAAAGCCAAAAATGGTTTAAATCAAGTCAGGAAAGGGCAAAAATGAGTTAGAAATGACAGGAAATTAGTAGGAAATGGACAAAAATGGTTTGGAAATGGCCAAAACGACTTAAGAAGAGTTAGAATTGGGCAAAAAAGGGTTAGAAATAGTCTAAAATAATTTAGAAATAGCTACGAAAACTTAAAGCAAACTAGAAATGGCAAGAAACTGTTCAGACTTAGTCAAAAATGGCATAAAACTGGTGAGAAATTGGCAAAAAACAGATAAGAATGACCAGCAATTGTTTAGAAATAGTTAAAAAAGACTTAAAACGGGTTAGAAAGGGCCAAAAATGGTTTAAACCAAGTGAGGAAAGGGCAAAACCAGGTTAGAAATAGAAAGAAATTGGTAAGAACTGGATAGAAAGGGTTTGGGAATGGCCAAAATGGCTTAAAAAGAGTCAGTATTGCGCAAAAAAAAGGGTTAGATATAGCTCATGCCAGTTCAGAAATAGGTAAGAAAAGCGTAAACCAGGCTAGAAACTTCCATAAATAGTTCAGAAATTGCCAAAAATGGCTTCAAATGGGCAAAAATAAGGTAAGAATGACTAGCAATTGTTTAGAAATAGCCAAAAAAAAAGGGTCAGAAAGAGCCAAAAATGGTTTAAACCAGGTTAGAAAATGGCAAAAATGGTTTAGAAACAGAAAGAAATTGGTAAGAACTGCACAGAAAGGTTTTGGGAATGGCCAAAATGACTTTAAAAGAGTCAGTATTGGGCAAAAAAATGGTTAGAAATAGCTCAAGCCAGTTTAGAAATAGCTAGGAAAAGGTTAAACCAGGCTGAAAATGGCAAGAAACTGTTCAGACTTACTCAACAATGCATAAAATTACTAAGAAATAGGCAAAAATAAGGTAAGAATGACCAGCAATTGTTTAGAAATAGCCAAAAAAGACTTAAAATGAGTTAGAAAGGGCTAAAAATGGTTTAAACCAAGTGAGGAAAGGGCAAAACCAGGTTAGAAATAGAAAGAAATTGATAAGAACTTGACAGAAAGGGTTTGGGAATGGCCAAAATGGCTTAAAAAGAGTCAGTATTGTGCAAAACAAGGGTTAGATATAGCTCAAGCCAGTTTAGAAATAGGTAAGAAAAGCTTAAACCAGGCTAGAAACTTCCATAAATCATTCAGAAATTGCCAAAAAAGGAATAAAACCTGCAAAAAATGGGCAAAAATAAGACAAGAATGACCAGCAATTGCTTAGAAATAGCAAAAAAAGATTTAAAATGGGTTATAAAGAAGCAAAAATGGCTTAAACCAAGTCAGGGAAGGGCAAAAACGGGTTAGAAATAGAAATAAATTGGTAAGAAATGTTGAAAAATGGTTTGAAAATGGCAAAAATGGCTTAAAATGAGTCAGTATTGCGCAAAAAAGGGTTAGAAATAGCTCAAGCCAGTTTAGAAATAGGTAACAAAAGCTTAAACCAGGCTAGAAACTTCCATGAATAATTCAGAAATTGCCATAAAATGGCTTCAAATGGGCAAGAAATTGGCAAAAATAAGATAAGAATGACCAGCAATTGTTTAGAAATAGTAAAAAAAACCCTTAAAATGGGTTAGAAAGGGCCAAAAATGGTTTAAGCCAAGTGAGGAAAAGGCAAAACCAGGTTAGAAAGAAATTGGTAAGACCTGGACAGAAAGGGTTTGGGAATGGCCAAAATGGCTTAAAAAGAGTCAGTATTGCGCAAAAAAAAGGGTTAGATATAGCTCATGCCAGTTCAGAAATAGGTAAGAAAAGCGTAAACCAGGCTAGAAACTTCCATAAATAGTTCAGAAATTGCCAAAAATGGCTTCAAATGGGCAAAAATAAGGTAAGAATGACTAGCAATTGTTTAGAAATAGCCAAAAAAAAAGGGTCAGAAAGAGCCAAAAATGGTTTAAACCAGGTTAGAAAATGGCAAAAATGGTTTAGAAACAGAAAGAAATTGGTAAGAACTGCACAGAAAGGTTTTGGGAATGGCCAAAATGACTTTAAAAGAGTCAGTATTGGGCAAAAAAATGGTTAGAAATAGCTCAAGCCAGTTTAGAAATAGCTAGGAAAAGGTTAAACCAGGCTGAAAATGGCAAGAAACTGTTCAGACTTACTCAACAATGCATAAAATTACTAAGAAATAGGCAAAAATAAGGTAAGAATGACCAGCAATTGTTTAGAAATAGCCAAAAAAGACTTAAAATGAGTTAGAAAGGGCTAAAAATGGTTTAAACCAAGTGAGGAAAGGGCAAAACCAGGTTAGAAATAGAAAGAAATTGATAAGAACTTGACAGAAAGGGTTTGGGAATGGCCAAAATGGCTTAAAAAGAGTCAGTATTGTGCAAAACAAGGGTTAGATATAGCTCAAGCCAGTTTAGAAATAGGTAAGAAAAGCTTAAACCAGGCTAGAAACTTCCATAAATCATTCAGAAATTGCCAAAAAAGGAATAAAACCTGCAAAAAATGGGCAAAAATAAGACAAGAATGACCAGCAATTGCTTAGAAATAGCAAAAAAAGATTTAAAATGGGTTATAAAGAAGCAAAAATGGCTTAAACCAAGTCAGGGAAGGGCAAAAACGGGTTAGAAATAGAAATAAATTGGTAAGAAATGTTGAAAAATGGTTTGAAAATGGCAAAAATGGCTTAAAATGAGTCAGTATTGCGCAAAAAAGGGTTAGAAATAGCTCAAGCCAGTTTAGAAATAGGTAACAAAAGCTTAAACCAGGCTAGAAACTTCCATGAATAATTCAGAAATTGCCATAAAATGGCTTCAAATGGGCAAAAAATTGGCAAAAATAAGATAAGAATGACCAGCAATTGTTTAGAAATAGTCAAAAAACACTTAAAATGGGTTAGAAAGGGCCAAAAATGGTTTAAGCCAAGTGAGGAAAAGGCAAAACCAGGTTAGAAAGAAATTGGTAAGACCTGGACAGAAAGGGTTTGGGAATGGCAAAAATGGCTTAAAAAGAGTCAGTATTGTGCAAAAAAAGGGTTAGATATAGCTCAAGCCAGTTTAGAAATAGGTAACAAAAGCTTAAACAGGCTAGAAACTTCCATAAATAGTTCAGAAATTGCCAAAAATGGAATACAACCTGCAAGAAATGGGAAAAATAAGACAAGAATGACCAGCAATTGTTCAGAAATAGCCAAAAAAGACTTAAACCAGGCTAGAAACTTCCATAAATAGTTCAGATTTAGCCAAAAATGGAATGAAACCTGCAAGAAATGGCCAAAAATAAGATAAGAATGACCAGCAGTTGCTTAGAAATAGCCAAAAAAAAAATTTAAAATGGGTTAGAAAAAGCCAAAAATGGTTTAAATCAAGTCAGGAAAGGGCAAAAATGAGTTAGAAATGACAGGAAATTAGTAGGAAATGGACAAAAATGGTTTGGAAATGGCCAAAACGACTTAAGAAGAGTTAGAATTGGGCAAAAAAGGGTTAGAAATAGTCTAAAATAATTTAGAAATAGCTACGAAAACTTAAAGCAAACTAGAAATGGCAAGAAACTGTTCAGACTTAGTCAAAAATGGCATAAAACTGGTGAGAAATTGGCAAAAAACAGATAAGAATGACCAGCAATTGTTTAGAAATAGCCAAAAAAAGACTTAAAATGGGTTAGAAAGGGCCAAAAATGGTTTAAACCAAGTGAGGAAAGGGCAAAACCAGGTTAGAAATAGAAAGAAATTGGTAAGAACTGGATAGAAAGGGTTTGGGAATGGCCAAAATGGCTTAAAAAGAGTCAGTATTGCGCAAAAAAAAGGGTTAGATATAGCTCATGCCAGTTCAGAAATAGGTAAGAAAAGCGTAAACCAGGCTAGAAACTTCCATAAATAGTTCAGAAATTGCCAAAAATGGCTTCAAATGGGCAAAAATAAGGTAAGAATGACTAGCAATTGTTTAGAAATAGCCAAAAAAAACTTAAAAGGGTCAGAAAGAGCCAAAAATGGTTTAAACCAGGTTAGAAAATGGCAAAAATGGTTTAGAAACAGAAAGAAATTGGTAAGAACTGCACAGAAAGGTTTTGGGAATGGCCAAAATGACTTTAAAAGAGTCAGTATTGGGCAAAAAAATGGTTAGAAATAGCTCAAGCCAGTTTAGAAATAGCTAGGAAAAGGTTAAACCAGGCTGAAAATGGCAAGAAACTGTTCAGACTTACTCAACAATGCATAAAATTACTAAGAAATAGGCAAAAATAAGGTAAGAATGACCAGCAATTGTTTAGAAATAGCCAAAAAAGACTTAAAATGAGTTAGAAAGGGCTAAAAATGGTTTAAACCAAGTGAGGAAAGGGCAAAACCAGGTTAGAAATAGAAAGAAATTGATAAGAACTTGACAGAAAGGGTTTGGGAATGGCCAAAATGGCTTAAAAAGAGTCAGTATTGTGCAAAACAAGGGTTAGATATAGCTCAAGCCAGTTTAGAAATAGGTAAGAAAAGCTTAAACCAGGCTAGAAACTTCCATAAATCATTCAGAAATTGCCAAAAAAGGAATAAAACCTGCAAAAAATGGGCAAAAATAAGACAAGAATGACCAGCAATTGCTTAGAAATAGCAAAAAAAGATTTAAAATGGGTTATAAAGAAGCAAAAATGGCTTAAACCAAGTCAGGGAAGGGCAAAAACGGGTTAGAAATAGAAATAAATTGGTAAGAAATGTTGAAAAATGGTTTGAAAATGGCAAAAATGGCTTAAAATGAGTCAGTATTGCGCAAAAAAGGGTTAGAAATAGCTCAAGCCAGTTTAGAAATAGGTAACAAAAGCTTAAACCAGGCTAGAAACTTCCATGAATAATTCAGAAATTGCCATAAAATGGCTTCAAATGGGCAAGAAATTGGCAAAAATAAGATAAGAATGACCAGCAATTGTTTAGAAATAGTAAAAAAAACCCTTAAAATGGGTTAGAAAGGGCCAAAAATGGTTTAAGCCAAGTGAGGAAAAGGCAAAACCAGGTTAGAAAGAAATTGGTAAGACCTGGACAGAAAGGGTTTGGGAATGGCCAAAATGGCTTAAAAAGAGTCAGTATTGCGCAAAAAAAAGGGTTAGATATAGCTCAAGCCAGTTTAGAAATAGGTAACAAAAGCTTAAACAGGCTAGAAACTTCCATAAATAGTTCAGAAATTGCCAAAAATGGAATACAACCTGCAAGAAATGGGAAAAATAAGACAAGAATGACCAGCAATTGTTCAGAAATAGCCAAAAAAGACTTAAACCAGGCTAGAAACTTCCATAAATAGTTCAGATTTAGCCAAAAATGGAATGAAACCTGCAAGAAATGGCCAAAAATAAGATAAGAATGACCAGCAGTTGCTTAGAAATAGCCAAAAAAAAATTTAAAATGGGTTAGAAAAAGCCAAAAATGGTTTAAATCAAGTCAGGAAAGGGCAAAAATGAGTTAGAAATGACAGGAAATTAGTAGGAAATGGACAAAAATGGTTTGGAAATGGCCAAAACGACTTAAGAAGAGTTAGAATTGGGCAAAAAAGGGTTAGAAATAGTCTAAAATAATTTAGAAATAGCTACGAAAACTTAAAGCAAACTAGAAATGGCAAGAAACTGTTCAGACTTAGTCAAAAATGGCATAAAACTGGTGAGAAATTGGCAAAAAACAGATAAGAATGACCAGCAATTGTTTAGAAATAGTTAAAAAAGACTTAAAATGGGTTAGAAAGGGCCAAAAATGGTTTAAACCAAGTGAGGAAAGGGCAAAACCAGGTTAGAAATAGAAAGAAATTGGTAAGAACTGGATAGAAAGGGTTTGGGAATGGCCAAAATGGCTTAAAAAGAGTCAGTATTGCGCAAAAAAAAGGGTTAGATATAGCTCATGCCAGTTCAGAAATAGGTAAGAAAAGCGTAAACCAGGCTAGAAACTTCCATAAATAGTTCAGAAATTGCCAAAAATGGCTTCAAATGGGCAAAAATAAGGTAAGAATGACTAGCAATTGTTTAGAAATAGCCAAAAAAAACTTAAAAGGGTCAGAAAGAGCCAAAAATGGTTTAAACCAGGTTAGAAAATGGCAAAAATGGTTTAGAAACAGAAAGAAATTGGTAAGAACTGCACAGAAAGGTTTTGCGAATGGCCAAAATGACTTTAAAAGAGTCAGTATTGGGCAAAAAAATGGTTAGAAATAGCTCAAGCCAGTTTAGAAATAGCTAGGAAAAGGTTAAACCAGGCTGAAAATGGCAAGAAACTGTTCAGACTTACTCAACAATGCATAAAATTACTAAGAAATAGGCAAAAATAAGGTAAGAATGACCAGCAATTGTTTAGAAATAGCCAAAAAAGACTTAAAATGAGTTAGAAAGGGCTAAAAATGGTTTAAACCAAGTGAGGAAAGGGCAAAACCAGGTTAGAAATAGAAAGAAATTGATAAGAACTTGACAGAAAGGGTTTGGGAATGGCCAAAATGGCTTAAAAAGAGTCAGTATTGTGCAAAACAAGGGTTAGATATAGCTCAAGCCAGTTTAGAAATAGGTAAGAAAAGCTTAAACCAGGCTAGAAACTTCCATAAATCATTCAGAAATTGCCAAAAAAGGAATAAAACCTGCAAAAAATGGGCAAAAATTAGACAAGAATGACCAGCAATTGCTTAGAAATAGCAAAAAAAGATTTAAAATGGGTTATAAAGAAGCAAAAATGGCTTAAACCAAGTCAGGGAAGGGCAAAAACGGGTTAGAAATAGAAATAAATTGGTAAGAAATGTTGAAAAATGGTTTGAAAATGGCAAAAATGGCTTAAAATGAGTCAGTATTGCGCAAAAAAGGGTTAGAAATAGCTCAAGCCAGTTTAGAAATAGGTAACAAAAGCTTAAACCAGGCTAGAAACTTCCATGAATAATTCAGAAATTGCCATAAAATGGCTTCAAATGGGCAAAAAATTGGCAAAAATAAGATAAGAATGACCAGCAATTGTTTAGAAATAGTCAAAAAACACTTAAAATGGGTTAGAAAGGGCCAAAAATGGTTTAAGCCAAGTGAGGAAAAGGCAAAACCAGGTTAGAAAGAAATGGGTAAGACCTGGACAGAAAGGGTTTGGGAATGGCAAAAATGGCTTAAAAAGAGTCAGTATTGTGCAAAAAAAGGGTTAGATATAGCTCAAGCCAGTTTAGAAATAGGTAACAAAAGCTTAAACAGGCTAGAAACTTCCATAAATAGTTCAGAAATTGCCAAAAATGGAATACAACCTGCAAGAAATGGGAAAAATAAGACAAGAATGACCAGCAATTGTTCAGAAATAGCCAAAAAAGACTTAAACCAGGCTAGAAACTTCCATAAATAGTTCAGATTTAGCCAAAAATGGAATGAAACCTGCAAGAAATGGCCAAAAATAAGATAAGAATGACCAGCAGTTGCTTAGAAATAGCCAAAAAAAAAATTTAAAATGGGTTAGAAAAAGCCAAAAATGGTTTAAATCAAGTCAGGAAAGGGCAAAAATGAGCTAGAAATGACAGGAAATTAGTAGGAAATGGACAAAAATGGTTTGGAAATGGCCAAAACGACTTAAGAAGAGTTAGAATTGGGCAAAAAAGGGTTAGAAATAGTCTAAAATAATTTAGAAATAGCTACGAAAACTTAAAGCAAACTAGAAATGGCAAGAAACTGTTCAGACTTAGTCAAAAATGGCATAAAACTGGTGAGAAATTGGCAAAAAACAGATAAGAATGACCAGCAATTGTTTAGAAATAGTTAAAAAAGACTTAAAATGGGTTAGAAAGGGCCAAAAATGGTTTAAACCAAGTGAGGAAAGGGCAAAACCAGGTTAGAAATAGAAAGAAATTGGTAAGAACTGGATAGAAAGGGTTTGGGAATGGCCAAAATGGCTTAAAAAGAGTCAGTATTGCGCAAAAAAAAGGGTTAGATATAGCTCATGCCAGTTCAGAAATAGGTAAGAAAAGCGTAAACCAGGCTAGAAACTTCCATAAATAGTTCACAAATTGCCAAAAATGGCTTCAAATGGGCAAAAATAAGGTAAGAATGACTAGCAATTGTTTAGAAATAGCCAAAAAAAAAGGGTCAGAAAGAGCCAAAAATGGTTTAAACCAGGTTAGAAAATGGCAAAAATGGTTTAGAAACAGAAAGAAATTGGTAAGAACTGCACAGAAAGGTTTTGCGAATGGCCAAAATGACTTTAAAAGAGTCAGTATTGGGCAAAAAAATGGTTAGAAATAGCTCAAGCCAGTTTAGAAATAGCTAGGAAAAGGTTAAACCAGGCTGAAAATGGCAAGAAACTGTTCAGACTTACTCAACAATGCATAAAATTACTAAGAAATAGGCAAAAATAAGGTAAGAATGACCAGCAATTGTTTAGAAATAGCCAAAAAAAGACTTAAAATGAGTTAGAAAGGGCTAAAAATGGTTTAAACCAAGTGAGGAAAGGGCAAAACCAGGTTAGAAATAGAAAGAAATTGATAAGAACTTGACAGAAAGGGTTTGGGAATGGCCAAAATGGCTTAAAAAGAGTCAGTATTGTGCAAAACAAGGGTTAGATATAGCTCAAGCCAGTTTAGAAATAGGTAAGAAAAGCTTAAACCAGGCTAGAAACTTCCATAAATCATTCAGAAATTGCCAAAAAAGGAATAAAACCTGCAAAAAATGGGCAAAAATAAGACAAGAATGACCAGCAATTGCTTAGAAATAGCAAAAAAAGATTTAAAATGGGTTATAAAGAAGCAAAAATGGCTTAAACCAAGTCAGGGAAGGGCAAAAACGGGTTAGAAATAGAAATAAATTGGTAAGAAATGTCGAAAAATGGTTTGAAAATGGCAAAAATGGCTTAAAATGAGTCAGTATTGCGCAAAAAAGGGTTAGAAATAGCTCAAGCCAGTTTAGAAATAGGTAACAAAAGCTTAAACCAGGCTAGAAACTTCCATGAATAATTCAGAAATTGCCATAAAATGGCTTCAAATGGGCAAAAAATTGGCAAAAATAAGATAAGAATGACCAGCAATTGTTTAGAAATAGTCAAAAAACACTTAAAATGGGTTAGAAAGGGCCAAAAATGGTTTAAGCCAAGTGAGGAAAAGGCAAAACCAGGTTAGAAAGAAATTGGTAAGACCTGGACAGAAAGGGTTTGGGAATGGCAAAAATGGCTTAAAAAGAGTCAGTATTGTGCAAAAAAAGGGTTAGATATAGCTCAAGCCAGTTTAGAAACAGGTAACAAAAGCTTAAACAGGCTAGAAACTTCCATAAATAGTTCAGAAATTGCCAAAAATGGAATACAACCTGCAAGAAATGGGAAAAATAAGACAAGAATGACCAGCAATTGTTCAGAAATAGCCAAAAAAGACTTAAACCAGGCTAGAAACTTCCATAAATAGTTCAGATTTAGCCAAAAATGGAATGAAACCTGCAAGAAATGGCCAAAAATAAGATAAGAATGACCAGCAGTTGCTTAGAAATAGCCAAAAAAAAATTTAAAATGGGTTAGAAAAAGCCAAAAATGGTTTAAATCAAGTCAGGAAAGGGCAAAAATGAGTTAGAAATGACAGGAAATTAGTAGGAAATGGACAAAAATGGTTTGGAAATGGCCAAAACGACTTAAGAAGAGTTAGAATTGGGCAAAAAAGGGTTAGAAATAGTCTAAAATAATTTAGAAATAGCTACGAAAACTTAAAGCAAACTAGAAATGGCAAGAAACTGTTCAGACTTAGTCAAAAATGGCATAAAACTGGTGAGAAATTGGCAAAAAACAGATAAGAATGACCAGCAATTGTTTAGAAATAGTTAAAAAAGACTTAAAATGGGTTAGAAAGGGCCAAAAATGGTTTAAACCAAGTGAGGAAAGGGCAAAACCAGGTTAGAAATAGAAAGAAATTGGTAAGAACTGGATAGAAAGGGTTTGGGAATGGCCAAAATGGCTTAAAAAGAGTCAGTATTGCGCAAAAAAAAGGGTTAGATATAGCTCATGCCAGTTCAGAAATAGGTAAGAAAAGCGTAAACCAGGCTAGAAACTTCCATAAATAGTTCACAAATTGCCAAAAATGGCTTCAAATGGGCAAAAATAAGGTAAGAATGACTAGCAATTGTTTAGAAATAGCCAAAAAAAAAGGGTCAGAAAGAGCCAAAAATGGTTTAAACCAGGTTAGAAAATGGCAAAAATGGTTTAGAAACAGAAAGAAATTGGTAAGAACTGCACAGAAAGGTTTTGCGAATGGCCAAAATGACTTTAAAAGAGTCAGTATTGGGCAAAAAAATGGTTAGAAATAGCTCAAGCCAGTTTAGAAATAGCTAGGAAAAGGTTAAACCAGGCTGAAAATGGCAAGAAACTGTTCAGACTTACTCAACAATGCATAAAATTACTAAGAAATAGGCAAAAATAAGGTAAGAATGACCAGCAATTGTTTAGAAATAGCCAAAAAAGACTTAAAATGAGTTAGAAAGGGCTAAAAATGGTTTAAACCAAGTGAGGAAAGGGCAAAACCAGGTTAGAAATAGAAAGAAATTGATAAGAACTTGACAGAAAGGGTTTGGGAATGGCCAAAATGGCTTAAAAAGAGTCAGTATTGTGCAAAACAAGGGTTAGATATAGCTCAAGCCAGTTTAGAAATAGGTAAGAAAAGCTTAAACCAGGCTAGAAACTTCCATAAATCATTCAGAAATTGCCAAAAAAGGAATAAAACCTGCAAAAAATGGGCAAAAATAAGACAAGAATGACCAGCAATTGCTTAGAAATAGCAAAAAAAGATTTAAAATGGGTTATAAAGAAGCAAAAATGGCTTAAACCAAGTCAGGGAAGGGCAAAAACGGGTTAGAAATAGAAATAAATTGGTAAGAAATGTTGAAAAATGGTTTGAAAATGGCAAAAATGGCTTAAAATGAGTCAGTATTGCGCAAAAAAGGGTTAGAAATAGCTCAAGCCAGTTTAGAAATAGGTAACAAAAGCTTAAACCAGGCTAGAAACTTCCATGAATAATTCAGAAATTGCCATAAAATGGCTTCAAATGGGCAAGAAATTGGCAAAAATAAGATAAGAATGACCAGCAATTGTTTAGAAATAGTAAAAAAAACACTTAAAATGGGTTAGAAAGGGCCAAAAATGGTTTAAGCCAAGTGAGGAAAAGGCAAAACCAGGTTAGAAAGAAATTGGTAAGACCTGGACAGAAAGGGTTTGGGAATGGCCAAAATGGCTTAAAAAGAGTCAGTATTGCGCAAAAAAAAGGGTTAGATATAGCTCAAGCCAGTTTAGAAATAGGTAACAAAAGCTTAAACAGGCTAGAAACTTCCATAAATAGTTCAGAAATTGCCAAAAATGGAATACAACCTGCAAGAAATGGGAAAAATAAGACAAGAATGACCAGCAATTGTTCAGAAATAGCCAAAAAAGACTTAAACCAGGCTAGAAACTTCCATAAATAGTTCAGATTTAGCCAAAAATGGAATGAAACCTGCAAGAAATGGCCAAAAATAAGATAAGAATGACCAGCAGTTGCTTAGAAATAGCCAAAAAAAAATTTAAAATGGGTTAGAAAAAGCCAAAAATGGTTTAAATCAAGTCAGGAAAGGGCAAAAATGAGTTAGAAATGACAGGAAATTAGTAGGAAATGGACAAAAATGGTTTGGAAATGGCCAAAACGACTTAAGAAGAGTTAGATTTGGGCAAAAAAGGGTTAGAAATAGTCTAAAATAATTTAGAAATAGCTACGAAAACTTAAAGCAAACTAGAAATGGCAAGAAACTGTTCAGACTTAGTCAAAAATGGCATAAAACTGGTGAGAAATTGGCAAAAAACAGATAAGAATGACCAGCAATTGTTTAGAAATAGTTAAAAAAGACTTAAAATGGGTTAGAAAGGGCCAAAAATGGTTTAAACCAAGTGAGGAAAGGGCAAAACCAGGTTAGAAATAGAAAGAAATTGGTAAGAACTGGATAGAAAGGGTTTGGGAATGGCCAAAATGGCTTAAAAAGAGTCAGTATTGCGCAAAAAAAAGGGTTAGATATAGCTCATGCCAGTTCAGAAATAGGTAAGAAAAGCGTAAACCAGGCTAGAAACTTCCATAAATAGTTCAGAAATTGCCAAAAATGGCTTCAAATGGGCAAAAATAAGGTAAGAATGACTAGCAATTGTTTAGAAATAGCCAAAAAAAACTTAAAAGGGTCAGAAAGAGCCAAAAATGGTTTAAACCAGGTTAGAAAATGGCAAAAATGGTTTAGAAACAGAAAGAAATTGGTAAGAACTGCACAGAAAGGTTTTGGGAATGGCCAAAATGACTTTAAAAGAGTCAGTATTGGGCAAAAAAATGGTTAGAAATAGCTCAAGCCAGTTTAGAAATAGCTAGGAAAAGGTTAAACCAGGCTGAAAATGGCAAGAAACTGTTCAGACTTACTCAACAATGCATAAAATTACTAAGAAATAGGCAAAAATAAGGTAAGAATGACCAGCAATTGTTTAGAAATAGCCAAAAAAGACTTAAAATGAGTTAGAAAGGGCTAAAAATGGTTTAAACCAAGTGAGGAAAGGGCAAAACCAGGTTAGAAATAGAAAGAAATTGATAAGAACTTGACAGAAAGGGTTTGGGAATGGCCAAAATGGCTTAAAAAGAGTCAGTATTGTGCAAAACAAGGGTTAGATATAGCTCAAGCCAGTTTAGAAATAGGTAAGAAAAGCTTAAACCAGGCTAGAAACTTCCATAAATCATTCAGAAATTGCCAAAAAAGGAATAAAACCTGCAAAAAATGGGCAAAAATAAGACAAGAATGACCAGCAATTGCTTAGAAATAGCAAAAAAAGATTTAAAATGGGTTATAAAGAAGCAAAAATGGCTTAAACCAAGTCAGGGAAGGGCAAAAACGGGTTAGAAATAGAAATAAATTGGTAAGAAATGTTGAAAAATGGTTTGAAAATGGCAAAAATGGCTTAAAATGAGTCAGTATTGCGCAAAAAAGGGTTAGAAATAGCTCAAGCCAGTTTAGAAATAGGTAACAAAAGCTTAAACCAGGCTAGAAACTTCCATGAATAATTCAGAAATTGCCATAAAATGGCTTCAAATGGGCAAAAAATTGGCAAAAATAAGATAAGAATGACCAGCAATTGTTTAGAAATAGTCAAAAAACACTTAAAATGGGTTAGAAAGGGCCAAAAATGGTTTAAGCCAAGTGAGGAAAAGGCAAAACCAGGTTAGAAAGAAATTGGTAAGACCTGGACAGAAAGGGTTTGGGAATGGCAAAAATGGCTTAAAAAGAGTCAGTATTGTGCAAAAAAAGGGTTAGATATAGCTCAAGCCAGTTTAGAAATAGGTAACAAAAGCTTAAACAGGCTAGAAACTTCCATAAATAGTTCAGAAATTGCCAAAAATGGAATACAACCTGCAAGAAATGGGAAAAATAAGACAAGAATGACCAGCAATTGTTCAGAAATAGCCAAAAAAGACTTAAACCAGGCTAGAAACTTCCATAAATAGTTCAGATTTAGCCAAAAATGGAATGAAACCTGCAAGAAATGGCCAAAAATAAGATAAGAATGACCAGCAGTTGCTTAGAAATAGCCAAAAAAAAAATTTAAAATGGGTTAGAAAAAGCCAAAAATGGTTTAAATCAAGTCAGGAAAGGGCAAAAATGAGTTAGAAATGACAGGAAATTAGTAGGAAATGGACAAAAATGGTTTGGAAATGGCCAAAACGACTTAAGAAGAGTTAGAATTGGGCAAAAAAGGGTTAGAAATAGTCTAAAATAATTTAGAAATAGCTACGAAAACTTAAAGCAAACTAGAAATGGCAAGAAACTGTTCAGACTTAGTCAAAAATGGCATAAAACTGGTGAGAAATTGGCAAAAAACAGATAAGAATGACCAGCAATTGTTTAGAAATAGTTAAAAAAGACTTAAAATGGGTTAGAAAGGGCCAAAAATGGTTTAAACCAAGTGAGGAAAGGGCAAAACCAGGTTAGAAATAGAAAGAAATTGGTAAGAACTGGATAGAAAGGGTTTGGGAATGGCCAAAATGGCTTAAAAAGAGTCAGTATTGCGCAAAAAAAAGGGTTAGATATAGCTCATGCCAGTTCAGAAATAGGTAAGAAAAGCGTAAACCAGGCTAGAAACTTCCATAAATAGTTCAGAAATTGCCAAAAATGGCTTCAAATGGGCAAAAATAAGGTAAGAATGACTAGCAATTGTTTAGAAATAGCCAAAAAAAAAGGGTCAGAAAGAGCCAAAAATGGTTTAAACCAGGTTAGAAAATGGCAAAAATGGTTTAGAAACAGAAAGAAATTGGTAAGAACTGCACAGAAAGGTTTTGGGAATGGCCAAAATGACTTTAAAAGAGTCAGTATTGGGCAAAAAAATGGTTAGAAATAGCTCAAGCCAGTTTAGAAATAGCTAGGAAAAGGTTAAACCAGGCTGAAAATGGCAAGAAACTGTTCAGACTTACTCAACAATGCATAAAATTACTAAGAAATAGGCAAAAATAAGGTAAGAATGACCAGCAATTGTTTAGAAATAGCCAAAAAAGACTTAAAATGAGTTAGAAAGGGCTAAAAATGGTTTAAACCAAGTGAGGAAAGGGCAAAACCAGGTTAGAAATAGAAAGAAATTGATAAGAACTTGACAGAAAGGGTTTGGGAATGGCCAAAATGGCTTAAAAAGAGTCAGTATTGTGCAAAACAAGGGTTAGATATAGCTCAAGCCAGTTTAGAAATAGGTAAGAAAAGCTTAAACCAGGCTAGAAACTTCCATAAATCATTCAGAAATTGCCAAAAAAGGAATAAAACCTGCAAAAAATGGGCAAAAATAAGACAAGAATGACCAGCAATTGCTTAGAAATAGCAAAAAAAGATTTAAAATGGGTTATAAAGAAGCAAAAATGGCTTAAACCAAGTCAGGGAAGGGCAAAAACGGGTTAGAAATAGAAATAAATTGGTAAGAAATGTTGAAAAATGGTTTGAAAATGGCAAAAATGGCTTAAAATGAGTCAGTATTGCGCAAAAAAGGGTTAGAAATAGCTCAAGCCAGTTTAGAAATAGGTAACAAAAGCTTAAACCAGGCTAGAAACTTCCATGAATAATTCAGAAATTGCCATAAAATGGCTTCAAATGGGCAAGAAATTGGCAAAAATAAGATAAGAATGACCAGCAATTGTTTAGAAATAGTAAAAAAAACCCTTAAAATGGGTTAGAAAGGGCCAAAAATGGTTTAAGCCAAGTGAGGAAAAGGCAAAACCAGGTTAGAAAGAAATTGGTAAGACCTGGACAGAAAGGGTTTGGGAATGGCCAAAATGGCTTAAAAAGAGTCAGTATTGCGCAAAAAAAAGGGTTAGATATAGCTCAAGCCAGTTTAGAAATAGGTAACAAAAGCTTAAACAGGCTAGAAACTTCCATAAATAGTTCAGAAATTGCCAAAAATGGAATACAACCTGCAAGAAATGGGAAAAATAAGACAAGAATGACCAGCAATTGTTCAGAAATAGCCAAAAAAGACTTAAACCAGGCTAGAAACTTCCATAAATAGTTCAGATTTAGCCAAAAATGGAATGAAACCTGCAAGAAATGGCCAAAAATAAGATAAGAATGACCAGCAGTTGCTTAGAAATAGCCAAAAAAAAATTTAAAATGGGTTAGAAAAAGCCAAAAATGGTTTAAATCAAGTCAGGAAAGGGCAAAAATGAGTTAGAAATGACAGGAAATTAGTAGGAAATGGACAAAAATGGTTTGGAAATGGCCAAAACGACTTAAGAAGAGTTAGAATTGGGCAAAAAAGGGTTAGAAATAGTCTAAAATAATTTAGAAATAGCTACGAAAACTTAAAGCAAACTAGAAATGGCAAGAAACTGTTCAGACTTAGTCAAAAATGGCATAAAACTGGTGAGAAATTGGCAAAAAACAGATAAGAATGACCAGCAATTGTTTAGAAATAGTTAAAAAAGACTTAAAATGGGTTAGAAAGGGCCAAAAATGGTTTAAACCAAGTGAGGAAAGGGCAAAACCAGGTTAGAAATAGAAAGAAATTGGTAAGAACTGGATAGAAAGGGTTTGGGAATGGCCAAAATGGCTTAAAAAGAGTCAGTATTGCGCAAAAAAAAGGGTTAGATATAGCTCATGCCAGTTCAGAAATAGGTAAGAAAAGCGTAAACCAGGCTAGAAACTTCCATAAATAGTTCAGAAATTGCCAAAAATGGCTTCAAATGGGCAAAAATAAGGTAAGAATGACTAGCAATTGTTTAGAAATAGCCAAAAAAAACTTAAAAGGGTCAGAAAGAGCCAAAAATGGTTTAAACCAGGTTAGAAAATGGCAAAAATGGTTTAGAAACAGAAAGAAATTGGTAAGAACTGCACAGAAAGGTTTTGGGAATGGCCAAAATGACTTTAAAAGAGTCAGTATTGGGCAAAAAAATGGTTAGAAATAGCTCAAGCCAGTTTAGAAATAGCTAGGAAAAGGTTAAACCAGGCTGAAAATGGCAAGAAACTGTTCAGACTTACTCAACAATGCATAAAATTACTAAGAAATAGGCAAAAATAAGATAAGAATGACCAGCAATTGTTTAGAAATAGCCAAAAAAGACTTAAAATGAGTTAGAAAGGGCTAAAAATGGTTTAAACCAAGTGAGGAAAGGGCAAAACCAGGTTAGAAATAGAAAGAAATTGATAAGAACTTGACAGAAAGGGTTTGGGAATGGCCAAAATGGCTTAAAAAGAGTCAGTATTGTGCAAAACAAGGGTTAGATATAGCTCAAGCCAGTTTAGAAATAGGTAAGAAAAGCTTAAACCAGGCTAGAAACTTCCATAAATCATTCAGAAATTGCCAAAAAAGGAATAAAACCTGCAAAAAATGGGCAAAAATTAGACAAGAATGACCAGCAATTGCTTAGAAATAGCAAAAAAAGATTTAAAATGGGTTATAAAGAAGCAAAAATGGCTTAAACCAAGTCAGGGAAGGGCAAAAACGGGTTAGAAATAGAAATAAATTGGTAAGAAATGTTGAAAAATGGTTTGAAAATGGCAAAAATGGCTTAAAATGAGTCAGTATTGCGCAAAAAAGGGTTAGAAATAGCTCAAGCCAGTTTAGAAATAGGTAACAAAAGCTTAAACCAGGCTAGAAACTTCCATGAATCATTCAGAAATTGCCATAAAATGGCTTCAAATGGGCAAGAAATTGGCAAAAATAAGATAAGAATGACCAGCAATTGTTTAGAAATAGTCAAAAAACACTTAAAATGGGTTAGAAAGGGCCAAAAATGGTTTAAGCCAAGTGAGGAAAAGGCAAAACCAGGTTAGAAAGAAATTGGTAAGACCTGGACAGAAAGGGTTTGGGAATGGCAAAAATGGCTTAAAAAGAGTCAGTATTGTGCAAAAAAAGGGTTAGATATAGCTCAAGCCAGTTTAGAAATAGGTAACAAAAGCTTAAACAGGCTAGAAACTTCCATAAATAGTTCAGAAATTGCCAAAAATGGAATACAACCTGCAAGAAATGGGAAAAATAAGACAAGAATGACCAGCAATTGTTCAGAAATAGCCAAAAAAGACTTAAACCAGGCTAGAAACTTCCATAAATAGTTCAGATTTAGCCAAAAATGGAATGAAACCTGCAAGAAATGGCCAAAAATAAGATAAGAATGACCAGCAGTTGCTTAGAAATAGCCAAAAAAAAAATTTAAAATGGGTTAGAAAAAGCCAAAAATGGTTTAAATCAAGTCAGGAAAGGGCAAAAATGAGTTAGAAATGACAGGAAATTAGTAGGAAATGGACAAAAATGGTTTGGAAATGGCCAAAACGACTTAAGAAGAGTTAGAATTGGGCAAAAAAGGGTTAGAAATAGTCTAAAATAATTTAGAAATAGCTACGAAAACTTAAAGCAAACTAGAAATGGCAAGAAACTGTTCAGACTTAGTCAAAAATGGCATAAAACTGGTGAGAAATTGGCAAAAAACAGATAAGAATGACCAGCAATTGTTTAGAAATAGTTAAAAAAGACTTAAAATGGGTTAGAAAGGGCCAAAAATGGTTTAAACCAAGTGAGGAAAGGGCAAAACCAGGTTAGAAATAGAAAGAAATTGGTAAGAACTGGATAGAAAGGGTTTGGGAATGGCCAAAATGGCTTAAAAAGAGTCAGTATTGCGCAAAAAAAAGGGTTAGATATAGCTCATGCCAGTTCAGAAATAGGTAAGAAAAGCGTAAACCAGGCTAGAAACTTCCATAAATAGTTCAGAAATTGCCAAAAATGGCTTCAAATGGGCAAAAATAAGGTAAGAATGACTAGCAATTGTTTAGAAATAGCCAAAAAAAAAGGGTCAGAAAGAGCCAAAAATGGTTTAAACCAGGTTAGAAAATGGCAAAAATGGTTTAGAAACAGAAAGAAATTGGTAAGAACTGCACAGAAAGGTTTTGGGAATGGCCAAAATGACTTTAAAAGAGTCAGTATTGGGCAAAAAAATGGTTAGAAATAGCTCAAGCCAGTTTAGAAATAGCTAGGAAAAGGTTAAACCAGGCTGAAAATGGCAAGAAACTGTTCAGACTTACTCAACAATGCATAAAATTACTAAGAAATAGGCAAAAATAAGATAAGAATGACCAGCAATTGTTTAGAAATAGCCAAAAAAGACTTAAAATGAGTTAGAAAGGGCTAAAAATGGTTTAAACCAAGTGAGGAAAGGGCAAAACCAGGTTAGAAATAGAAAGAAATTGATAAGAACTTGACAGAAAGGGTTTGGGAATGGCCAAAATGGCTTAAAAAGAGTCAGTATTGTGCAAAACAAGGGTTAGATATAGCTCAAGCCAGTTTAGAAATAGGTAAGAAAAGCTTAAACCAGGCTAGAAACTTCCATAAATCATTCAGAAATTGCCAAAAAAGGAATAAAACCTGCAAAAAATGGGCAAAAATAAGATAAGAATGACCAGCAATTGCTTAGAAATAGCAAAAAAAGATTTAAAATGGGTTATAAAGAAGCAAAAATGGCTTAAACCAAGTCAGGGAAGGGCAAAAACGGGTTAGAAATAGAAATAAATTGGTAAGAAATGTCGAAAAATGGTTTGAAAATGGCAAAAATGGCTTAAAATGAGTCAGTATTGCGCAAAAAAGGGTTAGAAATAGCTCAAGCCAGTTTAGAAATAGGTAACAAAAGCTTAAACCAGGCTAGAAACTTCCATGAATAATTCAGAAATTGCCATAAAATGGCTTCAAATGGGCAAGAAATTGGCAAAAATAAGATAAGAATGACCAGCAATTGTTTAGAAATAGTCAAAAAACACTTAAAATGGGTTAGAAAGGGCCAAAAATGGTTTAAGCCAAGTGAGGAAAAGGCAAAACCAGGTTAGAAAGAAATTGGTAAGACCTGGACAGAAAGGGTTTGGGAATGGCAAAAATGGCTTAAAAAGAGTCAGTATTGTGCAAAAAAAGGGTTAGATATAGCTCAAGCCAGTTTAGAAATAGGTAACAAAAGCTTAAACAGGCTAGAAACTTCCATAAATAGTTCAGAAATTGCAAAAAATGGCTTCAAATGGGCAAGAAATGGGCAAAAATAAGATAAGAATGACCAGCAATTGTTTAGAAATAGCCAAAAAAGACTTAAAATGGGTTAGAAAAAGCCAAAAATGGTTTAAACCAAGTAAGGAAAGGGAAAAAACTGAGTTAGGAACAGAAAAGAAATTGGTAAGAACTGGACAGAAAGGGTTTGGGAATGGCCAAAATGGCTTAAAAAGAGTCAGTATTGCGCAAAAAAGGGTTAGATATAGCTCAAGCCAGTTTAGAAATAGGTAAGAAAAGCTTAAACCAGGCTAGAAACTTCCATAAATAGTTCAGAAATTGCCAAAAATGGAATACAACCTGCAAGAAATGGGAAAAATAAGACAAGAATGACCAGCAATTGTTCAGAAATAGCCAAAAAAGACTTAAACCAGGCTAGAAACTTCCATAAATAGTTCAGACTTAGCCAAAAATGGAATGAAACCTGCAAGAAATGGCCAAAAATAAGATAAGAATGACCAGCAGTTGCTTAGAAATAGCCAAAAAAAAAATTTAAAATGGGTTAGAAAAAGCCAAAAATGGTTTAAATCAAGTCAGGAAAGGGCAAAAATGAGTTAGAAATGACAGGAAATTAGTAGGAAATGGACAAAAATGGTTTGGAAATGGCCAAAACGACTTAAGAAGAGTTAGAATTGGGCAAAAAAGGGTTAGAAATAGTCTAAAATAATTTAGAAATAGCTACGAAAACTTAAAGCAAACTAGAAATGGCAAGAAACTGTTCAGACTTAGTCAAAAATGGCATAAAACTGGTGAGAAATTGGCAAAAAACAGATAAGAATGACCAGCAATTGTTTAGAAATAGTTAAAAAAGACTTAAAATGGGTTAGAAAGGGCCAAAAATGGTTTAAACCAAGTGAGGAAAGGGCAAAACCAGGTTAGAAATAGAAAGAAATTGGTAAGAACTGGATAGAAAGGGTTTGGGAATGGCCAAAATGGCTTAAAAAGAGTCAGTATTGCGCAAAAAAAAGGGTTAGATATAGCTCATGCCAGTTCAGAAATAGGTAAGAAAAGCGTAAACCAGGCTAGAAACTTCCATAAATAGTTCAGAAATTGCCAAAAATGGCTTCAAATGGGCAAAAATAAGGTAAGAATGACTAGCAATTGTTTAGAAATAGCCAAAAAAAACTTAAAAGGGTCAGAAAGAGCCAAAAATGGTTTAAACCAGGTTAGAAAATGGCAAAAATGGTTTAGAAACAGAAAGAAATTGGTAAGAACTGCACAGAAAGGTTTTGGGAATGGCCAAAATGACTTTAAAAGAGTCAGTATTGGGCAAAAAAATGGTTAGAAATAGCTCAAGCCAGTTTAGAAATAGCTAGGAAAAGGTTAAACCAGGCTGAAAATGGCAAGAAACTGTTCAGACTTACTCAACAATGCATAAAATTACTAAGAAATAGGCAAAAATAAGATAAGAATGACCAGCAATTGTTTAGAAATAGCCAAAAAAGACTTAAAATGAGTTAGAAAGGGCTAAAAATGGTTTAAACCAAGTGAGGAAAGGGCAAAACCAGGTTAGAAATAGAAAGAAATTGATAAGAACTTGACAGAAAGGGTTTGGGAATGGCCAAAATGGCTTAAAAAGAGTCAGTATTGTGCAAAACAAGGGTTAGATATAGCTCAAGCCAGTTTAGAAATAGGTAAGAAAAGCTTAAACCAGGCTAGAAACTTCCATAAATCATTCAGAAATTGCCAAAAAAGGAATAAAACCTGCAAAAAATGGGCAAAAATTAGACAAGAATGACCAGCAATTGCTTAGAAATAGCAAAAAAAGATTTAAAATGGGTTATAAAGAAGCAAAAATGGCTTAAACCAAGTCAGGGAAGGGCAAAAACGGGTTAGAAATAGAAATAAATTGGTAAGAAATGTTGAAAAATGGTTTGAAAATGGCAAAAATGGCTTAAAATGAGTCAGTATTGCGCAAAAAAGGGTTAGAAATAGCTCAAGCCAGTTTAGAAATAGGTAACAAAAGCTTAAACCAGGCTAGAAACTTCCATGAATAATTCAGAAATTGCCATAAAATGGCTTCAAATGGGCAAAAAATTGGCAAAAATAAGATAAGAATGACCAGCAATTGTTTAGAAATAGTCAAAAAACACTTAAAATGGGTTAGAAAGGGCCAAAAATGGTTTAAGCCAAGTGAGGAAAAGGCAAAACCAGGTTAGAAAGAAATTGGTAAGACCTGGACAGAAAGGGTTTGGGAATGGCAAAAATGGCTTAAAAAGAGTCAGTATTGTGCAAAAAAAGGGTTAGATATAGCTCAAGCCAGTTTAGAAATAGGTAACAAAAGCTTAAACAGGCTAGAAACTTCCATAAATAGTTCAGAAATTGCCAAAAATGGAATACAACCTGCAAGAAATGGGAAAAATAAGACAAGAATGACCAGCAATTGTTCAGAAATAGCCAAAAAAGACTTAAACCAGGCTAGAAACTTCCATAAATAGTTCAGATTTAGCCAAAAATGGAATGAAACCTGCAAGAAATGGCCAAAAATAAGATAAGAATGACCAGCAGTTGCTTAGAAATAGCCAAAAAAAAAATTTAAAATGGGTTAGAAAAAGCCAAAAATGGTTTAAATCAAGTCAGGAAAGGGCAAAAATGAGTTAGAAATGACAGGAAATTAGTAGGAAATGGACAAAAATGGTTTGGAAATGGCCAAAACGACTTAAGAAGAGTTAGAATTGGGCAAAAAAGGGTTAGAAATAGTCTAAAATAATTTAGAAATAGCTACGAAAACTTAAAGCAAACTAGAAATGGCAAGAAACTGTTCAGACTTAGTCAAAAATGGCATAAAACTGGTGAGAAATTGGCAAAAAACAGATAAGAATGACCAGCAATTGTTTAGAAATAGTTAAAAAAGACTTAAAATGGGTTAGAAAGGGCCAAAAATGGTTTAAACCAAGTGAGGAAAGGGCAAAACCAGGTTAGAAATAGAAAGAAATTGGTAAGAACTGGATAGAAAGGGTTTGGGAATGGCCAAAATGGCTTAAAAAGAGTCAGTATTGCGCAAAAAAAAGGGTTAGATATAGCTCATGCCAGTTCAGAAATAGGTAAGAAAAGCGTAAACCAGGCTAGAAACTTCCATAAATAGTTCAGAAATTGCCAAAAATGGCTTCAAATGGGCAAAAATAAGGTAAGAATGACTAGCAATTGTTTAGAAATAGCCAAAAAAAACTTAAAAGGGTCAGAAAGAGCCAAAAATGGTTTAAACCAGGTCAGAAAATGGCAAAAATGGTTTAGAAACAGAAAGAAATTGGTAAGAACTGCACAGAAAGGTTTTGGGAATGGCCAAAATGACTTTAAAAGAGTCAGTATTGGGCAAAAAAATGGTTAGAAATAGCTCAAGCCAGTTTAGAAATAGCTAGGAAAAGGTTAAACCAGGCTGAAAATGGCAAGAAACTGTTCAGACTTACTCAACAATGCATAAAATTACTAAGAAATAGGCAAAAATAAGATAAGAATGACCAGCAATTGTTTAGAAATAGCCAAAAAAGACTTAAAATGAGTTAGAAAGGGCTAAAAATGGTTTAAACCAAGTGAGGAAAGGGCAAAACCAGGTTAGAAATAGAAAGAAATTGATAAGAACTTGACAGAAAGGGTTTGGGAATGGCCAAAATGGCTTAAAAAGAGTCAGTATTGTGCAAAACAAGGGTTAGATATAGCTCAAGCCAGTTTAGAAATAGGTAAGAAAAGCTTAAACCAGGCTAGAAACTTCCATAAATCATTCAGAAATTGCCAAAAAAGGAATAAAACCTGCAAAAAATGGGCAAAAATTAGACAAGAATGACCAGCAATTGCTTAGAAATAGCAAAAAAAGATTTAAAATGGGTTATAAAGAAGCAAAAATGGCTTAAACCAAGTCAGGGAAGGGCAAAAACGGGTTAGAAATAGAAATAAATTGGTAAGAAATGTTGAAAAATGGTTTGAAAATGGCAAAAATGGCTTAAAATGAGTCAGTATTGCGCAAAAAAGGGTTAGAAATAGCTCAAGCCAGTTTAGAAATAGGTAACAAAAGCTTAAACCAGGCTAGAAACTTCCATGAATAATTCAGAAATTGCCATAAAATGGCTTCAAATGGGCAAAAAATTGGCAAAAATAAGATAAGAATGACCAGCAATTGTTTAGAAATAGTCAAAAAACACTTAAAATGGGTTAGAAAGGGCCAAAAATGGTTTAAGCCAAGTGAGGAAAAGGCAAAACCAGGTTAGAAAGAAATTGGTAAGACCTGGACAGAAAGGGTTTGGGAATGGCAAAAATGGCTTAAAAAGAGTCAGTATTGTGCAAAAAAAGGGTTAGATATAGCTCAAGCCAGTTTAGAAATAGGTAACAAAAGCTTAAACAGGCTAGAAACTTCCATAAATAGTTCAGAAATTGCCAAAAATGGAATACAACCTGCAAGAAATGGGAAAAATAAGACAAGAATGACCAGCAATTGTTCAGAAATAGCCAAAAAAGACTTAAACCAGGCTAGAAACTTCCATAAATAGTTCAGATTTAGCCAAAAATGGAATGAAACCTGCAAGAAATGGCCAAAAATAAGATAAGAATGACCAGCAGTTGCTTAGAAATAGCCAAAAAAAAAATTTAAAATGGGTTAGAAAAAGCCAAAAATGGTTTAAATCAAGTCAGGAAAGGGCAAAAATGAGTTAGAAATGACAGGAAATTAGTAGGAAATGGACAAAAATGGTTTGGAAATGGCCAAAACGACTTAAGAAGAGTTAGAATTGGGCAAAAAAGGGTTAGAAATAGTCTAAAATAATTTAGAAATAGCTACGAAAACTTAAAGCAAACTAGAAATGGCAAGAAACTGTTCAGACTTAGTCAAAAATGGCATAAAACTGGTGAGAAATTGGCAAAAAACAGATAAGAATGACCAGCAATTGTTTAGAAATAGTTAAAAAAGACTTAAAATGGGTTAGAAAGGGCCAAAAATGGTTTAAACCAAGTGAGGAAAGGGCAAAACCAGGTTAGAAATAGAAAGAAATTGGTAAGAACTGGATAGAAAGGGTTTGGGAATGGCCAAAATGGCTTAAAAAGAGTCAGTATTGCGCAAAAAAAAGGGTTAGATATAGCTCATGCCAGTTCAGAAATAGGTAAGAAAAGCGTAAACCAGGCTAGAAACTTCCATAAATAGTTCAGAAATTGCCAAAAATGGCTTCAAATGGGCAAAAATAAGGTAAGAATGACTAGCAATTGTTTAGAAATAGCCAAAAAAAACTTAAAAGGGTCAGAAAGAGCCAAAAATGGTTTAAACCAGGTTAGAAAATGGCAAAAATGGTTTAGAAACAGAAAGAAATTGGTAAGAACTGCACAGAAAGGTTTTGGGAATGGCCAAAATGACTTTAAAAGAGTCAGTATTGGGCAAAAAAATGGTTAGAAATAGCTCAAGCCAGTTTAGAAATAGCTAGGAAAAGGTTAAACCAGGCTGAAAATGGCAAGAAACTGTTCAGACTTACTCAACAATGCATAAAATTACTAAGAAATAGGCAAAAATAAGATAAGAATGACCAGCAATTGTTTAGAAATAGCCAAAAAAGACTTAAAATGAGTTAGAAAGGGCTAAAAATGGTTTAAACCAAGTGAGGAAAGGGCAAAACCAGGTTAGAAATAGAAAGAAATTGATAAGAACTTGACAGAAAGGGTTTGGGAATGGCCAAAATGGCTTAAAAAGAGTCAGTATTGTGCAAAACAAGGGTTAGATATAGCTCAAGCCAGTTTAGAAATAGGTAAGAAAAGCTTAAACCAGGCTAGAAACTTCCATAAATCATTCAGAAATTGCCAAAAAAGGAATAAAACCTGCAAAAAATGGGCAAAAATTAGACAAGAATGACCAGCAATTGCTTAGAAATAGCAAAAAAAGATTTAAAATGGGTTATAAAGAAGCAAAAATGGCTTAAACCAAGTCAGGGAAGGGCAAAAACGGGTTAGAAATAGAAATAAATTGGTAAGAAATGTTGAAAAATGGTTTGAAAATGGCAAAAATGGCTTAAAATGAGTCAGTATTGCGCAAAAAAGGGTTAGAAATAGCTCAAGCCAGTTTAGAAATAGGTAACAAAAGCTTAAACCAGGCTAGAAACTTCCATGAATAATTCAGAAATTGCCATAAAATGGCTTCAAATGGGCAAAAAATTGGCAAAAATAAGATAAGAATGACCAGCAATTGTTTAGAAATAGTCAAAAAACACTTAAAATGGGTTAGAAAGGGCCAAAAATGGTTTAAGCCAAGTGAGGAAAAGGCAAAACCAGGTTAGAAAGAAATTGGTAAGACCTGGACAGAAAGGGTTTGGGAATGGCAAAAATGGCTTAAAAAGAGTCAGTATTGTGCAAAAAAAGGGTTAGATATAGCTCAAGCCAGTTTAGAAATAGGTAACAAAAGCTTAAACAGGCTAGAAACTTCCATAAATAGTTCAGAAATTGCCAAAAATGGAATACAACCTGCAAGAAATGGGAAAAATAAGACAAGAATGACCAGCAATTGTTCAGAAATAGCCAAAAAAGACTTAAACCAGGCTAGAAACTTCCATAAATAGTTCAGATTTAGCCAAAAATGGAATGAAACCTGCAAGAAATGGCCAAAAATAAGATAAGAATGACCAGCAGTTGCTTAGAAATAGCCAAAAAAAAAATTTAAAATGGGTTAGAAAAAGCCAAAAATGGTTTAAATCAAGTCAGGAAAGGGCAAAAATGAGTTAGAAATGACAGGAAATTAGTAGGAAATGGACAAAAATGGTTTGGAAATGGCCAAAACGACTTAAGAAGAGTTAGAATTGGGCAAAAAAGGGTTAGAAATAGTCTAAAATAATTTAGAAATAGCTACGAAAACTTAAAGCAAACTAGAAATGGCAAGAAACTGTTCAGACTTAGTCAAAAATGGCATAAAACTGGTGAGAAATTGGCAAAAAACAGATAAGAATGACCAGCAATTGTTTAGAAATAGTTAAAAAAGACTTAAAATGGGTTAGAAAGGGCCAAAAATGGTTTAAACCAAGTGAGGAAAGGGCAAAACCAGGTTAGAAATAGAAAGAAATTGGTAAGAACTGGATAGAAAGGGTTTGGGAATGGCCAAAATGGCTTAAAAAGAGTCAGTATTGCGCAAAAAAAAGGGTTAGATATAGCTCATGCCAGTTCAGAAATAGGTAAGAAAAGCGTAAACCAGGCTAGAAACTTCCATAAATAGTTCAGAAATTGCCAAAAATGGCTTCAAATGGGCAAAAATAAGGTAAGAATGACTAGCAATTGTTTAGAAATAGCCAAAAAAAACTTAAAAGGGTCAGAAAGAGCCAAAAATGGTTTAAACCAGGTTAGAAAATGGCAAAAATGGTTTAGAAACAGAAAGAAATTGGTAAGAACTGCACAGAAAGGTTTTGGGAATGGCCAAAATGACTTTAAAAGAGTCAGTATTGGGCAAAAAAATGGTTAGAAATAGCTCAAGCCAGTTTAGAAATAGCTAGGAAAAGGTTAAACCAGGCTGAAAATGGCAAGAAACTGTTCAGACTTACTCAACAATGCATAAAATTACTAAGAAATAGGCAAAAATAAGATAAGAATGACCAGCAATTGTTTAGAAATAGCCAAAAAAGACTTAAAATGAGTTAGAAAGGGCTAAAAATGGTTTAAACCAAGTGAGGAAAGGGCAAAACCAGGTTAGAAATAGAAAGAAATTGATAAGAACTTGACAGCAAGGGTTTGGGAATGGCCAAAATGGCTTAAAAAGAGTCAGTATTGTGCAAAACAAGTGTTAGATATAGCTCAAGCCAGTTTAGAAATAGGTAAGAAAAGCTTAAACCAGGCTAGAAACTTCCATAAATCATTCAGAAATTGCCAAAAAAGGAATAAAACCTGCAAAAAATGGGCAAAAATAAGATAAGAATGACCAGCAATTGCTTAGAAATAGCAAAAAAAGATTTAAAATGGGTTATAAAGAAGCAAAAATGGCTTAAACCAAGTCAGGGAAGGGCAAAAACGGGTTAGAAATAGAAATAAATTGGTAAGAAATGTCGAAAAATGGTTTGAAAATGGCAAAAATGGCTAAAAATGAGTCAGTATTGCGCAAAAAAGGGTTAGAAATAGCTCAAGCCAGTTTAGAAATAGGTAACAAAAGCTTAAACCAGGCTAGAAACTTCCATGAATAATTCAGAAATTGCCATAAAATGGCTTCAAATGGGCAAGAAATTGGCAAAAATAAGATAAGAATGACCAGCAATTGTTTAGAAATAGTCAAAAAACACTTAAAATGGGTTAGAAAGGGCCAAAAATGGTTTAAGCCAAGTGAGGAAAAGGCAAAACCAGGTTAGAAAGAAATTGGTAAGACCTGGACAGAAAGGGTTTGGGAATGGCAAAAATGGCTTAAAAAGAGTCAGTATTGTGCAAAAAAAGGGTTAGATATAGCTCAAGCCAGTTTAGAAATAGGTAACAAAAGCTTAAACAGGCTAGAAACTTCCATAAATAGTTCAGAAATTGCAAAAAATGGCTTCAAATGGGCAAGAAATGGGCAAAAATAAGATAAGAATGACCAGCAATTGTTTAGAAATAGCCAAAAAAGACTTAAAATGGGTTAGAAAAAGCCAAAAATGGTTTAAACCAAGTAAGGAAAGGGAAAAAACTGAGTTAGGAACAGAAAAGAAATTGGTAAGAACTGGACAGAAAGGGTTTGGGAATGGCCAAAATGGCTTAAAAAGAGTCAGTATTGCGCAAAAAAGGGTTAGATATAGCTCAAGCCAGTTTAGAAATAGGTAAGAAAAGCTTAAACCAGGCTAGAAACTTCCATAAATAGTTCAGAAATTGCCAAAAATGGAATACAACCTGCAAGAAATGGGAAAAATAAGACAAGAATGACCAGCAATTGTTCAGAAATAGCCAAAAAAGACTTAAACCAGGCTAGAAACTTCCATAAATAGTTCAGATTTAGCCAAAAATGGAATGAAACCTGCAAGAAATGGCCAAAAATAAGATAAGAATGACCAGCAGTTGCTTAGAAATAGCCAAAAAAAAAATTTAAAATGGGTTAGAAAAAGCCAAAAATGGTTTAAATCAAGTCAGGAAAGGGCAAAAATGAGTTAGAAATGACAGGAAATTAGTAGGAAATGGACAAAAATGGTTTGGAAATGGCCAAAACGACTTAAGAAGAGTTAGATTTGGGCAAAAAAGGGTTAGAAATAGTCTAAAATAATTTAGAAATAGCTACGAAAACTTAAAGCAAACTAGAAATGGCAAGAAACTGTTCAGACTTAGTCAAAAATGGCATAAAACTGGTGAGAAATTGGCAAAAAACAGATAAGAATGACCAGCAATTGTTTAGAAATAGTTAAAAAAGACTTAAAATGGGTTAGAAAGGGCCAAAAATGGTTTAAACCAAGTGAGGAAAGGGCAAAACCAGGTTAGAAATAGAAAGAAATTGGTAAGAACTGGATAGAAAGGGTTTGGGAATGGCCAAAATGGCTTAAAAAGAGTCAGTATTGCGCAAAAAAAAGGGTTAGATATAGCTCATGCCAGTTCAGAAATAGGTAAGAAAAGCGTAAACCAGGCTAGAAACTTCCATAAATAGTTCAGAAATTGCCAAAAATGGCTTCAAATGGGCAAAAATAAGGTAAGAATGACTAGCAATTGTTTAGAAATAGCCAAAAAAAACTTAAAAGGGTCAGAAAGAGCCAAAAATGGTTTAAACCAGGTTAGAAAATGGCAAAAATGGTTTAGAAACAGAAAGAAATTGGTAAGAACTGCACAGAAAGGTTTTGGGAATGGCCAAAATGACTTTAAAAGAGTCAGTATTGGGCAAAAAAATGGTTAGAAATAGCTCAAGCCAGTTTAGAAATAGCTAGGAAAAGGTTAAACCAGGCTGAAAATGGCAAGAAACTGTTCAGACTTACTCAACAATGCATAAAATTACTAAGAAATAGGCAAAAATAAGATAAGAATGACCAGCAATTGTTTAGAAATAGCCAAAAAAGACTTAAAATGAGTTAGAAAGGGCTAAAAATGGTTTAAACCAAGTGAGGAAAGGGCAAAACCAGGTTAGAAATAGAAAGAAATTGATAAGAACTTGACAGAAAGGGTTTGGGAATGGCCAAAATGGCTTAAAAAGAGTCAGTATTGTGCAAAACAAGGGTTAGATATAGCTCAAGCCAGTTTAGAAATAGGTAAGAAAAGCTTAAACCAGGCTAGAAACTTCCATAAATCATTCAGAAATTGCCAAAAAAGGAATAAAACCTGCAAAAAATGGGCAAAAATTAGACAAGAATGACCAGCAATTGCTTAGAAATAGCAAAAAAAGATTTAAAATGGGTTATAAAGAAGCAAAAATGGCTTAAACCAAGTCAGGGAAGGGCAAAAACGGGTTAGAAATAGAAATAAATTGGTAAGAAATGTTGAAAAATGGTTTGAAAATGGCAAAAATGGCTTAAAATGAGTCAGTATTGCGCAAAAAAGGGTTAGAAATAGCTCAAGCCAGTTTAGAAATAGGTAACAAAAGCTTAAACCAGGCTAGAAACTTCCATGAATAATTCAGAAATTGCCATAAAATGGCTTCAAATGGGCAAAAAATTGGCAAAAATAAGATAAGAATGACCAGCAATTGTTTAGAAATAGTCAAAAAACACTTAAAATGGGTTAGAAAGGGCCAAAAATGGTTTAAGCCAAGTGAGGAAAAGGCAAAACCAGGTTAGAAAGAAATTGGTAAGACCTGGACAGAAAGGGTTTGGGAATGGCAAAAATGGCTTAAAAAGAGTCAGTATTGTGCAAAAAAAGGGTTAGATATAGCTCAAGCCAGTTTAGAAATAGGTAACAAAAGCTTAAACAGGCTAGAAACTTCCATAAATAGTTCAGAAATTGCCAAAAATGGAATACAACCTGCAAGAAATGGGAAAAATAAGACAAGAATGACCAGCAATTGTTCAGAAATAGCCAAAAAAGACTTAAACCAGGCTAGAAACTTCCATAAATAGTTCAGATTTAGCCAAAAATGGAATGAAACCTGCAAGAAATGGCCAAAAATAAGATAAGAATGACCAGCAGTTGCTTAGAAATAGCCAAAACAAAAATTTAAAATGGGTTAGAAAAAGCCAAAAATGGTTTAAATCAAGTCAGGAAAGGGCAAAAATGAGTTAGAAATGACAGGAAATTAGTAGGAAATGGACAAAAATGGTTTGGAAATGGCCAAAACGACTTAAGAAGAGTTAGAATTGGGCAAAAAAGGGTTAGAAATAGTCTAAAATAATTTAGAAATAGCTACGAAAACTTAAAGCAAACTAGAAATGGCAAGAAACTGTTCAGACTTAGTCAAAAATGGCATAAAACTGGTGAGAAATTGGCAAAAAACAGATAAGAATGACCAGCAATTGTTTAGAAATAGTTAAAAAAGACTTAAAATGGGTTAGAAAGGGCCAAAAATGGTTTAAACCAAGTGAGGAAAGGGCAAAACCAGGTTAGAAATAGAAAGAAATTGGTAAGAACTGGATAGAAAGGGTTTGGGAATGGCCAAAATGGCTTAAAAAGAGTCAGTATTGCGCAAAAAAAAGGGTTAGATATAGCTCATGCCAGTTCAGAAATAGGTAAGAAAAGCGTAAACCAGGCTAGAAACTTCCATAAATAGTTCAGAAATTGCCAAAAATGGCTTCAAATGGGCAAAAATAAGGTAAGAATGACTAGCAATTGTTTAGAAATAGCCAAAAAAAACTTAAAAGGGTCAGAAAGAGCCAAAAATGGTTTAAACCAGGTTAGAAAATGGCAAAAATGGTTTAGAAACAGAAAGAAATTGGTAAGAACTGCACAGAAAGGTTTTGGGAATGGCCAAAATGACTTTAAAAGAGTCAGTATTGGGCAAAAAAATGGTTAGAAATAGCTCAAGCCAGTTTAGAAATAGCTAGGAAAAGGTTAAACCAGGCTGAAAATGGCAAGAAACTGTTCAGACTTACTCAACAATGCATAAAATTACTAAGAAATAGGCAAAAATAAGATAAGAATGACCAGCAATTGTTTAGAAATAGCCAAAAAAGACTTAAAATGAGTTAGAAAGGGCTAAAAATGGTTTAAACCAAGTGAGGAAAGGGCAAAACCAGGTTAGAAATAGAAAGAAATTGATAAGAACTTGACAGCAAGGGTTTGGGAATGGCCAAAATGGCTTAAAAAGAGTCAGTATTGTGCAAAACAAGTGTTAGATATAGCTCAAGCCAGTTTAGAAATAGGTAAGAAAAGCTTAAACCAGGCTAGAAACTTCCATAAATCATTCAGAAATTGCCAAAAAAGGAATAAAACCTGCAAAAAATGGGCAAAAATAAGATAAGAATGACCAGCAATTGCTTAGAAATAGCAAAAAAAGATTTAAAATGGGTTATAAAGAAGCAAAAATGGCTTAAACCAAGTCAGGGAAGGGCAAAAACGGGTTAGAAATAGAAATAAATTGGTAAGAAATGTCGAAAAATGGTTTGAAAATGGCAAAAATGGCTAAAAATGAGTCAGTATTGCGCAAAAAAGGGTTAGAAATAGCTCAAGCCAGTTTAGAAATAGGTAACAAAAGCTTAAACCAGGCTAGAAACTTCCATGAATAATTCAGAAATTGCCATAAAATGGCTTCAAATGGGCAAGAAATTGGCAAAAATAAGATAAGAATGACCAGCAATTGTTTAGAAATAGTCAAAAAACACTTAAAATGGGTTAGAAAGGGCCAAAAATGGTTTAAGCCAAGTGAGGAAAAGGCAAAACCAGGTTAGAAAGAAATTGGTAAGACCTGGACAGAAAGGGTTTGGGAATGGCAAAAATGGCTTAAAAAGAGTCAGTATTGTGCAAAAAAAGGGTTAGATATAGCTCAAGCCAGTTTAGAAATAGGTAACAAAAGCTTAAACAGGCTAGAAACTTCCATAAATAGTTCAGAAATTGCAAAAAATGGCTTCAAATGGGCAAGAAATGGGCAAAAATAAGATAAGAATGACCAGCAATTGTTTAGAAATAGCCAAAAAAGACTTAAAATGGGTTAGAAAAAGCCAAAAATGGTTTAAACCAAGTAAGGAAAGGGAAAAAACTGAGTTAGGAACAGAAAAGAAATTGGTAAGAACTGGACAGAAAGGGTTTGGGAATGGCCAAAATGGCTTAAAAAGAGTCAGTATTGCGCAAAAAAGGGTTAGATATAGCTCAAGCCAGTTTAGAAATAGGTAAGAAAAGCTTAAACCAGGCTAGAAACTTCCATAAATAGTTCAGAAATTGCCAAAAATGGAATACAACCTGCAAGAAATGGGAAAAATAAGACAAGAATGACCAGCAATTGTTCAGAAATAGCCAAAAAAGACTTAAACCAGGCTAGAAACTTCCATAAATAGTTCAGATTTAGCCAAAAATGGAATGAAACCTGCAAGAAATGGCCAAAAATAAGATAAGAATGACCAGCAGTTGCTTAGAAATAGCCAAAAAAAAAATTTAAAATGGGTTAGAAAAAGCCAAAAATGGTTTAAATCAAGTCAGGAAAGGGCAAAAATGAGTTAGAAATGACAGGAAATTAGTAGGAAATGGACAAAAATGGTTTGGAAATGGCCAAAACGACTTAAGAAGAGTTAGATTTGGGCAAAAAAGGGTTAGAAATAGTCTAAAATAATTTAGAAATAGCTACGAAAACTTAAAGCAAACTAGAAATGGCAAGAAACTGTTCAGACTTAGTCAAAAATGGCATAAAACTGGTGAGAAATTGGCAAAAAACAGATAAGAATGACCAGCAATTGTTTAGAAATAGTTAAAAAAGACTTAAAATGGGTTAGAAAGGGCCAAAAATGGTTTAAACCAAGTGAGGAAAGGGCAAAACCAGGTTAGAAATAGAAAGAAATTGGTAAGAACTGGATAGAAAGGGTTTGGGAATGGCCAAAATGGCTTAAAAAGAGTCAGTATTGCGCAAAAAAAAGGGTTAGATATAGCTCATGCCAGTTCAGAAATAGGTAAGAAAAGCGTAAACCAGGCTAGAAACTTCCATAAATAGTTCAGAAATTGCCAAAAATGGCTTCAAATGGGCAAAAATAAGGTAAGAATGACTAGCAATTGTTTAGAAATAGCCAAAAAAAAAGGGTCAGAATGAGCCAAAAATGGTTTAAACCAGGTTAGAAAATGGCAAAAATGGTTTAGAAACAGAAAGAAATTGGTAAGAACTGCACAGAAAGGTTTTGGGAATGGCCAAAATGACTTTAAAAGAGTCAGTATTGGGCAAAAAAATGGTTAGAAATAGCTCAAGCCAGTTTAGAAATAGCTAGGAAAAGGTTAAACCAGGCTGAAAATGGCAAGAAACTGTTCAGACTTACTCAACAATGCATAAAATTACTAAGAAATAGGCAAAAATAAGATAAGAATGACCAGCAATTGTTTAGAAATAGCCAAAAAAGACTTAAAATGAGTTAGAAAGGGCTAAAAATGGTTTAAACCAAGTGAGGAAAGGGCAAAACCAGGTTAGAAATAGAAAGAAATTGATAAGAACTTGACAGCAAGGGTTTGGGAATGGCCAAAATGGCTTAAAAAGAGTCAGTATTGTGCAAAACAAGTGTTAGATATAGCTCAAGCCAGTTTAGAAATAGGTAAGAAAAGCTTAAACCAGGCTAGAAACTTCCATAAATCATTCAGAAATTGCCAAAAAAGGAATAAAACCTGCAAAAAATGGGCAAAAATTAGACAAGAATGACCAGCAATTGCTTAGAAATAGCAAAAAAAGATTTAAAATGGGTTATAAAGAAGCAAAAATGGCTTAAACCAAGTCAGGGAAGGGCAAAAACGGGTTAGAAATAGAAATAAATTGGTAAGAAATGTTGAAAAATGGTTTGAAAATGGCAAAAATGGCTTAAAATGAGTCAGTATTGCACAAAAAAGGGTTAGAAATAGCTCAAGCCAGTTTAGAAATAGGTAACAAAAGCTTAAACCAGGCTAGAAACTTCCATGAATAATTCAGAAATTGCCATAAAATGGCTTCAAATGGGCAAGAAATTGGCAAAAATAAGATAAGAATGACCAGCAATTGTTTAGAAATAGTCAAAAAACACTTAAAATGGGTTAGAAAGGGCCAAAAATGGTTTAAGCCAAGTGAGGAAAAGGCAAAACCAGGTTAGAAAGAAATTGGTAAGACCTGGACAGAAAGGGTTTGGGAATGGCCAAAATGGCTTAAAAAGAGTCAGTATTGCGCAAAAAAAAGGGTTAGATATAGCTCATGCCAGTTCAGAAATAGGTAAGAAAAGCGTAAACCAGGCTAGAAACTTCCATAAATAGTTCAGAAATTGCCAAAAATGGCTTCAAATGGGCAAAAATAAGGTAAGAATGACTAGCAATTGTTTAGAAATAGCCAAAAAAACTTAAAAGGGTCAGAAAGAGCCAAAAATGGTTTAAACCAGGTTAGAAAATGGCAAAAATGGTTTAGAAACAGAAAGAAATTGGTAAGAACTGCACAGAAAGGTTTTGGGAATGGCCAAAATGACTTTAAAAGAGTCAGTATTGGGCAAAAAAATGGTTAGAAATAGCTCAAGCCAGTTTAGAAATAGCTAGGAAAAGGTTAAACCAGGCTGAAAATGGCAAGAAACTGTTCAGACTTACTCAACAATGCATAAAATTACTAAGAAATAGGCAAAAATAAGGTAAGAATGACCAGCAATTGTTTAGAAATAGCCAAAAAAGACTTAAAATGAGTTAGAAAGGGCTAAAAATGGTTTAAACCAAGTGAGGAAAGGGCAAAACCAGGTTAGAAATAGAAAGAAATTGATAAGAACTTGACAGAAAGGGTTTGGGAATGGCCAAAATGGCTTAAAAAGAGTCAGTATTGTGCAAAACAAGGGTTAGATATAGCTCAAGCCAGTTTAGAAATAGGTAAGAAAAGCTTAAACCAGGCTAGAAACTTCCATAAATCATTCAGAAATTGCCAAAAAAGGAATAAAACCTGCAAAAAATGGGCAAAAATTAGACAAGAATGACCAGCAATTGCTTAGAAATAGCAAAAAAAGATTTAAAATGGGTTATAAAGAAGCAAAAATGGCTTAAACGAAGTCAGGGAAGGGCAAAAACGGGTTAGAAATAGAAAGAAATTGGTAAGAAATGTTGAAAAATGGTTTGAAAATGGCAAAAATGGCTAAAAATGAGTCAGTATTGCGCAAAAAAGGGTTAGAAATAGCTCAAGCCAGTTTAGAAATAGGTAACAAAAGCTTAAACCAGGCTAGAAACTTCCATAAATAGTTGAGAAATTGCCAAAAATGGCTTCAAATGTGCAAGAAATGGGCAAAAATAAGGTAAGAATGACCAGCAATTGTTTAGAAATAGCCAAAAAAACCTTAAAAGGGTCAGAAAGAGACAAAAATGGTTTAAACCAAGCGAGGAAAGGGCAAAGATGGTTTAGAAATAGAAAGAAATTGGTAAGAACAGTTGAAAAATGGTTTGAAAATGGCCAAAATGGCTTAAAAAGAGTCAGTATTGCGCAAAAAAGGGTTAGAAATAGCTCAAGCCAGTTTAGAAATAGGTAACAAAAGCTTAAACCAGGCTAGAAACTTTCATAAATAGTTCAGAAATTGCCATAGAATTGCTTAAAACTGGCAAGAAATGGGCAAAAATAAGATAAGAATGACGAGCAATTATGTAGAAATAGCAAAAAAAACACTTAAAAAGGGTCAGAAAGAGCCAAAAATGGTTTAAACCAAGTTAGGAAAGGGAAAAAATGGTTTAGAAACAGAAATCAATTGGTAAGAACAGGACATAAATGGTATGGAAATGGCCAAAATGACTAAAATAGAGATAGAACTGGGCAAAAAAGGGATAGAAATAGTCTAAACAAGTTTAGAAATAGCTAAGAAAAGCATAAACCAAACTAGAAATGGCAAGAAACTGTTCAGACTTAGTCAGAAATGGCATAAAACTGGTAAGAAATTGGCAAAAATAAGATAAGAATGACCAGCAATTGCTTAGAAAGAGCCAAAAAAAGACTTAAAATGGGTTAGAAAAATCAATAATGGTTTAAACCAAGTCAGGAAAGGGCAAAACCAGCTTTGAAATAGAAAGAAATTGGTAAGACCTGGACAGAAAGGGTTTGGGAATGGCCAAAATGGCTTAAAAAGAGTCAGTATTGTGCAAAAAATGGGTCAGATATAGCTCAAGCCAGTTTAGAAATAGGTAAGAAAAGCTTAAACCAGACTAGAAACTTCCATAAATAGTTCACATTAAGCCAAAAATGGAATAAAAACTGAAAGAAAAAATGGGCAAAAATAAGGTAGGATGACCAGCAATTGTTTAGAAATAGCCAAAAAAAACTTAAAAGGGTCAGAAAGAGCCAAAAATGGTTTAAACCAAGTTAGGAAAGGGCAAAAATGGTTTAGAAACAGAAATCAATTGGTAAGAACAGGACAGAAAGGGTTTGGAAATGGCCAAAATGAGTAAAATAGAGATAGAACTGGGCAAAAAAGGGTTAGAAATAGTCTAAAACAGTTTAGAAATAGCTAAGAAAAGCGTAAAACAAACTAAAAATGGCAAGAAACTGTTCAGACTTAGTCAAAAATGGCATAAAACTGTTAAGAAATTGAGAAAAATCAGAATGACCAGCAATTGTTCAGAAATAGCCAAAAAAGACTTAAAATGGGTTAGAAGGGGCCAAAAATAGTTTAAACCAAGTCAGGAAAGGGCAAAACCAGGTTAGAAATAGAAAGAAACTGGCAAGAACCGGACAGAAAGGGTTTGGAAATGGCCAAAATGGCTTAAAAAGAGTCAGTATTGCGCAAAAAAAAGGGTTAGATATAGCTCAAGCCAGTTTAGAAATAGCAAGGAAAAGGTTAAACCAGGCTAGAAACTTCCATAAATAGTTCACATTTAGCCAAAAATGGAATAAAACCTGCAAAAAATGGGCAAAAATAAGGTAAGAACAACCAGCAATTGTTTAGAAATAGCCAAAAAAAAAACTTAAAATGGGTTAGAAAGGGCCAAAAATGGTTTAAAGCAAGTCAGGAAAGGGCAAAACCTGAGTTAGGAACAGAAAAAAATTGGTAAGAACTGGACAGAAATGGATTGGGAATGGCCAAAATGACTTAAAAAGAGTTAGAATTGGGCAAAAAAAGGGTTAGAAGTAGCTCAAGCCAGTTTAGAAATAGGTAAGAAATACTTAAAACAGGCTAGAAATGCCCAGAAAAAAAGTGAAGCATTAGCCAAAAATGGCATAAACCAGGTAAGAAATGGGCAAAAATAAGGTGAGAATGACCAGCCATTGTTTAGAAATAGCCAAAAAAAAACTTAAAGTGGGTCAGAAAGGGCCAAAAATGGGTTAAACCAAGTTAGGGAAGGCCAAAAAAAGGGTTAGAAAGAAGTTGTTAAGTACAGGACAAGAACGGTTTGGAAATGGCCATAATGGCTTAAAAAGAGTTAGCATTGGGCAAAAAAAAGGTTAGAAATAGCTCAAGCCAGTTAAGAAATAGCTAAGAAAAGCTGAAACCAGGCTAGAAATGGCCATGAATTCTTTAGGAATTGACAAAAATGGCTTAAAACTGGTAAGACATGGGCAAAAATAAGATAGAAATGGTCATCAATTGTTTAGAAGTGCTAAAAAATGCTTCAAACAGGGGACAAGCAGGCAAGAATGGACTTGGAATAGCCAAGAAAAAAGCTTAAAACTGGTAAGAAATGGCCCAAATTAGGATAGAAATGGCCATAATTTTTTTAGAAATAGCCTTAAATAGACTTAAAATGGGTTAGAAATTGGCAACACTGGGTTAGGAATGGCCAAAAATGGCTCAAACCGAGTCAGGAAAGAGCAAAAATTGGTTAGAAATGGCAAGAAATTAGTAAGAAATGGACAAAAAAACGTTTGGAAAAGGTCAAAATGGTTCAAAAAGTTTTAGAACTGGGGAAAAAAAGTGTTTGAAACAGCCTAAACCAGTTAAGAAATAGCCAGGAAAAGCTTAAAATAGGCTAGAAACTTCCATAAATAGTTCAGATTTAGCGAAAAATGGAACAAAACCTGCAACTCAATCATGTACCAAGGAAAGAGTCAGGGCATTTTCAGCTCTGTCTTGAACACTGCCAGCCATGGGGCAGCCACAGCTTCTCTGGGCACCCTGTGCCACTGTCCCACCACCCTCACAGGGAACAACTTCTAAGATCTCATCTCAATCTCCCCTCTCTGTCACGTTAAAATCGTTCCCCCTTGGCCCATCCCCACAGGCCCTTGCTCTCCCCACAAGAAATGAGGGCAGATCCCAGGATCATCCCTCGGCAGCCGCAGCGCTCCGCTGCCGGCTCAGCCAGCCCAACTCACACACCGAGTCCAAAGCAGCCACTCTGGGGAAGTCTCTTGAGGTGTTCTGGCAACTCCTACAGCACCCCAAGATCGCCATCGCCACCCACCTCCTTCCACGCTCCTCTGTCCACAGGCGGCACCGGCTCCGAGACACCAAGACGGGAACCACCAGAGGAGCTGCTCTTGCCTCCTCCACCGGTAGCTTGTGTTCCGTGGGGCAGCTGTCGTCTCCCGGTGCCTCTGCTGGAGGGTTCCGTGGGGTTCTGTGGCCTCACACACCTGAACACGGGGAGTTCCAGAATCAGCCACCCCTGTGGTCCCCATGTCCCCAAGGTCATTGTGATGCATGAGCTCTGACTGGGTCCATGGGGTGCTCTGGAGGTGCTGCAGGCATTCTCTGGGATTCTCTAGGGGTATCCCCAGGATGCCCTGGGAGTGCACAGAGACACAGGGCCGTGGAGCAAGCTGCTCTAGTGGAAGGTGTCCCTTTGGGGGTTGGAGCTGGCTGAGCTTTAAGGTCCCTTCCAGCCCACTCTGGGATTCCATGATTCTCTGCTGTGCCAATGTCGGTCCCTCTCCACTCCTCGGAGGTGGCCGTGACGCCCTGTTCCATGGCCCACGTTGAGCTGTGACCCCTCGCATGCTCCACCTCCGGACCAAAGGCACTGAGGAAGAGCAGCCCGTGAGGGACCTCCCCGAGCCGGCTGGGCAGAGGCTGCTCCCCCCGCAGCCACTCCCGGAGCACCCCTGGCTGCCCAGTGGCCATGGGCACGATGCTGCCGCCATCCCAAAGCCGTGGCGGTCGCTGTGGATTTGCCCATTGTGACGGGGCCCCCACGGTGAGCGTGGGCTCTTTAAGGAGGGAGAGCCCTGCAGTAACCGGTGCAGAGGAGAGCCCTCCCCTCCCTCGGGGCTTCATGTAACCAAAAACGGGGGTGGGGTGGGCAGGGAAGGTGCGGGGGTGTCATTAAGTGCCTGTTGATGAACTGTCTGTGGGGAAGGGGGAGGATGGACCTCACCTCCCCCCCAGCACCCCAAAACGGGGGGCGTGGATGTGGGGGAGGGTGCCAATGGACACAACCTCCCATCCCCCACCCGGGGGTGTCGGGGGGTGGCACCTCCCCCCCTCTTTATACCCGGGATGGGAGGGGAGGATAAAGGGGGATGGGGGGGGGTCTATCCGAAGCCTTATTGACACCGATGTAAAAGGGGGGGGGGGGAGAGGTCACCTTAAGAATGTATAAAAAGGAAACTTAACCAATAAATAAAGATTTCACAGGAAATCGAGGCCCCCTCTCCCCCCCCGTGTTTCGGCCTTTCCCCATCCCCGTTCCGCGATGCTCTCCGCACTTCCGGGTTGGATGCCGCCGTTGCCTAGCAACGGGGTCTCCACATACCGCTTCCCATGCATCACACACACACACACACACACACACACACACACACACACACACACACACACACACACACACACACACCCCCCGGCCTCGTTCTGGTGAGCGTTTCCCAGGCAACAGCCAATCAGCTCTGAGCTCCCCAACTCGTGTCCCCGTTTATCCCCCTCCCGGCCGCCCCCCATGGGGCTGAATATGGGGCCTTTCCTTGCCCCTCCCCCCCCCCTTTTTTTCCCCTCTTCCCCTCCCCCACCGCATACCCATCTTCCCCCCTCCCCCCCTTATGGCCCCCATTCCCCCTCTCCCTTTTTCCCACCCCCATTCCCCACATTCCTGCCATTTCTCCCCCTCTCCCTCCATCCCTCCCCATTTCTCATCCCACCATCGTTACCCCCCCTTATTTACATGCAATTAGCGTAGGACCTGCTTTATCCACACGCACTTCATGTAGGGCTGACCTTATTTACACGTTACTTCCTTATTTACATGTTATTAATGTGGGGCCTACTTAATTTGTGTCCTTTTAGTCCAGCATGCTCAGCGCTTCCAGCAGCCCCTGCCCTGCTCCCTAGGGCCTGAAAGGGGCGTGGCCAAAGGGGTGAGGACACGCCCCCCAGCCACTCCCCCTCTTTGCTCACCTGGGCCTGCAGGGGGCGCAGCTGCGCCTGGAGCTTCCCATTGGATGCGGCCAGAGCCCGGAGCTGGATCCAGCGACGGGACTGGAAGGGATGGAGGGGGGGACACAAGGAAATGAGGGACCCCAAAGCCATGGGAGGGACCCAAATACCCCCCAAGACCCCCAAACACCTTAAATATCGCCCCATATTTCCCCACAAGCCTCTCCCTTAACACCAAACCCCTTCATAACCCCCGGATCCCCCTCCCAGCACCGCTGAAACCCCAAAATTCCCCCTAAAGCCCCAAACTCCCCCATGTCAGCCCCTATAGACCCAAAATCCCCCCACAGGACCCCCAGATATCCCTCATCCCTCCCAAAAAGCGGCGCTGGGACCCTTTAGGGACCCCAACCCCTCCCCATAACCATCAAATTCCACTTCCCAGACCCCCCCAAGCCCATCAGGACCCCCCCAAATCCCCACATTCCCCCGTTGGCACCCACCAGCCGCTGCTTCCCCTCCTGCAGCTGCCTCCTCAGTGGCCGCAGGGCAGTTTCTGGGGAGTCCATGGGGCTGCCCCATAGCTCTGGGCCCTGCTGGATCTGGGCCCCCCGAGCCCCTGGGAGCCCCGTGGCCTCCAGCATCAACCTGGTGGCCAGGGGGGCCCCAAAGCCAAACGTTGAGGGGAGTTTGGGGGGCCCAAAGGGGTCCAGATCCCATTTTGGGGACCCCAAAAGGGCTGCAGGGACCAGGTCTCAGCACTGGGTTTAGGGAGAGTGGGGGGGGCTTTAAGGACCCCTATGAGCCCAGCACCCACTTCAGAAGAAAACCCAGGGGGGTTTAAAGTATAGAGGGGGTCCCTAAAGGGTTCTGGGGTTCAGGAGTGGGGAGGAAAAGATCATGGGGGAGGGCCCAGGGGCAGTTTTGGGGTGCAGGGGGGGAAACCAGGCTGCAGGATGTATTCGGGGGGGTCCTTGAGAGGGTTTTGAGTGCATGGGGGAATCCATAGGGTGGTTTTGGTGCAGAGGGGGTGTTTTGGGGTGCAGAGAGGGGTTGTTTTGGGGTGCACACTGGGTGCTTTTGGGGTGCAGTGGGGGTAGATTTGGGGTGCAGAGGTGTGTTTTGGGGTGCAGGGGGGTGGTTTTGGGGGTCCGTGGGGCTTCTGGGATGCATGGGGGTGATTTTAGGGTGCAGGGGTTGTGTTTTGGTCTGCAGGGGGCATGGTTTTGGAGTGCAGAGGGGGCGTTTTGGGATGCAGGGGGGGTGGTTTTGGGGTGCAGGGGGGTGTTTTGGCCCCTGTGGGACCCCCCAAAACCCTCTAACGCTCCCCACCCCGCCCCCCAAACCTGAATCTCCTTGAGGTGCTGGTACCTGAGCCCCGAGTTAAGGAGGAAACCGGGGGGGGGGGGGGGGAGGGGTACAGGAGGGGTTGGGGGGGGTCAGAGAGGATCATGGGAGGGAATTGGGGGTTCCTGGGATCCCAATGGCATTTGAAGGGGTCCTAAAGGAATTTGGGCTCCTGTGCATGGATCTGGGAGAAGGGGTTGCGGGGCGGGGGGGTCACAAGGGGGAATTGGGGGGTGCTGGGGGGTTGTTGGGATCCCAATGGAATTTTGGGGGGATCCTAACAGGCACCTATCCTATAAGAACACCCCTCCCCCCCCCCGCCATGCATTTTAGGGACCGATCCGAGGTTCGGGGTCCCTCCAGATGTTGCAGTTCCTCCCCCCCAGATGTTGGGGTGCCCCCCTCACCGCGGGTGCCGCACGTGGCCCATGATGTACTCCCGGATGGGGGCTCAGGGCCCCGTGCACAGCCTGGAGGTGGGGGGGAGACAAAGAGAGGGGGTCAGGAGCACCCCAACCCCCCCAGGACCCCAAAAGCCCCCACTGGGGGGTCCCGCGGGCTCCAACCTGCGCAGGTCGGGATCGGAGGGGAGCTCCAGCTCCGCCATGATGGGCGAAATTGGCGGGAACCGGACGGGACCAAACTGGGGCGGGCGCGGGGGGGGGGAGGGGGCGGGGCCCGTGCCCGATCCTGGCCCCCTCCCCCCCCTCCGCGTCACGTGGTCATCACCCAGCACCGCCTCCTGCCCCACCCCCGCGGGCTCTTCGCCCTCCAGGTCACCTCGGGTCACGTGGGGCGGGGCCTCGGCACCCCCCGCACTATAGGGGTGCCCCATAACTTTGAGGGGGGCACAAAGGGGGTGCCCCATAACTTGGGGGTCCAAGTGCCCGCCCCCCAACACCCCACAGCGCGGGTCCTGGCCGCCCGCTTGGGGGCGCTGTTGCACCGGGCCCCGGTGCTGCTACGGGAGCGGCGCCGCTCGGTGCTGGGGGCGCTGCTCCGTGGGGGGGGCACCGGGAACCGAACCCGGGGTCCCTGGAGCCTCAATGGGAGCCGCAACCGGATGCGCGGCGGGACCGGGGCATCCCCAGCCCCATCTTTGGATCCAGTGCGGAGCAGTGGGAAGTGAGTTGGGAATGGGGGTAACGGGTGGCAATGGGGGCAATGGGTAATGGGGGGGTAATGGGGTAACATGGGCAATGGGGGTAATGGGGGGCATTGGGGGTAATGGGCAATGGGGGTAATGGGGAGGGCAAAGGGGGTAATGGGGGCCAATAGGGTCAATGGAGACAATGAGGGGCAATGGTGTCTCTCCCCCCCACCCCAGAGCCCCCCCTCCTGGACCCCAGTTCTGCTCTTCCAGCCCCATGGAATTTCGTGTCCGCCCTCCCCCCTACAACCGGATCCGGACCTGGATCCGTGTCCATGTGTGGAGCATCCGGATCTGGATCCAGATCCCATAGGATCCGCTCCCAAGCACCAGGAGCTGTGATGCCAATGGGATCCCGTGCTCCCAGATGATCCAAGGCTCTGGAATGAGGCAGAGCTGCAGCACGAGCCGGTGCTTCGGGGTTGGCTTGGGCTGTTTTAGGGGTGGTTTTGTGTGTTTTGATGGTTTTTTTCTCTATTTGGCGTGTTTTGGGGCTCTGAGCCTGTGTCCCACAGGAGAAGCAGGACAAGGTGTTTTTTTGGTGGGTTTAGGGTGGTTTGGGGTTGTTTTGGGGGTGGTTTTGAATAGTTTTTGGTTGGTTTTGTGCTTTTTTGAGCCTGTTTTGGGGTTCTGAACTTGGGTCCCACAGGAGAAACAGGACAAGGTGGTTTTAGGGTGTTTTGGCCTGCTTTTCTCCTGTTTTTGTCCTGTTTTGTTGCTCTGACCCTGTATGCCATTGGAGAAGCAGGAAAAGGTGGTTTTGGGGTGCTTTGGGGGTGTTTTGGTGTTTGCTTTGGGTGTTTTGGCCCGTTTTTGGCCTGTTTCGGGTCTGTTTTGGGCCTCTTACCCTGTATCCCCTAGAAGAAGCAGGACAAGGTGGTCTTGGGGTGTTTTGGGTTGTTTTTGGCCTGTTTTGGGTCTTTTTGGGGGGGCTTTGACCCTGTATCCCATAAGAGAAGCAGGACAAAGTGATTTTGGGTTGGTTTTTGGGTGCTTTGGCCTTGTTTTTGCCTGATATTGGCCTGTTTTGAGGCCATTTTGGGTCTGTTTTGGGGCTCTGACCCTGTGTCCCATTGGAGAAGCAGGACAAGGTGGTTTTGGGTTGTTTTTTGGGGTGTTTTGGGTCTGTTTTGGGGCTCTGAGCCTGTATCCCACAGGAGAAGGAGGACAAGGTGGTTTTGGTGTGTTTTTGGTGTGGTTTTTGTCCTGTTTTTGGGGTGTTTTGGGGCTCTGACCCTGTATCTCATAGGAGAAGCAGGACAAGGTGGTTTTGGGGTGGTTTGGGGTTGTTTTGGGGTTTGCTTTGGCTTGCTTTGGCCTTGTTGTCATCTGGTTTTGGCCTCTTTTGGGGCTATTTTGGGTCTGTTTTGGGGCTCTGACCCTGTGTCCCTTAGGAGAAGGAGGACAAGGTGATTTTGGGGTGGTTTGGCATGTTTTGGAGTTTTCTTTGGGTGTTTTGGTCTGGTTTTCACCTCTTTTTGGTCTGTTTTGTGGCTATTTTGGGCCTCTTACCCTGTATCCCATAGGAGAAGGAGGACAAGGTGGTTTTGGGGCGTATTGGGTTGTTTTTGTCCTGTTTTCAGGCTGTTTTGGGGCTCTGACTCTGTGTCCCATAGGAGAAGCATGACCAGGTGGTTTTGGGGTTGGCTTGGGCTGTTTTGGGGGTGGTTTGGTGTGTTTTTTTCTTCTTTTTGGCCTGCTTTGGGGCTCTGACCCTGTGTCCCACAGGAGAAGCAGGACAAGGTGTTTTTTTGGTGGGTTTAGAGTGGTTTGGGGTTGTTTTGGGGGTGGTTTTGAATAGTTTTTGGTTGTTTTTGTACTTTTTTGAGCCTGTTTTGGGGTTCAGAAATTGTGTCCCACAGGAGAAACAGGAGAAGGTGGTTTTGGGGTGGTTTTGGGGCTCTGACCTGTGTCCCATAGGAGAAGCAGGACAAGGTGATTTTGGGGTGGTTTTGGCCCATTTTGGGGGTTGTTTGGGGTGTTTTGGCCTGCTTTTCTGTTTTTATCCTGTTTTGTGGCTCTGACCCTGTATGCCATTGGAGAAGCAGGACAAGGTGGTTTTGGGTTGCTTTGGGGGTTTTGGAGTGATTTGTCCTGTTTTGGGGCTGTTTGGGAACTCTGACCCTGTATCCCATAGCAGAAGCAGGACAAGGTGTTTTTTGGCTGGTTTTGCGGGTGGTTTTGGTTTGGTTTTGTCCTGTTTTGGGTGCTGTTTGGGACTCTGACCCTGTATCCTGCAGAAGAAGCAGGACAAGGTGGTTTTGGGGTGGTTTGGGGCGTTTTGGATGTTTTGCCATTTTTTTGTCCTGTTTTCGGGCTCTGACACTGTATCCCAAAGGAGAAGCAGGGCAAGGTGGTTTTGGGGTGGTTTTGGGTTGTTTTGGGGCTGTTTTGGGTGTTTTGAGTTGGTTTTTCGTTGGTTTTGGTCTGTTTTGGGGCTTTTTGGGGGTCTGACCCTGTGTCCCTTAGCAGAAGCAGGGCAAGGTGGTTTTTGGGTGGTTTGGGGGTGTTTTGGAAGTGGTTTTGGGTGTTTTGGGGTGTTTTTTTTTCTGTTCTGGGTCTCTTTTGGGTCTCCTACCCTGTATCCCTTAGGAGAAGCAGGACAAGGTGATTTTGGATGTGGTTTTGGGGATGTTTTGCATTGTTTTTGCCCTGTTTATGTCCTGTTTTGGGATTCTGACCTTGTGTCGCGTAGAAGAAGGAGGACAAGGTGGTTTTGGGTGTTTTTGTTCTGTTTTGGGGCTCTGACTCTGTATTGCATAGGAGAAGCAGGACAAGGTGGTTTTGGGGGTGGTTTTGGGGGTGGATTTGGGGTATTTGTGGCCTCTTTTGGGGCTAGTTTGGGGCTCTGACCCTGTATGCCCTAGGAGAACCAGGACAGGGTGGTTTTGGGGTGTTTTTCTCCTTTTTTTGGGCTGTTTGGGCTCCGCTGTTGGCAGTGGGGACACATGCCATGCCAGACCTTGATGTGAAGGATGGCCTCCCCTGTTACCAGAGAGTCATACAGCAGAAAAAAGGGGCAGGCCCAGCAGCCTGTAGTTGTCATATATTGGAGATATGATCTAGGGCAAATCCCCTGCTCAAGTAGGGTCATCCAAACCATATATAAAACAAAAAGGGGGAGATGTGGAGGCAGTGTTCTCTCAGGAGAATGGATAATTGGTACATAAATTCTGAATAATCCTGAAAGATGCAGCAAGGCCATGAGAGGCCCAAGGAAGCCTGAACAAGCAAGAGAAGAGGCTGGAATTCACCAGGTTAATGACAACTCTGCACTGTTGGCAAGCTTTCGAGGTCAAGTTCTCAGACCTGTGCTTAACCAATTACATGTTAGTCACTAAGGGTCTTCAAGACATGTATCCAATCATAATATGCCAAATCACTGTAAGTGCATGTAAGAAATACTATAAAAGGAGTTACGGCTTTGTAAAAAATGGCTTTTGTCTGATCATATTGATCTCTGACTGAGTCCATGTGTTTTCTGCGGCACGGAGTTATTGGGGGGGAGCCTGGGACCTGTCCCTGCCAGGCAGGAGGCAGCAGGCGGGCACTAGGACCCTGATGCGTGAGGCAGTGGGCGGGCACTAGGACCCCCTGCGGAAGGCAGCGGGCGGGCACTAGGACCCTGATTCCGGCGCTATAGGGGGCGGGCACTGGGACCGGCTCCTGACAGGGAGGAGGCAGCAGGCGGGCACTAGGACCCTGATACCGGAGCTATATAGTGCTGAGGGTGCTGGGGGTTCTGTGGGTGCTGGGGTTTCTATAGGTGCTAGGATGACTGGGTGCACTGGAGCTGTTGTGGTTGCTGGCAGTGGTGGGGGTGGTATGGGTGCAATGGGCTCTATGGGTGCTGGGGGTGCACTGGGTGCTGTGAGCCCTGGCCCCAGTCCCTGCTCCAGGCACTGGGGACCCCAGTGCTGGCATCTGGGAGAGGTCCAGAGAGTGCTGGGATGGGTGTTGGGAGCTGGGATGGATACAACCTTGAAGCTTGTGAGGTCCTAAGGGAAGATCCCAAGCCTGGAAGCAGGATGCTCCAGCTGGATGCAGGAATGAAGCAGAACCATGGAAGTTTGGGTTCTCCTTCATCATTTGGGTGTGGAGAGGAGCCTTCAGCATGGATTGGAGCCATAGAACAAGGGGTGATGGGTTCCAACTGGAACAGCGAAGTTCAGGTTGGAGATAAGGAAGTGAGGGTGCTGGGACACTGGGATGCGTGGGATGGAGAAGAAGGGATGGGCTTGGAGCAACCTGGTCTAATGGAAGCTGTCCCCCCTGCCTCTTCATGCCATGCTTTAATGGTGGGGCAATGATTGGACTTGATGCTCCTGAAAGTCTTTCACAAACTGGTTGATTCCCTGATTCCCAGCTCCCACTTCCCACTGTTCCCTGCCCTCCATCCCTCATCCCCATCCCTGCGCACGGACCAGAAGAAGAGGTGGGCACGCAAAGCATCCTCTCTATGGGAAAATAAGGCAACTGTATTGAAGCTGAAGCCAACTTCAAGCGACGCCGCTCCTCAAGGCTTCTTCCCCCTTAGAGCCTGCAGCAACTCCTGCACCCGACTGCCAAATTCCACGAGCACCCGGTATGGGAAGGAGCAGATGTCACTGGTGCTCGAGGCCGTCGGAGCCGGCATCGTCTGCTGGATGGGCGCATGCGAGCCGTGCTGGTGGCTCCATGTCGGGGGCGTCGCGGAGGCTCCCGCGGAGTGGAACGTCCCCAGCTGGTGGAGGATCCACTCATGGAAGTGCCTTGTTGAGGTGTAGACCCCCGGTTGCTTGGCCCTGGCGCAGCCGCGGCCCCAGCTCGTCAGCCCCACAACCCAGAAAAAGTTGGCATTGTTGTCCCGGCACATGAGGGGACCGCCACTGTCACCCTATGGAGGAGAAACAGAGAGGGGATGGGGATGGGGAGGGGTGGCCATGGCAACGCCTGAGGGGACCACTGCTGCTACCCTATGGAGGAGAACGGGAGAGGATGAGGATGGGCATGGGTCGCCATGGCAATGCTGGAGGGGACCACTGCTGTTACCCTATGTGGATGGAAGGGTTCTCCTTCATCATTTGGGTGTGGAGAGGGACCTTCAGCATGGATTGGAGCCATAGGACGAGGGGTGATGGGTTCCCACTGGAACGAGGGACTATGGGTTGGAGATAAGGAGAAATTGTTCCCTATGAGGGTGGTGGGACACTGGGATGGGTTGGATGGAGAAGGATGGATGGGGCTTGGAGCAACCTGGTCTAATGGAAGGCATCCTTGCCCCTTGCTTAGAACTGGATCCTTTAACCTCCTTCCCAACCTAACCCATTCCATGAATCCATGCTCATGACATGGTTTAGTGGTGGAATCTCAATGCTCTTAAAGCTCCAACCTCTATGGTCCCTGCGCAGGGATGATGGAGCAGGAGCTGGATGCGCTTCCAAAGCTGGGATAAAGGGGGATGCAGAGCAAGGCCCTGCAGATGGGAGAGGAGAAGGGAGCCCCAGGGGCACATCCCTACCTGGCACGTGTCAATGCCACCCTGCGGGTACCCAGCACACAGGTTGTGGCTCTTGATGGCCCCTCGGTACCACAGGCTGCTGTTGCAGAGCTTGGCATCGATGAGGCGGACCTTGGCCTCCTGCAGGGCAGATGGGGACGATGCCCCTGCTGTGGGGACACAAAGGGGGTCAGGACTGCGGGGAGAAGGGACAGATACGGGGGTATTTGGGGCTGAAAAGATCAATGGGAGCCATCAACACCGCCCCATGGCATGGGCTGCATCCCCTTTGTTCTGCATCCTCAACATAAGGAGGACATGGAGGGACCTTCAGCGATGGGACAAGGGGTGATGGGTTCCAACTGAACCAGGGATGCTCAAGTTGGAGAGAAGGGAGTGGTGGGAGACTGGGATGGGTTGCATGGAGAAGGTCGGGATGCTCCATCCCCAGTCGGAGCAACATCCAATAGACCTGGATGAGCTTTACCCTCCCTTCCATCCCATTCCATGAATCCATGACCCGGCATCCCAAGGCCAACGGGGCCGTCGGGCACTCACTTCTGGCCTCCCTCGCGCCCCATCCGCTGATGAAGCACTCGGAGAGCTGGGACACGCTGAGCGTCGCATCGGGCAGGCAGGCGAGCTGCACGTGGTACCCGCACTGCACCGGCTGGTCCAGCTCCACCAAGGCAATGTCGAAGCCGCCGGAGACGTTAGTGTAATATTCATGGACCACGACCCTCTGGATCCAACGTTTCTGGGTCTCGGAATTGGCCCAAGCCAGGTCAGTGATTCCGACCATCACGTACCAATCCGTGGTGAAACTGGGAGGGAGCGGAAGAGCAGGGATTGGAGCCATAGGACAAGGGGTGATGGGTTCTGACTGGGAATTGCAGGTTGGAGATAAGGAAGGGATTCCCTATGAGGGCACTGGGATGGGATGGATGGAGAAGGTTTGGATGCTCCATCCCTGGTAGTGCTCAAGGCCAGCTTGGAGCAAGCTGCTCTATGGAAGGCATCCCTGCCCATGGCAAGGGCTTGGAACTGGATGATCCCAAGCTCCTTTCCCACCCAACCCATTCCATGATCCATTCCATTCCATCCCATCCCGTCCCATTCTATGGAGGGGTGGGAAGGAGCCACATTCCTGCTGCTGCCCAAAGGAAAGCACTGCCCCAGCACGCCTTAGGCTCAAGGGCTGTCAAGCTGGAAGCAGCCTTCTCCTGAGCGCTCCTCCAAGTGCATCCAGGATGGGGAAGGGGACAGGACGGGAGCTGCTCCTTGGCTATTCCCTATGGCTGGAATCCCTTCTCCCCCTTACTTTTGCCCGACGAAGCAGTGAGCGGCCGTGAGGACCCATTGTGGGGTGATGAGGGACCCCCCACAGATGTGCGAGAAGCCGGTGGCCGTGGGGAACTGGATGCTGACCATCCATGGCCAGGCGCCCTGGTGCGCATCCACGCCTCCGACGATGCGCGACACCCCATAGGAATCAGCCATGGGACGGGTACCGCAGGTCCCTCTGGAAGCAGAAGCCCAACACTGGATGGTTAGGGATGAAGGGCGGGCATCATCCCGCCCCACTGGGTGATGCAGGGACAAGGGACCCTATGGGGTGCCCCATAGCTGTGCTGTGCCCCCGCCTGGGGTGATGGCGAGGAAGCGGGGCTCTCCCAGTCCCACCACCCCACTGGTGTGACCATGGTTGGGAGCAGAAGCATCTCCCTATGGAATACCAGGAGCCCCGGAGCCTGGTGCCACTCACCCACAGCTGTCCCAGGAGCCATGCACCAGCCAGGCCAATGCCAGCAGGATGAAGACATGGAGCAAAGCCATCGCTGTCATCACCACTGAGGGTGACCCCAAGGTGCCACCAAGGTGCTGCCACCACCACTGAGGGTGACACCAAGGAGCTGCCACCAAGGAGCTGCTACCAAGGAGCTGCCACCAACGGGCTGCCACCAAGGAGCTGCCACCAAAGAGCTGCCACCAAGGAGCTGCCACCAAGGAGCTGCTACCACCACTGTGCCCAAAGCGCAACTGCCCCAGGGATACGGGTGCTGGATACAGGTCCCTTGGTGCTGCGGCTGATGTCATAGAGAGGCAGGTTTCATGGGGGGGGGGGGGGGGGGGGGGGGGGCATGGGGGATTCCATGGGGGGTTCCATGGGGAGACGGAGGGGGTCTGATGGGCTTGGGATGATCTGAATCCCTATGGGATGCTCTGGAGCTCTGTGGGATGCAAAAAATGGAAGCAAATGGGGGGCACCCAAAGATGGATGGGGGCATGCCAAAGGGCAGTGGAAGCAGATGGGGGCACCCAAAGGCTCAAACAAGCACATGGGAGCCCGCCAAAAGGACCAGGAAGGTGCCCAAGGAACCGCAAGGATGAGGGATGCAGGGGGCAGAAGCAGCATCCCCATGGAGCAAGGTCCCTGGTGAGGATTTATCCCACATTGATCCCAAAACCACCACTGTTTGCCCCTCAAAAGCACCCAAAATCCTGGGATTTGGTGGGCAAGATTGGTGAAGGGGTTGTCCTTATATCCCAGAGCCTGGAAGTGGGATCTGGCAGCAGGAGCCTCTGTGCAGGCCCGGATCCAAGGACATGGCTGCTGCCCCAGAAGCAGTTTCCCAGCTTCTTCTTTGGGCCAAAAAGAGGTGGAATGGGGCCCAGGTTGTTGTTAAAAGCCACTTTGGGGGGGGTGGGGGGGAGTTCAAATGGTGCCAAATCCAGGGAATTTGCCCAGGACGGGGAGGGGGAGGACGGGGAAAAGAAGGGATTGGAAAGGGATTGGTGCAGAAGGAATGGGGTTTGTGTGGTATTCCTGGAAGTGGGCATGGTTGGATGGGGCTTGGAGCATCCCGCTCCATGGAAGGTGTCCTTGCCCATGGCAGGGGTTGGAGCTGGATGAGCTTTAAGGTGCCTTCAACCCAACCCATTCCGTGATTCCATGACTCCATGATCCCACACCTCTGTGCTGCAGTGTGGATGTTCCCTGGTGTAGGGACCTTAGGGAGGAGCTGCTGGCACAAGGGAGCTCCAGAGCATGCCACAAGCAGAGCATCCCATAGGGATTCACAGCATCCCATAGGGATTCACAGCATCCCATAGGGATTCACAGCATCCCACAAGCAGAGCATCCCACAGGTGTTCAGAGCATCCCACAAGCAGGGCATCTATCTTGGGTTCAGCAGGAGCAGTCATTTTTTCTCCCTCCCAGCACGTCATGCCCGGGAGGTAACAGGGAGTTACCCCAAGGGCACTCACTGCTCGGTCGGGCTCGGTCGGCGGGTGGTATTGTATTCTCTTCCCTTGTTATTTCCCTTATCGTTATTATTACTGGTGTAGCAGCAGTGGTTTGTGTTACACCTTAGTTACTGGGCTGTTCTTATCCAACCCATGGGAGGTACATTCTTTCGATTCTCCTCCCCATCCCTCCAGGAGCGGGGGCAAGGGAAGAAGGGGAGGGGGGGAGGTGAGCGAGCGAGACTGCGTGGCTGACTGGGTTTTAAACCACGACTAAAGTTGAGATTGCGATTGCATGGGAACCTAGATACTCCTCTACCACACAACAGCAACATTTCACAGAGTAAACTTAGGCAAGAAGCTAACTCCACACAGAAAAATTACCTTCAGCAACCAAATTGCTGTCATCCATCAGGTCCTGCTTTGTTCCTCATCTGCACAGAGCTGTTTCAGGTCTCGGTTTCCTCCTGATTTGTTAGGCTAGTCGGCCACAGCAAAATTTTTTAGCATTAATGCATACCTTGAACACAATACCTGTTGAAATAAAAGCCACTAATTGTCCTATTTTATAAGAGACAGCTGAATATTGTTTTCAGAAACCTTAAAGAATCTTCAGCTTACCTAAAAATCGTGGTTTACTTTAATCTGTATCCGAATAATAAGCTTGTACCTTAAAGCAGAATCCATGGTTTGTTGGAGCTCCAGAAATCTTTTTGCCTGTCAAAGACATGTACGTATCACTAAGGCTGAATTCACAGAAAAACTGCAGATGCCTTGGCTCCTAAAAAGAAGAGCAATGTACTATAGTTAGACTATTTTTAGCCAGTCCCTCCAGAGGCGAAACTCAGGAGATGTAGTGGTTATCCTGGTCCAAAATAGTCTTAACATACTGTACGTTTGACATTGTGAAATCTAGAAAGAGACAACTCAGCATCAATTTCATAATGCAGAGAAAAACCACATCAAACTAGTCAAAGAGCTCATTCTGCCAGAGAGGGAGAAAAACCGAAGTACAAGTGATGACACTTCTGGGAAAGCATCCGCTAAATTCAAGCCACAATAATATTACAGTAGGAGTCACGTTTTGAGAGCTGTATGCATTTCAAACATCAAAATAAAAGGTACTTTCATAACCTGAAAACTGTCCACTACTCTTTCTAACCATTATCTCCATCCTCTAAGATGAACCAAGTTAAGGAAGAAAACAAAAGAGGTTTGCTGAAGGATACAAAAGCAGCTCAATGATTACTCTGGCAGTTAGCACAGAAAATTCACAACAAGAAAAATCTTTAAGTGCTTTATGTAAAAGGTGTCTCAACTCCAGTGTATCCTGTTTAACATTATCAGGTTTCAAGAACCGCCACCAAAAAGTTGAAGTAGTAAAATGGAAAACTGTACAGTGACAGAACGTGAGAACTCGCAAAATCTTCCTGTAAAATCCCTTTATACACAGGGGATTTTTATTTTACATCATGAAGTAAGACAACCCCTTTTCAAAGCACCTACTTACACTTCAGCATTTTAACTACCAGCTGAAAATTGATTTTAAAAGAGTACGCTGTTAACTGACTGGAAAAATATTGATCGGAATGAAGCAAAGTTAGGCAAAAGGAAATTACTCTAAGACAATACTTTTCCAAGTTTATATTGCTCTACATTTTATCTAGAATAAATATTTCTCTTCCTTTTTATCGGTGGAAGTTGAAATTCAATTTTTTCTTATTAGAACAGATTTTAAATACATACACCTTTCCTCTAACTTCGTTATGTTATTATGTTCTCCCTTTTTTATTTTCCCTTACCTCAGATGTACCTTTAGTGGAAAAATAAAGGCCAGATCTTCTCAAAAGAAAGTACAGTTCTGTCTGGGATTTTTCCCCCTGCTCCTTTGCATGCAAATAACTGTGAATCTCAGAGGATGTGCTGGAGCTTAGGAACATCTGAAAGAAAACATCAGATGTGCATTTTTCCTTCCACCTGAAACCAGCTTTCTATTTCACTAGCATACTCAGACAGAACTAAGGGGAATAAACCCCTAAATCCAGTATCACACCACAGGAATTCAATTATGATTGCATCTAATCCCATTAAGAGTACTTCTGACTTAAGATGTGTAGAATGTTACACAACTCCAAGGTATGCTAAGCAAGCTACATATTTATATAGAACGTATGGTTTGAAATGAGAGCATTAGCTATGCAATATGTTGACTTCAGCAACAAAACCAGTGTTAAGAAGTTCTGATCCCATGCCTCAGACCCTACATACAGAAAACTGCAAATGAACGCTACCAACAGATGAAGAAGAAACAAAACAAAGCTACCTCTCCTTCCTCCTGTGTTACAAACCAGGTAAAGGAACCGATCTGAGCTAAAATTAATTCAGCAAAGAAATCACAAAAACTGAATCACAAACCCATGCAGGTCAGGTAGATGTTACCATTTTCAAAAGGAGGAGACAAAGGAGCCACCTGAAGGGGTGCCTGAGCAGGAGCTTTAGGAGCCAAAACCAGAAGCTGGGCCACTCATCGAGACAGCTGCTCGAGATATTCAATGGCTTTGCTTTAGCCATTTCAACCAGACATTATCAGAGCGCAACACAATTGTTACCTAGCAAGACACTGTTATCTTAGCAAAGAGCAAGCACACAGTTCTACTCAGGCTGCAGAACAAAACTGCAGAAGTACCCATTAAAAGCTGGCAACCACATTAACTTCATGCTCATTCCATGAAATGCATTATTCATTTTTATTCCTCTTCTTCCAATAAAACTGCTCAGAACAATGACTCACATCTAAGCATACTAACCTAGAATCCTTCAGTTTCCATATACGCAAAGGAACCAATGTCATTACTAAACTCTTAAAGGAAAATTGCCCCAGGCTGGTCTGTACTATTATCAATTCTATCTAGACTTATACAGAGATAGGCAACAAAGGGGTTTCGGGTTGATAGCTGCAGTTTCCACGGCTGCATTTTCCTCCCGTCCACTGCCACTTCCAGAAAATCTGATTTGAGGACACAAAGCAAAAGTTGAGCAGGCAACAGGCAGAATGGACACTACAGGACTGCAGCAAAATAATGAAATGAATGTGATTTTGGAAGCACACCAAGTTCTTCAGACACTAAATAATGCAGTTCAACCAAGAAACACAAGGTTGCTTTCGCTTCTATTGTTCTCCTGTCTTGCAGTCTAAATTGAGCTGGTGTGAATGCAGTAACATGGGCAGGCTTCACTTGACAGGGGAGCGTCCTAGCTCACAACAAAGAATGTATTATGCATAGCTTCACCGCTGTGAAAAAAAACATTGCACTGTCTCAGATGAATATAACAAAAATCAGAAACTCTAGATGTCACTAAATGCAATGAAGTTTGAGAGCCATATTCGTAACTAGAAACCTTGTCTGTCTGCACCTGCAACATTTTGAATTAAAGACAGGTTGCAGTAGCATGGAAAATATTTGCTAAGGTGGACGCTTCTCAAGCATTACACACTATTTCTGACAGTCAAAGAAGCCAACATTTTTCCAAGGCTCTGTGAATCAAGTTTGAATTTGATGACTGATTTCTTCAAAGATGTGACGACAGTTGGCAATGATCCAGCCCAACGCTGCTGGGAATGAGCAGGATTTTGCCCTGAACCTGCTGACAAATTCTAGGGCCCCAAGCAGTGCCAGTGAAGAGCTGTTACTGACTCTCAGTATTGTCTCCTGTTGACTTCAGTCAGTCTGAGAGCTTCAGACTGGCAGAAAGGCCAGAAAAACCTAGAAGGGAAAATGAGGAAAGGCAGACTGGAACATGCCGAGGAGCTTGACAAGAGACTGAAGTTCTGTGCACGGCTATTTCAGCCTGAAATCTGGAACAGAATCAGATGGGAAACTGCTCAGGGACAGAGAGACTTTCTGTGGCAGAATGGTTAGAGAAAGAAAGCTTAACTCTGAAATCTGTGAAGGCAGAGAATGAGAACAACTCAGAACATGGGGGAGTGGGGAAAGAGATGGCAATGGGGAAGGCCGAAAGGAAAAGTCACTACCAGGAATTCTACCTTTCACAAAAGGATGAGTGCCTGTCTTGGTAATCCCGCTGTGTCTTTAACTTAATTTTTGCATATATAAAATTTATTTTGTTATGCTCATTTAGGAAAGGCATGTGCTCTCTTCTTTAATACATCCTACATCAGGTGCAAGGTTCTTTTTATTCCTCTGGAAGATAGGTTGGACGTGTGCTGTCTACGATAGGTTTTTCTAACGTATTCACATTACATGTATAAACCTATTAGAAAGAAGCTGCGAAATTGGCCAACAGAACTCTGAACTTCAAGTCTACCGACCAAACCTGAGTATCAGTTGCATCTATTAAACAGTGGGCAGTGGGAGGGGAATAGGTTTATTCTTAAAAACAAAACCAGAAAGAACTGTAATTACCCAAGTAATTTCAATCTTCTGTTTTTGAAGGTGTCACTGTTAAATTTAAAACACTGACATACTGCATCGTGAAAAAAAATCTGTTACAAATACAATTAAATATAAAAACCTCCAACATTAAAAATTGGAGAAATGTTATTCACAGACAAAAAACAACCCAAGCCACAACAAAAAAAAAAAGAAAAAAAAGGGGGGGGCTGGGGGGGGAAGAAAAAAGAAAGAAATCTAGGATAAAATTTTGACCCTTCAAAGGAATTTAAAAAAAAAACCACCAACACCTTATTGACTTCAGTGAGGGTAGGATATCACCTACTAACGACTCAGTTCTGTCAACACTCTATGCTGTGCAGTCTATTAATTGGAAATGCTGTCATGAGTAAGAGAGGCCTCAGATAAAGAGCTTCATGCTACCTTCCCTCTTGAAATGCTTTTAAGCATCCGATTTGCTTAAACAGCCTACAGCAAGACTTCCAGATTATTCACACTGCCTACCACTAGACATGTACATACAGTGTTGTCTCAGAGAAACCATATTCTAATAAATGTGGCTTCTAATTCTAATAGTGACACACTTTATTTTTAGGCTATAGGTCAAACCTCTCTTCGGTACACACAGACATTTGGGGTAGGTCAGACCCAGTAATTTCACTTAGCACATGCTAAATGGATAGCAGACAGGTAAACTGTTTTTTGTTCTGAGGCTATTCAGAGGTTCTGACTTAAAGCCATCAGCCAAAATACTCACTTTCAATGAAAGTCAAGAAAAACATACTTGAAAAATATTTTACTCGCTCACTGCTCAATCCACAGAAAACTATAAAAGTATCAGAAGTGATTTTTTAATCACTTGTAAGCACTGAGTTGTTAAAACTAACGTCTCTCTTGCTACTTGACCAAGCACATCACAAATAATAACCAAGACTGTTAACTTGTCTTAATGAAAGTTTCCAAGGATATAGGGACTGGCTGTGAACAACTGACCCAACAGCTCCTGATGAAACGTGCGTGAGGACTGCACAGTTCACAAAGGTATTCTCTGCCTCATGCCTCCTAAGTTTTATTGAACAAAATACAATTAAACAGACAATACACCATAAAACAGCAACAGAGGAGCGTTCACAACAGATTTTTCCATCTATCAAAATGGGGTGTAACCATTACCTATTCAGAATGATTCTTAATCTTACCCACAAGCTCTGCACATTCGCTGTATATCGTATATGGGCAAGAGCATCTAAATCAAATGTTTATGTTACACTGCAAAATCTACTTGATATTTGGGTAGCAAAAGTGAACCAATTTTCATTGGATATGCAGCATCTGTAGAAATTAATTATTTTTATTTAGGTTTGTAAAAATTATTTACAGAATCTAGTTCTGTATGTGTCAATTATATTTAATTTGAAACACTTTTAATCCATTTGGGGTTAGTTTAACCTCCTGACTAAACATCCATTTTTATAAGGATATAACTTTTTAATACAGAAGAATGTTTTGAGAATTATTTATTTAATGTTTTTCCTTTACTGGCGGATGCTAGAGTAGAATTTATTATATAATTTTAAAAAAACCTCAAGAACCTAGCTTTAATATTTTAGTTTTACCTTTAAAATCCTGTGTTCTTATGTTGCCTTTTCAATCAGTCTTTATCCCCAAAACTCACACACAGGCTTGTTGTCTTAAGACCACTGAAAGTTCTTCTATTAATTAATTTTTCTAGTGACAAGCAAACAAGAGTGATGAGTATGTGTCCACGTTTATTACTCATTTTTCCCCTCTTTGGGAAGTGAGAGGATGATCCCTGATGTGGTCATTCTGTGAATCTATTCCCACTGTAAGTTAAAATCTTCTGTCCACTTAAAGATGACTGAGTGACCTACCTTTTTTTTCCCCAAAGGCTACAGTAGCCTTCCAGCTAACAAATCATACTAGTCAGTCTGAATTTTCTACTCATTAAGTTTAACCTTTTAAGCCTTTTTTTTAGCCGGTTGTATCACATTACCATTTCCTCATTATCCCACCAATGCCTGCTGTTAAGTATGTGCCAAGTACTGCAGCACTCCACATTTTTAAGGAAACAGGGTCTTTCACCTGAAATACCCAAGAAAGGCATTAACCATTTTTACTTCATCTTCTGTTTTGACACTCCGTGATTCCGAAAGAATGTGTGGTCATACAGTAACTGTCTGGCAGGGACACACCACTTCATAGCTCATAAGGAAAAAAAGTAGTAACCATATTTTGAGATATTCATAACCTAGGAACAGATCCAACAGTGGCAAAGAATTATGCTCACAAAAAAACAGGCAATGGGCAATTCTAAGCTATGCTGGCTCATCTTCATTCAAAGATTACACACCTGTAACATCCCAGAGTGGCTTACAGCTGCATGGGGCTCACTTGGAAAAGGTATCATATGATCCGGAAAAAAGCTCTGGAACAATAACAATTTGTATCAAAGTTCAAGAAAAATAAATATAAAACTTCCTATCCCTTTTGGATGCAAAATTAAAGTTCTCCATGCCCTGCAAGACACTGCAGGTTCTCTGATCCAGTAATTCACATTTACCTTACTATCATTCCTCAGTTTGTGGTACCTGATATATTATTTCCTGAAAACCTTAAAAACTTTGAGAAAACATCTGCAGTTTCTGGAAGCAAGAGGGTTTCCTACACCAGTACTTGGCTCTTAGTGCTGTTTTTCTAGTAGTAATTTCTATTGCTGTTGACATGTAAGTGTTGCCTTGGGGGTTCAACGTGCTGCAAAGTAGGGGCAATATATGCCAACACTGTTTTCTATTGCTTTCCTTACACTAGAAACCCAGCAAAACATTTTGGAAAAACTTCCATTAATAGAGGATAAGTCCTAGCCACTTTGTGTACGAATATCAGTTAGATCTGACAACATCAATATGGCATGGTTAAAAAGTCCACATTTAAAGTGTTGATTTCATTATCAAGGAAAGCTCAGGGGGTAATTTATGGACAGACCTGCAGCTGGGGAGTCCAGTACAGTCATGCAAATATGAACCAGCCAAGAATGTGATCACTGCTTATGAAGTTTTCTCAAGGTCTGGACAAGTTCGAAGCTAATATTCCCTTGACCAGCCAATGTTCAGTGACCTTCATTTCTCATAAAACTGAACTACTGGTAGGGTGGATTCATATCAACTCATTTCTGATAAAGCGTGCCTGCTACACCTGGGTCCACAGTACCCAGAAGAATGACTCAACAAAAACAGTAAGGTCTCTGAGCAATCACAGTTGCTTATGCTAGTCATATCTGCATGTCTGCCACACTCCACAGCTGGTTCCATGCACTGGTTAACCAACACACTTCTTTGAAAGCTCTATGTTGGAGAGCACATTATTTGCCCAGAGAAACACAGGTGGAGAAAGAAAAAAAACTCAGATCACTTGGATCTTTTGTTATCTTAATATTTACATTTTTCATCCTTTTCACAGGTAGATAATTTGAGTTCACTTCCACTGTTCACCTTTCAAGTCCTCATAAATTTCTGCTATTTTTCCCTTTGACATCTGAAACAAGCTGGCTTTACAGGAGACCCAAAGTGTCTCAAAGAGTGACCCAAACACAAGAGTGACCCAAACATAACATGCATGTGAGCAATCAGGTGGTGAACTCCTCCAGCTGAGCCAGGACTGCTTCCAAGGCCTTTGCCATCAGCCACAGCATGAATTAGCAACATTAACCTTTGGCAATACCCTTGAATTAGGAGTTGTCTCTGCTCTCCTTCCATTCCTTACATACACGAACTCTGGCTTCACTTCCACTTGCTCCTAACAGGCTACAGCTGCTCACAGCCCTTTGTGTCAGCTGTTATTTAGCTGCAGCTGTGAGAAGCTGCCACAGGGCACCACCGGTCCATAACATCCAATTTTCACTTAAACAATAAAATCCATCTTTGCTACAGATGCCCCTCCTCACACTGCTTCATTTTATGTTTTGTTGTCACTTGATGGAAACTTCACTCAATTTCAATCACTTTATTTTGTTGCAGGTCTATGTGCAAACTTCAATAAAGTTAAGCCCATGCCTGCATGATGTTTAGAGCTGAGATTAATTAACAGCTGAGCTAGTGGAGAGGCAAAGATATGTTGCTTGGCCTCCCTCTGCTCAGCTTTGGGCCAAGGCAGGGGAGCAGGCCTGCTGTCCTGTTGCTGGTCACTCCACTAAGGTGGTCGTGCGTTCTCAGAAGCCCCAGAAGAAAGTGGGGATGCTCAAAGGCTGGTAGTTGCGAAGCAGAGGAGGAGAGGTGGGCAGGCTGCCTTACCTTGCCTGGGCGGCAGTCTGCTGGCCCTGGCTTCCCTGCTTTGTCTCCTCCAAGGCTGCTTTTGGTTCCATCCTGTACATGGTAGGTCCTTTTCCGTAGACGTCCAGTTCCACCCTGGGGAAAGCAGCAGGACCTGGTGTCTGTAAGAGAGGCAGGGAGGTTGCTGGGTACACAAGTGTTCTGCTGACAGGCAGGGTACTCAACAAAATGATCACACACTAGCTATTTTTCATGCAGTGGATGAAACAAGCACACTAAGGCAATACTGGGCAGATATCCCTGTATAGTAAATAAGTAAAATAATACAAATTGTGTATAAAAATATAAGTAAGTACAGAGGACAACTGGCAATGCACCAGATCAATACTGCATAGAGAGAACAGAGATTGAAGAAACACATCAGCAGTCAGAACCCAACCATCCTCCAGGCCCACACTTCAGCTGGGAAGCCCTGTTGCAGCTGATGCTGGCAGTCTCAGGTAATTGGGAAAGTTCCTACAAGGCACATCCACCCATAGGTGAGGTCTCAGATTTAGCTACAAGAGGCTCCTGCTTTTATACCCTTAGAAACACAAGGGGCTTTATGCCAGCTCTGTCACTGTTTACTCATGGGGCCGTGCAGTTCCTCATCATCTCGGTGTTGGCCGCACCGAGAGCATTGGCCAGGCGCTCCAGCCTGCCCAAGCAGGAAGCTCATAGGACAGCTGCACCCTCGTGGTTTCCTGCCTCTTTCTGACAAACAGTCACCATGAACATACACATATGCACTCTGTGAAACGCACTGTGATAAAATCACACTGTGTTGTCTCTCAGTCATGAGAAGAAATCAACTCTCAGTGAGGTTCCCATCCGTTACACGCTCACAGCCAAATCCAAGCAGAGGAGCTGTATGCACATAGAGATGGAGATGCAAATGGAGATGAAAAAAATAGTATGAAAGAATATTTTCACAAAATAATGGGAAACAACAACAATTGTCTTCCTGATGTTGACACTCTCAAGAGGTTTTCAGTATTTTCCTGGTTATAGTCTGCAGCAGCAAAGTCACTAGAAACATTGAAGCTGATAGCCACAGCTGCTGGGACGGATCCTTACAGATCAAAGGCTACTGAGAAAATAGACAACTGGAAAGAGTGACTTTACTGACAACTAAAACTAGGCCAGAAAGGTACTAAGTTAGTTCTCAGTAAAATTAAAAAGCCAGAGAGAAGATAGAGGCATCGCTGTAAAAACTTGGTGCTCTTACATATATGCCCACACCTGCCACCATTTAAGGTTTGAGGCATGATGGATCTTCTGTAGCTATGACACAAGCAGTAGTTACTAACTAACTGCACTAGTTAGCACTGGAACAAGATGCATGCACAGGTCCTGAAGATGCGGTGGTTGTTGATGCAGCATGAAGAGGAACCTGAATTTGGTCATGTTTCCTGACACTGGTGAAGAAAACACAGTTTACTTTTACCCCTACTAACATAACTGGCACTTGAAGGAATCTGTGGTTCATTTTGCCCATTATTTAAGAATTACATCCAGTGCTAAAGGTATGGAACAAAATCACAGAATCTCAGAATCCCAGTCTGGTTTGGGTTGGCTCCTTAATGAAATGTGCCCTCATAAAAATCATGACATGCAAACAAAAGTCTCAAGGCTCAAAGTTTCACATGAACACGTAAGTAAGGTTATATAATTACAGAATATATATATATATAATTATATAAAAATATACATAATTAAAATTATCCGTAATAATAATAGAAATGCTTATATATCTCTCTTACCATTATAAATCATACAGTCTAAGAGAAATGCTTTTCAGCCCTCTGGGCTCATGACACCTCAGACCATAGGTGCGCACGTGTGTGTGCGCGTGCTGCGGGGGCGGCAGTCGGGTCGGGGGGGCTGCAGCATCTGCAGAATGGCTTCCCTACATGTAAAACCTGCACTTGCTGGATATGTGACAGGGCTCACGTCCAGCCCCACAGTCTCACCGCATTGCTTGTTCCAAGGAAGAGTGGCCATAGTGGAACATCAGCTGGTTTGCCAGAGGCCCAGGAACAAGAGGCAAAGGCACCAGCAAGGGTCCGTGGACCCAGTGCAACTGCAAAGCTCACCAGCCAGAGAAAGACAAAGGCATCGGCTACCTGGAAGATGAAGAGGTACTCAGGTACGGGCTTTCTCCTCCATAAAAAGCAAAAGTACGCTGAGCACCTGCACACAGTTCAGTCACCTTGGTTGTGCTAAAAGCCTGTCCGGGAAGAAAAATCAACACCACAATGATAAGCACTGAATCCAGTGTTCACAGGCTCTGAAATTTAGCAGCTTCATACAAATCACATCATTCTGCTTGATGTCTCAATAGGTCATTCAACACTGCACTCCAGTACTATGTAACCTGTTTGCATATATAAGGACTCATGTCCTATGCAGGTGTTTAACTTTAAACTATACGGTTGGCAAACAGGGCTGCTTACCACACGACTGAAACCTAGAGATATGGAATTTGAATGTCAGAAATATACTTTTAAGATACACAAACAAAGAAAAGCTGCTCACATAAAAAGTAATAGTGAGGAAATAAGAACAATTGAAAACCAGAGGGTAAGTCAAAACCAGAGGCTTGTGCAAATCACCACAACCGACCTGAAATCAACTGAGCTGAGCCATTCTGTACAAGCTGCCACAGCTTCCCTTACCCATCTCACGGTACTAAAACAGGAGCAGTCTTTACATGAAATTACTCTTCCTCACTTCTGTTGTTCAATTCATGCGTTTGCTGTTTGAAGCCCACCCAAGCTAACTAAGCAACCATTAACAGCAGGTTTACAGAGCATACAGCCAAGAAAGGGCATAGTCACTCTTTGCTGAGGTTCCTTTTTCACCCCTTGAAGCCAACCTTATGTAGTATAAAAGACCTTGTATGATCCTCTACCTTGGCATGGGTTTTAGTCCAGTTCATTCTAATGACACTGAATTCACTATCCAGTTGGTACATCACACGCAAATGCCCAGTGAGGAAGAGTGCACCGGTGCAGCAAGTGCCAAGTGACCAAATAGCCCTTTTAACGCTGGTTTGGCTAAGGTGAAAGCAGAGACTGATCCGGTCTTGTAGACCAGAAGACTGCTCCTCCAGAGAGGTACACAGATAGAAGGATACACAGCTGTCACAGCCTCATAGGAAATACAAACTGGAGATGAAGAGTCAACTTTTCCTGAAGAGTGCAGTTTTCTGATACATACTCCTCTAACATTTACGTGTACTTAAATCAACAGGCTCGTCTGAGCGTTAGCTTGGCGTGAGCTCCTTTCCCCTCATTCCTGTCAAAAAAACCAAAGAGGCTTTGTGAAGCACTTCTGAAAACAAAGGGGCTTTGGGTTTTTTTTTGTCCAGTTTTGGTCAAATGATTTTCACCTTCCAGCTGTGATGCTGGAATCACACAAGCTTGCTCTAAGGTTAGAGAGCTGAGAGCACCATGTCCTGAAACATTTCCTCTCTTAGTTGTGAGCACTGTTTGATTCATAACCCAGATTTTGTTTAAAGAGTTGGCTTCTCTCTGATTTCTATTTGTGTCACTTCAAATCCTACTGCTGCAATAGGAAGCAAAAGAATTCTCTGGACTCCACCTCGAGAAGGCAGAGTCTTAAATGCCTGAAGCTCACCTCCTCTCACCCTGAGACACATCCCTTAATTCTGGGTGCCTCAGAGGGTTAGACAACAATTAAACCAGCCCAGCGGTGGTGGATGGTTACACACAGCAGGCCCTGTCTCCTCCAGCTGAAACCAAGAGTTCTGTGGAGGGAGAGGAAGACAAAGGGAAGGTATCCCTCAGCCGTGGCATCTGGAGGTTTGCACAGGGACAGGGGAATTGGCTTCAGGTCCCACAGCTTTGACACAGCCTCAGAATCCAGACCCAGATACTCAGAGATGATGTTCAGTTGCGATCCCCAGTACTGAGAGCAGTACCCCTAGCCGTCAGAACTGCACGTGGCAAGTGACCCCTGGGGTGCTCAGAGCCACAGACTTTCTTCAGAACAAAGGTTTTGTTACACGCATTTTAGCACCCAGTTTTGATATGGTTCTCCATGAAGGAATACATAGGCAGGTTGCTTTGCAGTTGGTCTCAGTCCAGTTCAGATCTCTTAAGTTAACGTAGCTTGTCCCCATTAGTAGTACCTCAATTCACTCATCTGAAAGTGACACTGACCTCTGGATAAACTGTACAGTGGCTGCTAAGAATCAGGCAGGGGAGTTACACGGAAAGATGGAACAAAATCCTAATATTCTCTAGGGCCAGCATGCTAAAAAGCTCTGCCTCAACAATATGCAAAGATGCTCCTGAGCTCAATGATCCAACACAGTTACTTGAAGACACAAAGCACAGAAAGCAGACTAAAGGAGTAAACTACTGCTCTATTCATTTAGCTACCAACAGGGAGAAGCAGTGCTTTAGGCTATGTGCCATTCATCATCAGTTAGTGCCTACTGGTCTGCTAATAGAGTAGTAACAGCAGCACAAATAGTATTTGACAGGTATTTGTTCTCTCTTGTGCCCCTCCTTGTCTTGTTCCAGTAGGATTGTTTTAAATACACTGCCCTTGTAAGAGAAAGCAGTGAAGCACTTCTGAAAACCAGATGTGATGACCTTTGTGATGGTTCATTACACAGCCTCAGGACAGCCTCCAAGAAAATGCAGTGACCTGTATGTAAACAGGTCTACAAAAGATGCACAGTTATTCGTCTCATTTCTGGGGCCCTCCAGGAGGGGGCATAAACAGACTGAGACAAAAATGCCCCTCCTTATCTTCATCGGGACTTAGTTCTTGCCTTCTGCTTCCCCATTGTGAAGACTGAACACAAGGGAAGTAGAATGCTAGGAACACAAGCCTTTTTCACTCTCATCACTAGTGCGACTGCATTCTGGCCCCTTACACAGTCGCTTTGCAGAAAAGGTAGATTTTTGTACTATACAAAGAAAGTGAATTCTGATTACTTCTATGAGCAACATATGTAGAGGAGGAGATTTAACAAGGAAGAAACTGTAGCAAGACAGCGACTGAATCTTCTGAACATCCCTTAACGGATACCAAGTTTAAAGGGCACTTACTAAATGCTAACCGTGTTTGCCTCAGCTGCAGGTGCACTCTGAAGTCTGTCTGGAATCCAGTACCAGAAACAGTGAGCTCAGATCCAGGTACTCCTTTAAGATGGTCATACTCCCAGCGACAATGCCAGATGCCTGTTAAAAATCAATCAATATCAAATGAGCGTTTTTGAAGAGTGCAAAGACAAGGTTGGGGTTATTTAAACCTTTGACAAGTGAAGCGTTTTGTCCTCAGCATGTCAGGGAAGCAAAACTAAACACGCGTTACTGCGAGACTAGCCAGCTATAACATCACATCTACAGATAAGAAAGATCAGTACAAGTGAAAGCGGACTAAGTACACTGGGGGTAAATAGTTCGGGTTACTACATCTGGGGCTAAGTATCAGCACAGCTGGATTCTTATGAAATTTCGCTGCCATTTAGGCCCTTCTCATTTAACTGAGTCTAAACCTAGGCACTAGTTCTCCCAACTACAGCATTTAACTGATGTAATCACTTGCTTTCCTTGCCCAAAATCAAGCAATAAGGAAAAACAGCCTCAGAGGCTGGAGGATTACACCTACCATAACCGATAATTCCAGTCACGCCAAAGATGAAAATCCAGAAGAGAATCCCAGCTGTGAACCTCAATAACACAAGGAAGAGCAGACTCACAATCATTGCAACGAACAGCCCACTAGAAAGACAAGAAACAGAAACCCAGGGAGAACAAGTGTGAGCATCTTTCTTGCACGCCTCTTACTCCAAATGAGGGTCCCTTCGTCTCGTGTAGGAGAACGGTTTGCAAAAACGTATTTCAAAATCTTCTTTATGAATTATTTCCTCATGGCTCTCTGCTGTTAGAAACGGACAGATTATATATGATGATCTGGACACAGCCAGAATTGTCTGCGTACACCGAGTTCTCAGGGCGTCTGAATGGGACCAGCACACGTCTGGTTTGGTCATTTACACTGGCTGACCAACTCACTGCCTTTTCCAGGCCATGGCCTAGTCTACAGCACACAAAGTTAAATGGGAGACATACCTGTGTGTGGGGAGGTTACTGGTTTATGTCCTCCATTTAAAATCCCTGCTTGCACAGAAACAAGATTAGGAAAGTAACATTTGAGGAGCTTTCCCAGAAAAAAAAGAATTCATTTTAGGAGGAAAACCACTGATCCCTTCTACCCATCGGAGAAGAAAATGATCAGGGCATAGTGATGCATAAAAAGAACCTGTTCAGAGCCAGCAGTGGGACCCCTAGGATGGACATCTCCAGTGTCTTTATCAAGTCTGTGCTAAGGAAACATTTGCTTTCATTTCACTCCCAGAAAAAAAGTCAGAAAGGAAAGAATGACTGCAAAAGGCCTTTATTCAGCGGGTTTCTTCTAAAGCAACGCAAATAAAGCAGTGGGAACAATGGTTCCATCCAACAAAGATCCAGCTCAGACGCTTCACAGAACATTTCATTTCTCTACAACTCTGAGGTGTTACATCAGAATTTTGTGTTAGAACAGACTCAAAAGAAATGAAACCCTTTTCTTCCCTGTGGTCAGGATCTTCTCTTCTGAATGTTCCCAGTTTATTTAGCCAGTGACTAAAGATAACAAACGGGTCAGCCTGACCACAGACAATCAAAACCGGATGTTTTGGGCAAACTAAGCCAGACGGGCAGAGGGACAAGAAAAAGAACATCAGTTTATTTAGTTAAACCTTTGTAAACTGGTCTTAAGTCCTAGCCCCTTAGAGGCTTCCCAGCATGATGCGTGTTCCCTTTCTGAATGGCTTGTTTGAAATTCAGAATGTATTCCTCAAAAAAAGCACTGTCATTTTGGAGTTCCTGACTCTCTTCTTCAAGGCAGTAAGATACCTTTATCTACGGTTAGCTTCAGATTTGCTCTAGTAACACCAAAACTGAATGAATACATGGTAACAACTGTCATTAATAGAGTGCTTCCCTTAAACTGAGCCTTGAAAGCAGCAGTTCTTTGGGAGTAGGATAAAAAGAACAGAGCAATTCCATATTAGATTTTTAATCCCACCTCCTTTCCCCATCAGGCCTTCACTCTCATCACCCAAACTCTGGCACTTTCCTATGTTTGCCCAGAAATCACTGGATGCATGCTGTCATTTGGTGAAAAGTGTGAGGAAAATTCTACCCAACTACTTTAAAAGTAACAACAATCCCTTATAAAAGTACCCTATTTGAAATGGGGAAACTGGTTTCAGTATGGAGAAAGTCTGTTCAGAAAATGCTCAAGTCTCTCTCCAGCCCATCTGTTGAGCAGTATCTACTTTGAGAGAATCTTCACCATAAGTCTGATTTCAATAACAGATCTAGAGAGAACGGTCATTTAGGCATATATACTCACAGATCTGCTCCAGCAAAATAGCTACTTCTTTTGTTTTGGTGCTGCATTTTTACTAATTGCTCATTATTGAGTAAGAATTGCAAGATAAAGCTAACTCTGTTCAGTAGTTTTTGTTCTTTAAGTTGCTTTGCCTGCTGCACTGGATTTGTGTATTACAATGAATTTAACTACATATTGCTAGTATCAATTTGGAAATTGGGATGTGTTTTATATAGATACTCACGACATTTAGCAACTGCAATTGGTTTGAAAGTCTCGTAATCAAGAATTTTTAGGTTTGGAATTACCATGCAGATGGGTCCTGCAACAGAAGACAGCAGCACCTCTTGAGTTTCTGCCTGGTAGGATATTCAAAAGCTACTCCAGACCATACCGTATGCATGTATGCTGTGCTATCCTTACCTCACATACAGAACCATAACAACATCATGGCAAAGCTTAAAAGTAGGTTTGATAACAAACACGTACATGATCAATTCTTCAATTCCCTACACATTCCATAGTGAGTTTGGAAAAACATAAAATTACCCATTGGAATCTTACATTAAAATCCAGTACCAAGAAACAGCATAGTCTTCAAAACTTTTTACTCCAATTGATCTTGCATCCAGGATATTACTGATGCTGCTGAGAAAAGACAAGACTGCTAATAGCAGAGAAGCAGAAAACAGCTCAGTGAAGCAAAAGGAGGACTTCTTGGAGTTGTTTTCCTATCCTGAAAAGTGCTTGCCCATATTAGCGTTTCCTAAGGAGAAATGAAGGATCATCTTGTCAAAGAACAAACAATGTAGTTGTAGATGCCAGAAGAAGGAAACTTCCTAAGCTGCGGGTGCTAGCACTGCTGGGAAGGTGCTAGAATGCGGCAGCCTCAGATCCAGAGGTAAGAAAAGGTACCCCTGTGCTCCGGACAGGCTGAGGATGGAGAGTAGCTGGTTGCTACCCAGCATTGGAGATGCTTGCTGTCCATCTGCAAGGGAGGTGCTGTCTGGCATCAGAGCCCAGGACGTTGCCTTTTGACCTTCAGACGTGTGCTAAAAACAGGAACATGCTGATGAGGTGAGATGCAAAAGTACTAGGACATTCCACAGCACTAGGAAGGCTGCTGTAGGAAGGAAGAGCTGAGGCCATCACTGGCTGGCCCGAGTCCTGCTGCATGAAGACTTCAATTTGAACCTCCTTTAACTTTCCTTGGTATTAATTTTGGCTAGAAAAACCAAGTGGAATGTCTTAAAAACTGACAGTCATTCTGAGGAACACTAAAGCTTGTGGCTCCTTGCTCATTTCTGCATACCACAGTGCTGGTTTTCCCTACTGGAACTTTGCAAGTGCTCAGGCACAGAAACCATCTACCAGGAAGTCTCGTCTGGGTACCCTCAGCCATTTGATACAACAGATTCTGATCTTGGTTTTTCAATTCCTAAATTATTTCACAGTCTCAGAATCCAACAAACAAGCACTTAAGAAGGGTAAAACCTACTTTGCAGCTCCCCTGAGGTCGGTTGCATTTCTTGTTTTCCCTCTTCCATCTTCGAAGGTAGTCTGATTTGCCACAGCTAGCACACCACTCTTCGTGGAGAAGTCCAGGAAGCATCTCTTAAGAACTATTCAAAATACCAAAAGAAAGCAGAAATGGAAAGCAATGGAAAAAGGAAGCAATGGAAAAAAAGACAGAAACTATGGGTAAGACAGAGAGAGGAGGAGTTTATAAAAGAAAGAGACAAGGACAGACGTTCACATTCTCATTTATGTTGCCCTGCTCTTTACTGCACCAAATCCTTGGTTTCATTCCAAAGGGAAGAGTAGGTCAGTCCTCCTACACAGCTGTACATCACCTTTATCTACTGGTTCTGCACTTTCCTTATCAGGTTCCAATAAGCACTGATGCCTGGCCTCAATATTCAGTCTGCAATATCTACTCCCCCACTTATTCTCAGGAAACAATTAACTAACATGTCTCTTTTCTTCCCTCTCTGATCTTCACCTCTGGCTGTAGGCAAAAAGAAGGTAAGAACTTCTTTGCAAATGATTTTCTGTCTTTTGGGTCAGTACATCATTTTTCATACAGATTTTTAATTCTTTAGCGCTTCATCCATTATTTTCTCTTTTTGACAGCCTGGGCCTGCTTTACACAATCTCTATTTTAAAGCATGGAAAAAAATAACAGCACTTCCTTATTTGCATGAGCTTCTAGGTCAGTGACAGATACTCTTGAGCCCTGAGGCCTCTGCCTGTCTACTCAAAAGCACCTGCTGACCACAGTGACAAAATCAGCTTTTTGTCCCCTTAATTCCTCTGCCGCCCTCCATAGGCAGCACTATGTGCAGCACTGAAAAGCAAGCTGCCCAGTTAACTGGGATCAAGTACCACCTCAACTTCAACAGCTGCCCAGATGAGCTTTCCTACAGTCGTGGCATTTCCTTCGTGCCAACAGGTTGGCTTGGGTTCGGTTGGGTGCTCACATGTTCTGGAAGGAAGAGTTTGCACCGTAAACCACTTCTTATCAGGAATGATTCAAGAGCAAGAAAGAGCTCAGCTTGACCCAATCACACTCCAAGTGTCCATGAATGGCTCCCTAGAAAAAATGATGATAAAGCTTCATACTTTCAAACTGTTTAAAACTGAATGGAGGCCACTGCCAGGTAAGAGACAGCTCCTCGTGGTCTTGCCACAGAACACTTTTCAGACTGGAGTTGTGATTTCATGTGAACGCTTACAGTCTGCTAAGATGTGTGTAAGAAATAGAACCACTCACAAGGCCTGCTTGGAATGAACATCAAAGGACAATCTTCATCACGTAGAGCTTGAGCAACAGACTGAAAAGGGGAAAACCGGGAATGCTGAATACATAGCAGAATTAACTACGTGGGTTTTGTTTCCCACCCACTCTGAGAAAATGCCCCAAACTGGACTCTGTAGCCTCCTCCCCAAACTTGACTGCTGGAGCTGCAAGACACATTCATGATCTGAGAATCCAGCCTCTCAATGGGATTTGGGAAAAGACTATTCTTTACTTTTCTAGTGAAAAAAAAGAAAAGACCTCTTCACTTTGGATCGGCAGGTAAAGCAGCAATGACTGGGCAATCGCTCCTTGCCTCCCCCTTACTTTTCTCCTAAAGAAGAGTAAGAATTTAACACAACTAACACAGCTTTAGTGCAAGGCGGTTTAGAGATGGGAGAAATCACACAGTACATTTGAGTCCAAAATCAGTTCCATGAAAGACAGACTTCTCTGCCTAGCTAAATTACTGAGGAGCTCTACGTAACAGGAGCCTTAAGAACTGGTTTGAGACACTCTGCTCGACTGCTGCAGAGTACTTAAGTACTAAAGGATACTTCTCACAGTACTGCAACCACATGGGTAGCTGCAGATACTCTTTAAGGAAACAGTAATCACTGAAAGAGTTAGGGATGTGATGTGCATACAAGACCTTCATCCCTGACCAAATCACTGCCAAAGCGTTTGTATGGGACAACTCCTTATACGGTGAAATCAGAATAATTCAAAGCTTTGCTGTAGCTCAGTAAAACCATGCTTATTACACATTGCTTGAAGAAACAAAATGGATTCCATCTCCTCCTGATACACACAGACCTTGTGAGGACTCTTACAACCAGGTCTGCAGAACTGCTTCAAGTAATTCCACTGATCGGGTTTGTATCTGTAGGAAGCCTGAATATCAATGTAGGTCACAAACCTGCCTGGGCACTTTGAGACATAAGCTGCAAGAAAAGAAGACACACTGGGGGTAGAGAAGGGTAAGGAAAGTCAGTGCAATCAGAAAGCAAGAAAAAAGGCTACCTGCCAAACTGCCCTGTTCTATGGAACTGCCTTCAGTAATGCTTACTGCAGCATTTGGAAAGGGACACAATGCATTTGCGAGTGCATTTTGAAGGGTATGAATTTTAAAATCAAACAAATGTACGTCTAGTTCTTAAGCACCATGACTAAGAGGCATCTTTCCCTCCTGAGCTGCTATTTCCATGCAGAAGTGCTCTGTTGAGATCAATGAATTCATTTAACTCTCACAATTCAGGATTTAAAACCACTGGGAAACAGAGATAAGCAAAGCAAGCCGCTCGGCAGGTATCCCAGGAAGGTGTGCTTACAGCTGCCTGCTCCCAGACCTCTCAGTCTCCTCTCTACTGGCACTGCCTAAACACCAGAAATAAAACCCCCAAGAGCTTCTCCTTCGGGTCTTTTCTGTTACTTGGTGCATGTTGAGAACAACTAAGAACCAGGCAGCAATGCTTTAGGACTACTCTTGCTCCAAGGTGGAGAAAAGAATTAATGATCCAAACTTGGGTACTTAGAAGCTGTGCCATCAGTGATGCCATCTGTAAGCTGCGCTGATCCTTTACCAAAAAGATTCTCTGAATGATGAAAACAACTGCATTTACTGTGAGGGTAGGGAGGCCCTGGAACAGGTTGCCCAGAGAGGCTGTGGATGCTCCATCCCTGGCAGTGTTTAAGGCCAGGCTGGACGGAGTCTTGGACGACACGGTCTAGCGTGTGGTGTCCCAGCCTGCGGCAGGGGAATTGGAAGTGGATGATCTTAAGGTCATTTCCAACCCAAACCATTCTATGATTCTGTGAAAAGAAAATGGCAGGCTCCCTACAGGGAAAAATCACGCATGAGAGAGAAACACTGTTGGGTTTGCATATTCGGGATAAGGCTTTGCAATATTAAGGTTTTGTAATACTAAGACTTTGCAATATTGGGGCGGGGGCTAAGTTACTCAGGGAACGAAACATAGGGTTTGAAATACCGTGACTTAAACAGGCACACTCTGTGCTTAAAGACAACGGCATCTGTGGGCAACAGGCACTCTCTGTGCCACAAAGGAACGCTATCTTTGTACACCCTATGAAGCTAAGCCAGTGCAAACTGCTGCTGTAGTTAAGCAGTAAGTTGGGGTACCATGTGCCTGCCAGAGAGTTATGAAATCAAACCCTAAAGGGAGAGAAAGAAAGAAGTAAGAGGAAGGGGTGTACGAAACTGAGTAAGGGGAGGTGTAACCAGAGGCGGGACAGTTAGCACGTAGATTATACACGTCGGAGAGGCTGTAAACCTTGGAGTCCCCAACCAATGGGGTAACAAAGGAGGGAACTTGAGGATGGGAAAGGAAATACAAATCAAAGTTCTGCCTTTGCTGTGTGTGCCTGCTTGCCAGGACACCTGTTTGTGCACAAACGGTAAATAAATAGCTGCTTCACTGCTGTGTCTGACCGAGGCCTGCCTGAACCTAGAGACTGCTTCTCACCCTTCAACTTGTCAGACACCAAAACCCACGACCCATTCCCTCAGCAGGAGGCCCACCTGAGACTCCAACTTCTCGCCGCCTTCCTTTTTCTGGGACGCTGCTCTGGGAGGAGCACTTTCTCGCCTGCCCTGCTGGAGGCTGCTGCTTCTCTTCTCCCTGCTCTTCACTGGCATCTTCCGCACTGCTTCTCTGGGCTCGTTTCTTCCCCTTTCTCTTCTTTAGCCGTCTCTGCCAGACATTCTCCTTCTCCTTCCTACTCACCACAGGCAAGCAGAGGGGGAAAACAAAGCAGTTGTGTATTTTTTTAACTACAGAAATCCCATGCAAACGTTTCACAGAAGAGACAATCCCCTGCAAAAAAAAAACGTTTTTACAAAAACCAGCACTCACAGCGACTGCAGCCGTTGGCGAGGGCCTGTGCTTGAGCTACGGCAGTAACTAAGAGTCACCTCAGTGCAGGACGCGACTGCGTGACGAAGCACGGAGCCTCCGGAACACCTGCACAGACAACACTTGGCCAGGAGCCTGTCCACAGAGCACCAGGACAACCTGGGAAGGAGAGACTTCCCCAGAAACAAGGCCTGGAACATTTCCAGTTCATCCTCAAATAACCTCCTGTGACACCACACTCATTTTCAGCCGCACGCAGGGACCAGGAAGGTCATACATATTTTGTACTGCAGGGTGCTGTACACGTAGCCTGAGTACCGGGCCATCCACAGCTATCTCATACATTAAAAGCGCTAGGATTGAAAGGGCATTTGTAGAGCTTTAATGAGAGAAACTCCGTTTAGTTTTTAGATGGCATAAAATGACATGAACAAGCCCTAGATCAACTGCTCCCACATCTAAAGCCTTCAGCTCGATGACCAGGGGAAATCAGCAGCAGGGCAAATAAAGGTTCTGGCCCTTCTCAACACACTGAGACTTGAAATGGAAATGGTACAATGGGCTGCTGAAAACCACACTGAGAGCAACGCTTTGGCTTTATTCCGAGAGCAATGCTGACAACACACTGACGTTTTAGTTGTACATAAACTGGGGGGAGTTATCTGGAAGGGAAGGATCACTGCTCGGGTTGGGCTGGGTATCACTCAGCGGGTGCTGAGCAATTGTATTGGGCATCACTTGTGTTTATTAGCTTGGGGTTTTTTTTCCTTTTCCTCTTTTTTTTTTCCTCTCTTCTTGTTATTTCCCTTATCATCATTATCACTATCACCAGCACTAGTACATTGTGCTTTGGTTATTAAACTGTGCTTATCTCCACCCTCGGGTTTTTCATCCTTCCCTTCCTGCTCCCCATCCCGCTCCAGGAGCCAAAACCCGGCTCAGAGTCAACGACACCTCGGGCCCGCCCCCCCCCCCGGGGGCCGGGGATCGGCTGCCCCAGCAGCACCTCCCCCCCCGGGGGGAAACAGCCCCCAGGGCCCCCCACAACAGCCCCGCTCCATCCCCAGGGCCGGAAAGGTGCGGGACCCCCACAGCTCCCAGCCCCCCATGCCCCGGCTTCGCAGCACCCCACACTCCCAGCCATCTCGCAGCCCCACTGCCCAGCGCTCGCACCCGCCCCCCGCATTCCCCCGCAGCGCCCGGCCCCACTGCCCAGAGCCTCGGGGGGCCGCAGACCCCCAGCCCCGCTCCCCGGGCTCTGCAGCGCCCCCCAGACCCGCGCCGCGCCCGCTCACCCTCACCTCCTCCCGCTCTGCCGCCGCCATTGCCGGCTGCAGCTCCGCCTCACGCCCTGGGCCCGCCTCCGACGCAGCCAATCAGCGCACGGCTCCCCCGCGCGGTGCACGCTGGGACCTGTAGTCCGGCCTCCGGCACATGCGCACGGGGCAGTGGGCGGGGGGCAGCGGGACCCCCGTGAGGGGCGGGGCCTTTCCTCATGGAGGAGCCGCCCCCCATGGGATCCCAGAGGCACCGGATGGGCTGGGGTGAAGGGACCTTAAAGCTCCTCCAGCTCCAAGCCCTGCCACGGGCAGGGACACCTTCCACATGGAAGGAGCAGCTTGCTCCGAGCCCCTGTGTCCAACCCGGCCTCCAACGCTGCCAGGGATGGGGCAGCCACGGCTCCTCTGGGCACCCTGTGCCAGCGCCTCAGCACCCTCACAGGGAAGAGCTTCCTGAGCTTGTGAAATACGAACTCACTCCTCTAAACGAGGTAACGAGGGTTTAGTGAGGGACAAAGGCAAGAAAGCAAAAGCAACAGCGTGACCGCAGCCAGAGGCGCAAGGGATTAGCATTTGGTACAGGTTTATATACTTTCAGTATTACATTAGTTACATGCATATTCATAATTCCCGCATATAGGCGGGGGATATTATAACTAGCTTCCAGAATTTATTATCACAAGTCTCCTCCTCTTGGCGCCTGCGCACTGCTCTGTGGTGATTGTGAGCAGGGGGCTTGAGGATGAAGTAAACAGTCTTCCTCTTGTGAGCAGGGCTCTTCAAGATGAAGTAAGCAGTCTTCCTCACGGTGTACTTTTCACCTCTGGCACAGTTGGGCCCCCCAGCAACCACACAGCCAGCTATATCTGTAATTATTCTGATAACTAGCAAGGATTTAAAACAGTGTGACCTTCCTGCAAAATTTGTTGCAGGATGGGCAGACAAGGAGTATCCCAAGCTAGCAGAGCCTTGGGAGGCTCTGTCTGAAACTAACTGATAAGGATGGTGTGAAATAACTCATTCATGTTTAGTGGGGCCACTAAAGCCTGTTACCTCACCACAGACTTACAACACAAACATCGCTCTTTAAAGCTCCTTTAGAAGACCAGCCTGAAACAATTAACTCATGTTTAAGTGGGGCCACTACATCCCACCGACTTACAACATAAACATTGTTCTCTTTCTACAGCCTAAATTAAGCTAAACAGTACTTTAACCCTATGTTTTCCAGGCACTAGCTTTCCTTATACCAAGCTTCACCCCCCACCTTCTCTTACCTTTACAAATTCTTTTGCTATGTGACTCCATTTAGATCAAGAGATCTGAACCTTTTTAACTTGCTGTCTGGTCTTGTATCTTTAGCGTGTTTTATTTCTGTTACTGTAAACTCGTACAGTTATATCCTGCACGTGAGCACGCCTATGATTTGAGAAAGCCAATACATTTATGTGTTTATCACAATCTCCTCTCAATCCACCTCTGTGGAAAGGAAAGAGGGGATAAAATAAGCAGTAAATTGCAGCCTCCTTGTGACTTCCCAAAGCCTCCGGTTTCAGTTCTAAAGCCTCGTTCGCAGGGTCCCGAGGCTCAGGTTCAGTTTCCAAAGGCTCGGCCGCGGGGATGCTGCTGCCGGGCGGGGGGCGCACGAGCCCGGCCGCGGGGCTGGGCAGGGCCCGCTCCGCCGTTCCCCGGGCTCCCGCGGCCGCGAGACCCCCCCCGCCGGCCGCTCCGCCCGGTGGCAGCGGGCGCCCGGGGCGCGCGTGGACAGAGCCGTTGACAGCGAGGCTGCGGCGGCGGCGGCAGCAGCGGCTTTTGAGCGGCTTCTGAGCGGCTTTTGAGCAGCAGCGACTTCGGCAGCGGCTTCTGAGCGGCAGCGGCTTCTGCAGGAGCAGCGGCAGCAGCACCAGGTGAGGCGGCGGCGGCGGCAGCCCTCGGCGGTCCGGAGCCCGCCCTCCGCCGCTCCCCGCGATGGTGCCTCCCCCGTCCCCCCAGCGTCCCCCCGCAGGGGCTCGCGGCACCGCTCCCCTCTCCCGCTTCTGGCAGTGGCTGCGCTGGGCGAGCCGCCCCTGGGTCTGGGTCTGGCGAGGCAGCGCCGCCCCCTGGCGCTCCCCGGCCCGCCCCCAGGCCCGGCCCCGCCTGGGGCCGGCCGGGGGCCGCCACCACCCACAGGTGCCCGGCAGAGCGCGGACCGGCGGCGGAGCGCGGACCGGCGGCGGAGCGCCCGCTCCCTCCCCGCCCCGCAGCCTCCCGGCAGCCGCGACCCCCGAGACCCCGGAGCGCGGTGCTGCTGCGGGGGTGCCGTCACCGGCAGCGCGGTCGGGCAAGGTGCCCGTGCTCCTCCTGACCCGCATTGACCCGTCGGCCTATCTGCGCTCCGGGACCGGCGGGGAGCGGCGCGCCGCGGAGCCTCGGCCGGGAAAGGCCGGGAATGATGCGGCTCCGCTCGGCCCGGAGCGCCCGGTGGGGGCCGGCGGGGACCCCGCGCGCAGCGACAGCGGCCGCGTCTGTCGCACGGGGCACGACAAGGAGAGCTTCGAGCGGCTTTACCGCGTGGGACCGCTGCTGGGGAGAGGCGGCTTCGCGTCCGTGTACTCGGGGCTCCGCCTGTGTGACAACAGCCCGGTAAGGGCGGGGCCGGCGGCGGGCCGGGGAGGCGGCGGGGCTCGGCTCAGCTCAGCTCAGCCCAGCGCTGCCCTTGGCTCGCAGGTGGCGATCAAACGAGTGGCTCGGGAGCGCATCTCCTCGTGGGGCGAGCGGGTGAGTGCGCGGGGCCACCGGGACAGTGCGGGGCAGAGCGGGTGGGGGTGAGCCGGTGGGGCCGGCGGGGGGGAAAGTGGGACGGCGTGAGGGGAGTGGGTGTGGAGTCAGCAGGGGACACGGGCCGGGTAGGGGTGCACCAGAGCATCCCTGGGGATTGCGGGGGGCACCTGGGAGCAGTGGGGCCGGGCAGGAGGGCATCAGAGCATCCCAGGCAGGGAGGCCCAGGAGCCCCGGGCCAGCATCGGCCCTGCTGACGGTGCCGCGGTCCCCCTGCAGCCCAGCGGCACTCGCATTCCCATGGAGATAGCCATGTTGAGGAAGGTGCGCTCCGGCTGCAGTGCCATCATCCAGCTCCTCAGTTGGTTTGAGCTGCCCCACTCCTTTGTGCTGGTTCTGGAGCGTCCGGAGCCATCGCAGGACCTCTCCGACTTCATCAAAAAACGGAGGTTCCTGCCCGAGGATCTGGCGCGGGGCATTTTCCTCCAGGTGCTGGTGGCTGTGCGGCACTGCCACAGCTGCGGTGTCCTGCACAGGGATATCAAGCCCAAGAACATCATCATCAACTTGGCCACCAGAGAGGTCAAGCTTATTGACTTTGGTTGCAGCACCCTCCTCAGGGACACGGTCTACACCACATTTAGCGGTGAGCCCACAGCCCAGGGTGCTTCCCGTACCGGGCAGTTTGTGAACAAGAGTCACGTGCTGATGACGAGGTGGCGGGTCACACCGAGTGTGCGTCCCCACGTCCGTGGGGCCACCGGTGCGGCCCCTGCATCCCTGGGGATCCGCGGGCGAGAATCCAGGAGCAGGCGGCATCTGCCTAATGAGGTGCGCCCGTATCCTGTTGTAGGAACACCTTTGTACTACCCGCCGGAGTGGTTCCGCTGGCACTGCTACCACGGCCGTCCGGCGGCGATCTGGTCCCTGGGCGTGCTGCTGTATGAGATGGTGTGCGGGGTCCTCCCCTTCCGGTGCTGCGAGGACATCGTCAGCGGGCAGCTCTTCTTCCAGCGCCGGATCTCTGTCGGTAGGTACCTGGCTTCGCAGCAGCAGGGGAAGGTCGGGGTTTAGGGGGTGGCAGCTGATCGCCCTTGGTCAGCTGGAGGAGGTGGCCCATGTCCTGCCGTCCTGCTCTCCTCCAAACCGAGTCATGGAGCAGGAGGTCTGGGTGCAGCTCTGAGCGCACCCAGGCCCGGGCGCTGCGGACGGTGGCACAAGGTAGGCAGGAGCCTCCCGCAACTGAGCGGCATTTCCGGGATTCTCCCCAGAATGCCAGCACCTCATCAGGTGGTGCTTGTCCATGAGAGCTCGCGACAGGCCATCCCTGGACGATGTGTTCAACCACCCTTGGCTGCAAACATCCACTGCCCCAGGAGACAGCCGCCCTCCACCCTCACAGCCTGAGCCAGCAGCTGGGCAAGTAAGCTGGGGTGCCTCTTGGGGGGAGTGTGGGGTTTGGGGGTTTGGCAGGTTGGGTATTTTGGTGGGGATTTGGGCTCTTGGGAGGTTGGGATGGATTTTGGGGGCCTGTGGGGATTTTTTGGAGACTTTGAGGTTTTGGGGGTTGTTTTTTGGGGGGACTTTGTGGGTATTGCGGAGAGCGGGGGGTTTTGGGGGTTTGGGAGTTTGGGGAGTTTGTTGAGGTTGGGTGTTTTGGGGGGACTTTTGCAGTTATTGGGGGGCTTGTGGGGATTGGTTTCTGGGTTCTTTGGAGAGCAATAGGTGTCAGAGGGACACCTCATAAGAGTTATATCTCCTCCTTGTAGCTGGGGCAGTGGTGAGGTTGGGCTTTAGTCTGAGGATAACGCTGGTAACACACCGATTGTATAGTGGTTTCTGATTAGCACTTACCCTGAGCAAGGCTGATTCAGTCTCTCATGCTCTGCAGTGAGGAGAGACAAGATCTGACATCAAAGCAACAGACAATGCGGCTACTCCAACACAAGCCACGAGCACTGCAGCTACTCCAACACCAGCCACAACCACTGCGGTGACACCAACAATGGCAACAGGCACCGTGGCTACTCCAATGGCAAGGACTGTCACTGCAGCTACAACTCCAGCAACATGCAGTGCTGCTATTCCAACCAGGGCAAAAAAAGCAGTGTGGCTACTCCAAACTCAGTGACAAGCAGTGAGGCTTCTCAAACCCAAGCCACAAGCACTGCAGGTACTACAAATACAGCGACAGACACATCGGCCACTCAAACACCGAGGACAGGCACTGTGGCTGGTGCAACCCAATTCAACATGCCCTGCAGTTAATCCAGCCCCAGGCACAAGGACTGCAGTTACTCCACCACCAGTTTTAAGCTCTGCAGCTACTCTATCTCTGGGAAGGAGCAATGGCGCTACTCTAAGGCCTGCTATGTGTACAGTGGCTACGTCAACCCCAGCCACAAACACTGCAGCTACTCCAGTGCAAGCCACAACCACTGCAGCCTCTCCAACGCCAGTGACACACACTGCTGCTCCTGCAGCCCCATCAACAAGCAGTGAGGCTTCTCCAACCCAGGCCCTAAGAACTGTGCCTACTGCAACCATGGCAGCAGGCACATGGGCTACTCCAATGCCAAAGACAGATGCTGTGGCTGCTGCAACTCCAGTGATGGGCACTGCAGGTATTCCAACCACATCAACAAGCAGCGAGGCTTCTCCAGTGCGAGCCACAAGCACTGCGGCTTCTCACTGCCAACCACAAGCCCTACGGCTACTGCAACCCCGGTGACTGGGACAGTGGCTACTACATGGCAACAATAGGCATAAACACTGCAGCTATTCCAGCCACTGCAACAAGCACAGCAGCTGCTGCAGTGCCAGCCACAGCAACGGGGCTACTCAAATGCCTGAGACAGACACTTCCGCTACTGCAACCTCATTGACGAGCAGTGAGGCTTCTCCAAACCAAGCCTCATGCACTGCGGGTACTCAAAGTACCGTGACAGACACATCAGCCACTCGAATGCAAAGGACAGGCACTGTGGCTACTCCAGCCCCATCAAGAAGCACTTTGGACAATCCAACCCCAGGCACAAGCACTGCAGCTGCTCCACCACCAGTTTCCAGGTACGCAGCTATTCCAACTCTAGGAGGGAGCACTGTCGCTACTCTTAAGGCCTGCAACGTTTGCAGTGGCTAGATCAACCCCAGGCACAAACACTGTGGCTACTGCAAGTCCTACCAGAAGCACTACAGCTACTCCAGTGCCAGGCACGACCACTGCAGCCTCTCCAACACCAGTGACCCATCAACAAGCAGTGAGGCTTCTCCAGTGCGAGCCACAAGCACTGCGGCTTCTCACTGCCATCCACAAGCCCTGCGGCTACTGCAACCCCCGTGACTGGGACAGATGCTACTACATAGCAACAGTAGGCATAAACACTGCAGCTATTCCAGCCACTGCAACAAGCACAGCAGCTGCTGCAGTTAATCCAGCCACAGCAACGGGGCTACTCCAATGCCTGAGACAGACACTGCCGCTACTGCAACCTCATTGACGAGCAGTGAGGCTTCTCCAAACCAAGCCACATGCACCGCGGGTACTCAAAGTGCCGTGACAGACACATCAGCCACTCGAATGCAAAGGACAGGCACTGTGGCTACTCCAGCCCCATCAACAAGCACTTTGGACAATCCAACCCCAGGCACAAGTAGTTCAGTTGCTCCACCAGCAGTTTTCAGGTCTGCAGCTATTCCAACTCTAGGAAGGAGCAATGGGGCTACTCTAAGGCCTACAACATAGGCAGTGCCTAGATCAACCCCACCCAGAAGCACTGTGGCTTCTCCAACGCCACTGACAAACACTGCTGCTCCTCCAATGCCATCGACAAGCAGTGAGGCTTCTCCAACCCAAGCCCTAAGAACTGTGCCTACTGCAACCATGGCAGCAGGCCCATGGGTTACTCCAATGCCAAGGACAGGTGCTGTGCCTGCTACAACTCCAAAGACAGGCACTGCAGGTATTGCAACCACATCAACAAGCAGTGAGGCTTCTCCAGTGCGAGCCACAAGCACTGTGGCTTCTCATTGCCAGCCACAAGCCCTGCGGCTACTGCAACCCCAATGACTGGGACAGCGGCTACTACATGGCAACGATAGGCATAAACACTGCAGCTATTCCAGCCACTGCAACAAGCACAGCAGCTACTGCAGTGCCAGGCAGAACAATAAGGCTACTCCAATGCCTGAGACAGACACTGCCGCTACTGCAACCTCATTGACGAGCAGTGAGGCTTCTCCAAACCAAGCCTCATGCTCTGCGGGTACTCAAAGTACCGTGACAGACACATCAGCCACTCGAATGCAAAGGACAGGCACTGTGGCTACTCCAGCCCCATCAACAAGCACTGTGACTAATCCAACCCCAGGCACAAGCACTGCAGTTGCTCCACCACCAGTTTTCAGCTCTGCAGCTATTCCAACTCTAGGAAGATGCAATGGGGCTACTCTAAGGCCTGCAACATACGCAGTGCCTAGATCAACCCTACCCAGAAGCACTGTGCCTTCTCCAATGCCAGTGACAAACACTGCTGCTCCTCCAACGCCATCGACAAGCAGTGAGGCTTCTCCATCCCAAGCCCTAACAACTGTGCCTACTGCAACCATGGCAGCAGGCACATGGGTTACTCCAATGCCAAGGACAGGTGCTGCGGCTGCTACAACTCTAAAGACAGGCACTGCAGGTATTGCAACCACATCAACAAGCAGTGAGGCTTCTCCAGTGCGAGCCACAGGCACTGTGGCTTCTCACTGCCAGGCACAAGACCTGCAGCTACTGCAATCCCTGTGACCTGGACTGTGGCTACTACATGGCAACAATAGGCATAAACACTGCAGCTATTCCAACCACTGCAACAAGAACAGCAGCTGCTCCAGTGCCAGCCACAGCAACGGGGCTACTCCAATGCCTGAGACAGACACTGCCGCTACTGCAACCTCATCGACGATCAGTGAGGCTTCTCCAACCCAAGCCCTAAGAACTGTGCCTACTGCAACCATGGCGACAGGCCCATGGGTTACTCCAATGCCAAGGACAGGTGCTGCAGCTACTACAACTCCAGTGATGGGCACTGCAGATATTCCAACCACATCAACAAGCAGTGAGGCTTCTCCAGTGCAAGCCACAAGCACTGCAGCTTCTCATTGCCAGCCACAAGCCCTGTGGCTACTGCAACCCCAGTGACTGGGACAGTGGCTACTGCATGGCAACAATAGACATAAACACTGCAGCTATTCCAGCCACTGCAACAAGCACAGCAGCTGCTGCAGTGCCAGCCACAGCAATGGGGCTACTCCAAGGCCTGAGACAGACACTGCCGCTACTGCAACCTCATTGACGAGCAGTGAGGCTTCTCTAAGCCAAACCTCATGCTCTGTGGGTACTCCCCATACCCACAACTGCCCCCCAGGTGACCCTCAAGTAACATCCTAGACCCAAAACTGCTCCCAAGTGACCCCCTAGTGACCCCCAGACCAAAAACAGTTCCCCAAGTGTCCCCCAAATGAAATCCCAGACCCACAAGTGCCCTCCAAGTGACCCCAAAGACCCAGAGCTGCCCTCCAGTCATCTCCCAGACCTACAACAGCCCCAAAACTGCCCCCAGAGTGACCACTCAGACCCACAACTGCCCCCCAAGTGACCCCCCAGACCCACAACTGCCCTTAAGTGACCCCCCAGACACACAACTGCCCCCAAGTGACACCCCAGACACACACCTGCCCCCCAAGAGAGCTCGCAGACCTACCTCTCCCCCCAAGTGTTCACCCAGTGACCCCCAGAGCCATAACTGCCCCCAAATGATCCCCTCAGCCCTAAAATTGCTCCCCTAGTGGCCTCCCGGACCCACAACTGCCTCCCAAATGACACCCCAGTGATTCCCCAGACCTAAACCTGCCTCCCAAGTGACCCCCAAGTGGCTCCCCAGACCCAAACCTGCCTCCCAATTGACCCCCAAGTGACTCCCCAGACCCACAACGTCCCCACAAGAGATCTCCCTGACCTACAACTGTTTCCCAGCTGACACCCCAGTCAGCCCCAGACCCACAACTGCCCCATGTGCTCCCCAAGTGATCCCCAACACCCACAACTGCCCCTCACTGCCCCGCTCCATCCCGTTCCCATCCCGTTCCCATCCCATTCCCATCCCGCTCCCATCCCACTCCATCCTGCTCCCATCCTGTTCCCATCCCATTCCTATCCCGCTCCCATCCCGTTCCCATCCCGCTCCATTCCCAGCTCCATCCCGTTCCCATCCCGCTCCCATCCCGGCTCCATCCTGGTCCCATCTCGGTCCCATCCTGGCTCCAATCCTGTTCCCATCCCACTCCCAGCCCGGCTCCATCCCGTTCCCATCCCACTCCCATCCAGCTCCCATCCCGCTTCCATCCCGCTCCCATCCCGTTCCCATCCCACCGCTCCATCCCGTTCCCATCCGTTCCCATCCCGTTCCAATCCCGCTCCTACCCCGCTCCCATCCCGCTCCAACCCCGCTCCCATCCCATTGCCATCCCATTGCCATCCCATTCCCACCCCGACTCCATCCCGCTCCCATCCCGTTCCCATCCCACTCCATCCCGTTCCCATCCCGCTCCCATCCCGTTCCCATCCCGTTCCCATCCCGCTCCCATCCCGCTCCATCCCGCTCCCATCCTGTTCCCATCCCGTTCCCATCCAGCTCCCATCCCGCTCCCATCCCGTTCCCATCCCGCTCCCATCCCAGCTCCATCCCGTTCCCATCCCGCTCCCATCCCGGCTCCATCCCAGTCCCATCCCGGTCCCATCCCGGCTCCATCCTGTTCCCATCCCACTCCCAGCCCGGCTCCATCGCGTTCCCATCCCACTCCCATCCAGCTCCCATCCCGCTTCCATCCCGCTCCCATCCCGTTCCCATCCCTCCGCTCCATCCCGTTCCCATCCCGTTCCCATCCCGTTCCAATCCCGCTCCTACCCCGCTCCCATGCCGCTCCAACCCCGCTCCCATCCCATTGCCATCCCATTGCCATCCCATTCCCATCCCGACTCCATCCCGCTCCCATCCCATTCCCATCCCGCTCCATCCCGTTCCCATCCCGTTCCCATCCCGCTCCCATCCCGTTCCCATCCCACTCCATCTCGTTCCCATCCTGTTCCCATCCTGGCTCCATCCCGCTGCCATCCCAGCTCCATCCCGCTCCCATCCCGCTCCATCCCGCTCCATCCCGTTCCCAGCCCGGCTCCATCCCGTTCCCACCCCACTCCCATCCCGTTCCCATCCCGCTCCCATCCCGTTCCCATCCCGTTCCCATCCCGCTCCCACCCCGTTCCCACCCCGCTCCCATCCCGCTCCCACCCCGTTCCAATCCCATTCCCATCCCACTCCATCTCGTTCCCATCCTGTTCCCATCCTGGCTCCATCCCGCTGCCATCCCAGCTCCATCCCGCTCCCATCCCGCTCCATCCCGTTCCCATCCCGGCTCCATCCCGTTCCCACCCTGCTCCCATCCCGCTCCCATCCCGCTCCCATCCCGCTCCCATCCCGTTCCCACCCCGTTCCCACCCCGCTCCCATCCCGCTCCCATCCCGTTCCCATCCCACTCCATCTCGTTCCCATCCCGGCCCCATCCCGCTCCCATCCCCCTCCCATCCCGCTCCCACCCCGTTCCCACCCCGCTCCCATCCCGCTCCCACCCCGCTCCCATCCCGGCTCCATCCCGCTCCCATCCTGCTCCCATCCCGCTCCCATCCCGTTCCCATCCCGCTCCCACCCCGTTCCCATCCCAGCCCCATCCCACTCCCATCCCCCTCCCATCCCGCTCCCATCCCGTTCCCATCCCGCTCCCATCCTGGCTCCATCCCGCTCCCATCCCGCTCCATCTCGTTCCCATCCCGGCCCCATCCCGCTCCCATCCCGTTCCCATCCCACTCCATCTCGTTCCCATCCTGTTCCCATCCTGGCTCCATCCCGCTGCCATCCCAGCTCCATCCTGCTCCCATCCCGCTCCATCCCGCTCCATCCCGTTCCCATCCGGGCTCCATCCCGTTCCCACCCCGCTCCCATCCCGCTCCCATCCCGTTCCCATCCCGCTCCCATCCCGTTCCCATCCCGTTCCCATCCCGTTCCCATCCCACTCCATCTCGTTCCCATCCTGTTCCCAACCTGGCTCCATCCCGCTGCCATCCCAGCTCCATCCCGCTCCCATCCCGCTCCATCCCGTTCCCATCCCGGGTCCATCCCGTTCCCATCCTGTTCCCAACCTGGCTCCATCCCGCTGCCATCCCAGCTCCATCCCGCTCCCATCCCGCTCCATTCCATTCCCATCCCGGCTCCATCCCGTTCCCATCCCGTTCCCATCCCGCTCCCACCCCGTTCCCACCCCGCTCCCATCCCGCTCCCATCCCGTTCCCATCCCGCTCCCACCCCGTTCCCACCCCGCTCCTATCCCGCTCCCATCCCGCTCCCATCCCGTTCCCATCCCGCTCCCATCCCGCTCCCATCCCGCTCCCATCCCGCTCCATCTCGTTCCCATCCCGGCCCCATCCCGCTCCCATCCTGTTCCCATCCCACTCCATCCCGGCCCCATCCCGTTCCCATCCTGCTCCCATCCCGGCTCCATCCCGTTCCCATCCTGCTCCCATCCCGTTTCCATCCCACTCCCATCCCGCTCCCATCTCTTTCCCATCCCGCTCCATCCCGTTCCCATCCCGCTCCCATCTCGGCTCCCATCCCATTCCCATCCCGACTCTGTCCCATTCCCATCCCGCTCCCATCCCGCTGCCATCCCGCTCCATCTCGTTCCCATCCCGACTCTGTCCCGTTCTCATCCCGACTCTGTCCCGTTCTCATCCCGCTCCCATCCCGCTGCCATCCCGCTCCCATCCCGCTGCCATCCCGCTCCATCCCGTTCCCATCCCGCTCCCATCCCGTTCCCATCCCGCTCTCATCCCGCTCCCATCCCGCTCCCATCTCGGCTCCCATCCCGTTCCCATGCCGACTCTGTCCCGTTCCCATCCCGCTCCCATCCCGCTGCCATCCCGCTCCATCTCGTTCCCATCCCGACTCTGTCCCGTTCTCATCCCGCTCCCATCCCGCTGCCATCCCGCTCCATCCCGTTCCCATCCCGCTCCCATCCCGTTCCCATCCCGCTCTCATCCCGCTCCCATCCCGTTCCCATCCCGCTCCCATCCCGTTCCCATTGATACAGAGGGTTGACCAATGTACAGGGGGGTAGTACAGGGATATTGTACAAGGGGGTTGTACCGGGGGGTTGTACAAGGGGGTTAGAGGAATTTGCTTGCTTAAACAAAAGTATTGTCTGTTGTAAATGCCTGCTAAGCAGAACAAAGGCACCTGGTCCTATTGATAAGGGAAAGCAGACACCTGGTCCTATTGGTAAGCAGCTATTGATAAGGAAAAGCAGACACCTGGTCCTATTGGTAAGCAGCTATTGATAAGGAAAAGCAGACACCTGGTCCTTTTGATAAGCAGCTACTGATAAGGAAAAGCAGACACTTGGTCCTTTTGGTAAGCAGCTATTGATAAGGAAAAGCAGACGCCTGAATCTACTAACAAGGGGAGAAGCAGATGGTTTATGGCTGGGATACCAGGCCAAACCCTAAGGCCATATGTGAAGACTGAAAGGTGAAAAGTGCAAGGAGAGGAAGACTCATTTACTTCATCTTGAAGACCCCTACCCACAGGAGGAAGACTCAGTTACTTCATCTTGAGACCCCTGCCCATGACCAGAGGGGGCGATGCGCAGGCGCAGAGGACCTTCTGGCTCATTATAATACGAAGCGGGGATAGGATATGAATATGTATAGGCGTGTTGTGCAACCTTATGAATATGTATAACTTTAGAGGATAAATGTAGAGGGAAACAACACTGAGGTACGCATGGCTTTGAGGAATTATCCCCGTGCGTCTCAGCGCTGAATAAAAGCATTCCTACTTTACAACTTTTAACGAGTTGTGGAGTTTATCCGCGCATCACCATCCCTCTCCCATTCCGTTCCCATCCCGTTCCCATCCCTCTCCCATCCCTCTCCCATCCCGTTCCCATCCCGTTCCCATCCCTCTTCCATCCCGCTCCCATCCCACGTTTTCCTTTCCACATCCCCCCCCCCCGGCCCTCCCCAGTCTCGGCGCGCCCGGCCCCTTCCCGCCATCCCCTCCGTGGCGCCGGCTCTGACGTCATCCCCCCGCGCCGCCCGCTGTCATGGCGGCGGTGCAGGCGGAGGATCCTGTCGAGGGCTGGAGCTCACCCGCGTCTGCCCCGGGAGCAGGGTCAGGGCCCACAGCTCTGCTCCTGCCAGCGCTGCCGAGCCCTGCACTCACTCGATGGTGCCATCGGAGCGCCCCACACAGCGCAGCACGGGCTGGGCCGTTGCTCTGGCTCCGGCAGAGGCACAACTGCCTCGGGCAGCTGCCAGCGAGCAACGAGAGCTGAGAAGCGGCTGCAGAAGGGCTCTGCTGTGGGGCTGAAAGCCAAGGGTGGTGCAGGGGAGGGAAAGGAAAGGAAAAGGAAAAGGAAAAGGAAAAGGAGGAAAGGAAAGGAGAGACTGCAGAGCCTCAGCCCTTGGGCTTCCTTCAGAGGAGGTGGCGGTGCTGCCCTCGATCCTGGCTGTTCTCCAGGCCTGACCTGCCCTCAGGGGGCTGCAGGGGCCTCTGCCGAGGCCAGCAGCAGAGACAGGATGTTCTGCACAAATGTCTGCCCCTGATCCTGGGCCTGACTCGCTGCTGAGAGCTCTTCTGCAGCCAAATGGGGATCGTGTTTTGCAGTCACGCAGTCACAGCCTGGTTTGGGGTGGAAGGGACCTTAAAGCTCACCCAGTCCCAACCCCTGGGTGCCCAGTGGCCATGGGCACGATGCTGCCGCCATCACCAAGCCGTGGCGGTCTCTGTGGATTTGCCCGTTGTGACGGGGCCCCCACGGTGAGCGTGGGCTCTTTAAGGAGCGAGAGCCTTGCAGAAGAGACCCCTCTCTCAGGAGGCTGCATCTCCCGTGGCTGCCCTGTGCATCCAGGTACGTGTTCTTTGACTTTGCAATCCTGTTTTAGTGTTGGCCTCAAACACATTGTGGGTGCAAAGCAGGAGCCGTCTGTGTGCAGGAGCTGCTGGTGTCAGAGGAGATGAGAAGGTGTCAGGGCCCACCAGGCTTAAAAGCATTTATATTAGTGTGTATAATTTGTAATGATAATACATATGTTACAGTTAAAGTCATTCAGAAAAACTAAGACACACACACACACACACACACACATATATGTCTGAGCCTGTAACGCTGTGGCAGTTCTGTAAAGTCCACTTGCCAGTAGTCTTGTGGACAATTGCCTTTGTTGTTCCAGGTGGGGGGCCTCTTAGCATTGTAAACGAGGTTCACACTTCTTTATAACACTTTTATAATTCCAGTCATTTGCATACTCAGAACTTGGAGCTTTAAAGCCTCAGTCATTGATTCTGTTCCCCCTTGTGTTGCCTGGTGGTTTTCTTCTCATAAGAGGTTGGGCAGCTATTACTTGCCTGTTTGGTAAGTGGGTTTGGTAACCCACCATCCTTCATCGTGTTTCTTGGCTCCTAAGACTAGGGAATTTTCCATCCTCTGTTTGATAACTTGGAACTTCATTATCCAAGCTCTGATACTGATGAGGCAATATTAATGAAAGGTCCCCATCCACAGCTTCTTTGGCTGCTTTGTCAGGAATGTGATTACCGATATTCACTGGAGTGTTCTTTTCTTGCTTCCAGTTTTATAGGATACTGTTTCTGTCTTAGCAGTGTGATGTTTGGTTTTAGAAGAATAGTTACTGCTGCTGCATCTCGTGATTGTCCTGGTGCTCTGGCAGCCCATATTTGCAGATACACCCGCTTCCTCTGGGATATCCGGCTCAGTACCTGGTTTCTGTAACATAAAAACTCAGGCCTCCACAGCCTTTTCATCAGGAACATGTACCTGAATTTTCTTTCTTTAACCCTAATTGCTGCATGTAATTTACTCAGTGTGCTGTTATCCAATAGCAGCACAGGGCACTCAGGCATGCATAGGAATTTATGGGTCAACATCTGTTTGCCAGTTTCTCAAATGTAAAGGAAGGCCGGGTTCCTGTCCACCTGTGGCACCAGTGCCTGAAGCTGTTTGTTTGCTTAATTGCCCTTTACAAGTATTTATAACAGAATAAGTAGTTTCTGTTTCTACAAGAACTTTTACCTTCTCATTCCCCAACCTAACTGTAGTCAGGGGCTCTGCTGGGCTGGGATTCAAATCTTCCCCTGCTCCTCCTCAGTCTTCCTCTAAAGTAATAATTCTCTCTGCCTGTCCTGACGTTCCACTAAATCTCTGGTGTTTATTTTGATTCTGAGGGCATTTTCCCTTTGAGTGCAACCTGTGGAGTCTGTTCACAAACCTTTCCATGTAATCCTTGTTTCCTCCCCTCCCTTTCTTGGGGGATAGCTACAGGCAGCAATTTTTCTCTCTTTTCTTTCCCCTAAAGATTCCAGTTTTACTCTGGAGCTTATCTTATGCTCCCGCATATATATTAACAGATTCCTAGTTGAAACCTGACACACTATAACCCACAAAACGCAATATTGTATTATATTAATAATTATATTAATTCTATCAATAATATATATATTAATAATCAGGGACTGAAAGCCCTCCCCAGTACCATTGAACCATTTGAACCATTGCAGAGAACTTGCACCAGAGCAATATTGGTCCGATTGTGATAAGTCTCCAAAGCCACATCCATTATTTTTACCAAATCACATTGGTCCACCCCCTTAAGCTTTTGTACCTTTTTCCTTATGTTTTCCATGGATTGACTTTTTGTTAACCGGCCTAACTCTTTCCTTCTTTCCTCTGATTCAGGATCAATATTAGTATATTTAGACATCACCTCTTTTAATCTTCCCATGAATCCAGCAGTTGATTCATTTACATCTTGCTTTATTTCATATAGCTTAGACCAGCTCACTGCCTTGGGGACCGCATTCCTAGTACTGACTAAAATCTACCTCCGATATTGTTTCAAAGCTTGCCTGTCCCAGTTAGGATTGGGGCTAGGAATGTGAAGATTCACTGTGCCTATCGCTGTGCCTGCTGTTATTTGTTGCTCTACTGGGGTCCGAGCCGTACGAATAATTGTATTTCTGTCAACACTCTCGAAAGCATGATGTGTAATTACCAGCCACTTGTTTCCAACTCTTCAAATCTATAATGGTGAAGGGAATCTTCATCATGAGCAGACCATCATTGCGCACAGCTTGTCTTAAAGGTGCAATCACAGTTTCCCCTCATTTTCCCCTAGTTTGCCTTGCTGTAAGGCAAAATCCTTCAGCCTGACCCCCCTATATCTCAGGTGCCTGTGCTGGTGCTTGTGCTTGATCCTCATTGTCAGCACCTTCAGCCCCATTATTCACAATACCCCTTCTCCAGGGGCCTACCATCAAATCCAAATCCTCCTCCACATTCCTCAGATGTTTAGTGCATAACTGCCCTGTGGTGCACAAAGACCAATAGCATTTAAGCAAATTTTACTGTCTTTCTCCAAGGACAATACTGACAGGTCCTGGAGTGCAAAATGAAAACTGCAATCCTTTTGCTGTTCCAGATGATATCTCAAAGTAAAAAACATTTCTGCATAATCTACTTCATCCCACTTTCCTTCTCGTCTCAAGAATGACATGTGACAGTATTTTACCGGAGTCTCCTGAGTAACCGAACCCCTCGGGGCTCCACCGCTTTGTTCCGGTCTCCCGAGTGACTGAACTACGCAGAGGTTCACCGATTTGTTTGCAGTGTTGTGAAATGCAACCCAGTGGGGATTTCTTCAAACCCCCCTTTGGAGGCAGTGGTACCCATGATCCTGACCTCCACCAAATACCAAAGTCCAGACAACCAAAACTAAACTGCCTTTTACCCACCGCGCAGGGCGTCCCTCTCTGCCTTACGTGGAAAGGGGCCAAAAAGAATGCCTTTTTAAAGACATTAAATGGGGGTCTCCCCGAGGTCCCGCGTTGGTCCTTCAGGCAAACTCCCCCGATGCCAGCGTGAAGGTCCCAGGGACTCCCCGGATCCATGGGAAACACGGCTGAGTGTCCCTGTTCAGGCGCCAAATTGTTACCCTAAAAGTCGGTCAGAGAAACTCTCTAAGGCTCAATTTGGACTTTCAGAAAGCAGCATTCTTTATTGCAGCGCTGGGCGCACACATGAATCCTTTCACAAGGGTGAGCACACCTGGTACTTGCCGACAGCAGCTCTATATTTAACATACTCATGCATATTCACAGCTTTTCCAGCAACTGGTTCTAATATTTGCATCCTAATTATGCATACGCTTTCTTGCTGAGTGGGGTCTTTGGTGGGCACCGATAGTCTTCCTCACTGTGTTTACTGAATGACCTCAGTGCTTGCTCAAGCTCGCAAGGTCCTAGTGCCCAGTTAGCAGTTGCTATGTCCTTGCTTCTGCTCTGTTCCCGTCTCGCCCCATGCTGGGCACCGCTCTGCTGTCTTGAAGGCTGGCATCCGTGGTCTTATTTACTGTCTCCTTAGGTGTTACCAGTCCCATGATGTTCCTTCCCCCATCAGCCAAACCTTCCTTTCTCTCTACACGTTAGTAAGTGTCTTGGTTTAAACCCAGTCAGGTAATTCGTTCGCTCACTTCCCCCCCTTTCTTGCCCTCCCCCTGCTCCCGGAGGGACGGAGAGGAGAATCAAAAGAATGCAACTCCCACGGGTTGAGATAAGAACAGTTTAGTAACCAAGGTATAACACAAATCACTACTGCTACCACCAATGATAATAATGATAAAGGAAATAACAAGGGAAGAGAATACAACACCTCAGCACCAGCCGACCGATAACTCGACCCCCAAGCCCGACCAAGCTCCGACCGATACCTCCTCCAACCCTGCAGTCTCCCAGCCCTTCCGGCTAACTCCCAGTTACATCCTGGGCATGACGTGCTGTGGTATGGAATAGCTCTTTGGTCAGTTTGGGTCAGGTGTCCTGTCTCTGCTTCCTCTCGGCTTCCCCTCCTCCCTGGCAGAGCATGAGGCTCACAAAGTCCTTGGCCAAACCAAAACATCTCTATCAGCTCTATTCCCGAGCCGAAAGTCAAAACACTGCACTGCACCAGCTACCAAGGAGGAGAAACATGACTGCTACTGCTGAACCCAGGACATTATCCACCCCTTATTCCATACCATTCACGTCATGCTCAGATCCCACATTTTCAATATACCATCACTCTTATCTCGGTGCACTCTTATCTTAGTGCATGGACCAGTCCCTATAAAGCTGCTGTGTCCATCTGGTCCATGTCAGGCTCCATCTCTTGTAACAGTCTTCCAGAGCAGGAGAGACTGTGTGCAGTGTTCACATTCGTGAATAACCTGGGCAATAGTGTCCATTGCTAAGTCCACCCCTCGATCATGAGTCCATCTCTGTGTTGCATTTCTGCTCTGATGGCCTGAAGTGCCATGGGCCCACCAGGCTTAAAATAATTCACTGTCCCCTTCAGCAGTTTCTGCAGCTTGTTGCTGGGGACTCCATACAGCTGCCTTCCATCTCCGACGCTTCCAAAGCACTGGAGGGGCCCAGTGGACTAGATACTTGCCCATACTGTCCCACACACCCTGCCACTCATGACTCTCCAGCCTTGGGGAAAACCTCTTGGTCCCCCTATATTGTCGTCTAATCCCAGACAAGACCCAAACCTGACTCTGCTTAACTTTTGAGGTCAGACAAAATGGTTGTGGGTAAAACACAGTCTGTGTGTGTGCCAACATGCTGATCCCCATCACAATCAGCAGGCAGGTCCCAAGGATACCCAAAGGCCATTCAAAACCTTCAGCACTCTCAAACGATGCTGCTGTGCTTGTCACTGGGGCTGGTGTAGCTGCTGTGCTTGCCGGCTCTCCCACCGCCGGCTTCTCTTTTCCTGAGTCCAGCTCTTCCTCCTCTGCCTTGCTGGGAAATGCTGCGTGGTCTCCTGCATCCTCCTGGGGCTCGGCAGGCGGCTGCCGGGGGATGCTCTCGGCCGTCGCAGGGCTGGGCTCCTCCGCGGGGCTCGGCTCCTCTGCGGGGCTCGGCTCTTCCGCGGGGCTCGGCTCCTCCGCCGCCTTATCCCGCTGCTCGGCAGCCGCTTCCTTCTGCTCCTCGACCGCCCCGACCTCCTCCACCGGCAGCCGTCCCCTCGCGGCCTCCGGCCCCGCTCCCGCCGCCGCTTGGTCCCCGGGGCCGCTCTCCCGGGCCGGTTCAGCAGCCGCCAGCTCCCGGGGCCGCTCCCCCTCGGCTCCCCGCAGCCTCACGAAGATGGAGAGTAGGGCGAGGGCCAGGACGGTGAAGAGCAGCCGGACGGCCAGGTACAAGTCCACGGCCACGTCCGTCCCGCCCTGCTGCTGGAGCCCACCCGTATTACAAGTCATTGCCATAAAGCACAGCGAGACAAGAACCTTAGCCCAGGCCCCACACTTGATAAACACTATCACAGCAAATACCGGCTCTACGTAAGTTACAACATTCTGAAGCTGTGAGATCAAGAGAAACAACTCTGAGAGCCAATAAATGGTCATTGTGATGAGTGACTATTAATCCAGTCAGATCTGTCGTTATCTCAACCCTTCGTGCCCCACGTTGGGCGCCAAAAAGAACTGTCGTGGTTTAAACCCAGTCAGGTAATTCGTTCGCTCACTTCCCCCCCTTTCTTGCCCTCCCCCTGCTCTCGGAGGGACGGAGAGGAGAATCAAAAGAATGCAACTCCCACGGGTTGAGATAAGAACAGTTTAGTAACTAAGGTATAACACAAATCACTACTGCTACCACCAATGATAATAATGATAAAGGAAATAACAAGGGAACAGAATACAACACCTCAGCACCAGCTGACCGATAACTCGCCCCCCAAACCCGACCAAGCTCCGACCGATACCTCCTCCAACCCTGCAGTCCCCCAGCCCTTCCGGCTAACTCCCAGTTACATCCTGGGCATGACGTGCTGTGGTATGGAATACCTCTTTGATCAGTCTGGGTCAGGTGTCCTGTCTCTGCTTCCTCCTGGCTTCCCCTCCTCCCTGGCAGAGCATGAGGCTCACAAAGTCCTTGGCCAAACCAAAACATCTCTATCAGCTCTGTTCCCGAGCCGAAAGTCAAAACACTGCACTGCACCAGCTACCAAGGAGGAGAAACATGACTGCTACTGCTGAACCCAGGACACCTTCAAATCTTTCTTCTCTAAATCTTGTCCATTGAAAAGGGTTATAATTCATAAATAACATTACAAGAGCTCTTGAGGCTTGCCTTTTCTGGGTAGGACTTGGGAGTCCCTGCTAAATAAGGGCGGAAGAAAGCAAAGTTCCTTTAAAGGTAAGCTCCGGCTGGACCTTGTGTTTGGCTGCACTGGTGTTCTGTGGGACAAGCCCCGCAGGCGGGGCCTGCAGCTGCAGCAGCTCTCCAGGTTCTTGCTTGCAGTGGTCAGTGCAGTTTGTAGGTGGCTCTCAAGCGCCAGCACATGCTCACCTTGTCCAGTGTCCCCCTGCTCTGTGTGAAGAGCAGCTTTGGAGAGTGGGAGCTGCTTTTTCTTTCCTGTTACAAGGTGAGCCACAGTTTTGCTTCCTTTGCTGATACTTGTGTTGCCAAAGCAGGCCCAGTCTTCACCTGTCCTTGTTTGTGTGTCAGAGGTGCTCTTCTGACGTCCCTCTCTTGCTGTTGGGTTGCAGAGGCTTGGCATGAGATGGGGACTGCATTTTGGTAGGTGCTGTGGATGTGCTGATGAGATGCAATCTTTCCAAAAAGCTCTCTCAACAGAAGAGAGTGGCGCTAAGAGAACAGAAGTAGCATTCTCTCAGCTCTCCAGAAGGAGCTGGATGCTATAACATGTCATGGAACTGTTTCTGTGTTGCATGGAGTGCTAACGTGTTCCGAACCATCTGGATTTTTTTCAATGTAATTGTGAAAACCATTTTCTTGTAATAATGCAGTGAAGCTTTTGCCCAAGGAAATGATGTTCCTCTTTGCCACTGGCAGAGCCTTTGCCAGTGTCTGGTGGCAGCGTGGGCCTGGATCTGTGCTCCCTGTGTAGGGCTCAGTGTGCCCCAGCTCAGTTGGGCTGGTCCCTGTGAGCCATCAGCAGTGGCCAAACAAGGATGGGTTGGTAGGTTTTAAAGGAAGAGAACTGTTATGTCTCATCTGCTGTGAACAAACGTGCAGGAGAAGCCTAGGTGTGAAGCACAAGGCTTTGCTGGCAAAGCAGTTGGTGTGGTTGTGTGCATGGAACTGGGCTGTGTCCCCCTTCAGAGGGTGAAGTGCGGAATTCCTCCATCCTTTCTGGCTAGGGGAAGCAACCTTCAAGCCCTGGAGCCCTGCAGATGTATTTTTAGAGTTGTGATGTGGGAATTGTTTTATCCATGAGGATTCTGGCTGATGTTGAACTACAGGAAAATGGGATGTTGGTAGGATCATTTAGCCACTTGTATTTCCCAGATGTGCAGCACCCTGGCAGAGTGAGGTGGTTGGATAGCAGGCGAAGTCTTCCCTTATTACGTGTCTGCATGAATTTGGGTTTTCAAATGCTGTTGTGTACGTCCAAAACCCCTTCGTAGTGACTTTTCACAGGAAAGAAAGTGCAGGATTCCCCCTGTGGAGGCTGAGCTGCAGGTCTGCTTGAATAGCATCCTTCCTTTGGCTGGCAGCTAGTACCTGCTGCCTCAGCATAACATGAGGGACCTTCTGTTACTCTGCTGCGTGGGGAGAGGTGTGTGGATGGAGACTTCCTTCCAGCTGGTTATGGCATAGTCACAGAGGTTTCTGTCCCAGGAGTAAAAGCCTTGCTTCCGAGAGAGCTTCTCAGGGGCCTTCCCCATTTCAGGGACACTTGCTGAAAATACATGCCATGAGATTTGCTCTGTATCCCGTGCTGTGTAAGACTGGCAGGGCCTTTCATCTGTGGGCTGAGCAAACTGCAGCGCTGTCGGCATCTCTTCAGCTGGGTTGTGGCAGGCAGACTTTGTAGCTGGAGCAGGAAGATGCCCACGTGCACTAGCAGGGTTCTCCTCTTGCCTTGTGTTCAGGAGTAGCTGCGTGGAAGTCTGGTCCCTGTCCCGGTTTCTCCTGTATGTTTTAGTCCTGCAGAAGGCTGTTTTGCAAGGAGCCAAGTGCTGTTCCTGTGGGCAGCCTGAGGTCTAATCCAGTTTTCTGAACAACCCAGGTGGTTCTTGCCTGTGGTGTCAGTGACAGATGATCCTGAAGTAAGGGCCAAGTTGTCAGCTTTTCTAGCTGTCCTCTTGCCCCTGCAGTACTGCTTCCAGAGCTCCGTGGGTGTGAACTTGAGCTCTTCATTGGTGTAATCCATGAGCTTTAAGAGCTCCCCTGGGAATGTTGTAGCAGTGTTCCTTGCTGCCAGGCAGGCTTTCTGTGTGACAGCCTTGCCAAGGTTTTCCCTCAGCGCTGGTTCTGTTAGTCCTGGCTCCAGCCCTTGAGTATTGTTTTCTTAAAGTGTGAAAGTGTGTGCCTTTCATTGCCTACAAGGCCCTGGAGCCTATTGATGGATGGGGCCACGAGAAGGCGAGGGTTTCCCTCCTGTTTGGTGTCTGGGAGGTTAAGTTCAGGCAGAACTGGGATATTCTGGGTGTCATTTTCCTTCTGGGAGTAGAAACTTTTTGGGAAGGTGATTTTTCAGCCAAGGCACATGAGTGTATCGAGCCATGTGGCTAAAAATGATCAATTCAGTTAACTTAGGGAATAGTACCTTGCACGCTGTTTAGGTCTTCTATTTCTTCTATTTTTTTTTTTTTGCACCTCTGCAATATTATTTTGAAGAGTGTTTGGTGTAATAAAATGGAAACCACATGGATATAATGGGCACCTTGGCATCCTGGAGACAGCACATCAGAGGGGAGAGGTGGCAGTTGTATGTAGTGTGGGTCATATTTGGATGTGGCGGAGGATGACTTTGGCAGGTATATTTGTGGGAGATCTTTTGAAATGCCTGAAGTGTGATTTGTCAGAGGGGCAGCAACAGCTCTGCCTTGGCATAGAATCACAGAGTGGTTTGGGTTGGAAGGGACCTTAAAGCCCTCCAGTTCCAACCCCCTGCCACGGGCAGGGACACCTTCCACTAGAGCAGGGTGCTCCAAGCCCCTGTGTCCAACCTGGCCTTGAACACTGCCAGGGATGGGGCAGGCACAGCTTGTCTGGGCACCCTGTGCCAGCGCCTCAGCACCCTCGCAGGGAAGAACTTGTGCCTAAGAGCTCATCTCAGTCTCCCCCCTGGCAGGTTAAAGCCATTCCCTGTCCTGTTCCTGCAGGCCGTTAGCCAAAGCTCCTCTCCAGGTTTCCTGTAGCCCCTTTAGGCACTGGAGCTGTTCTAAGGTCTCCCCTTGAGGAGCCTTCTCTTGTGCAGGTGGAACCAGCCCAGCTCTCTCAGCCTGGCTCCAGATCAGAGCTGCTCCAGCCCTCGCATCATCTCCATTTCCTCCTCTGGACTTGCTCCAGCAGCTCCACGTCCCTCTTGTGCTGTTGCCCCAGAGCTGGATCAGGCCTGCAGGGGGGTCTCCGCAGAACCCAGCAGAGGGGGAGAATCCCCTCCCTGAGCTGCTGCTCATGCTCTGAGGTTGCAGCCCAGCACAGGGAGGGGATCCGGGCTCAAGCGCCCACTGAAGCCAGGGCATGGGGAGCTTCTCATAGACCAACACCCCCAAGTGCTTCTTCTCAGGGCTACTTTCAATCCGTTCTTCCCCAGTCCAGAGGAGTCCATGGAGATGTTCTGGGGGCTGGAGCACCTGGTGGGAGCTGCCTCTGCCTGTGGGAGGGGCTTGGAGCTGGATGGGTTTTGAGGTCCCTTCAACCCAAACCACTCTGTGATTCTATGGTTAATATTTTACTGCTGAAGCATCTTGCTGATAAATCACGTCTCAAGAAACGAGCTTTTAAACCCAACAAATGACAGGTACTTTATAGCGCTGCCTTTGAGGGAAGTTCTGCCGTGTTATAGAAAGCAATGAAATCCTGCCTAAAAATTCAGCAGAGTGAAAGGAAGTAGAAGATGAAAACAGCTTGGACCATGTTGTGTTACTGGTCATTAGAAAACACCTTCCTGAACAGCCTCCCTGAAAGTGTGAGCCAGAGTTTTATTCAAGATGAGTGGGGAAGGTAATAACCTCTGTCCCTAAATGGTCTACTCTCCTACTTCCTTTTCAAGTTCTTACGAGGAGCTGTTTTGCCCTTGAATCTCTGAGTCTCTTGTTTTGTGTTGTTTTGATTTTTTGGTTGGTTGGATGGTTTTTCTCTTTCTTTTTTCTTCTGGGGCTCCTTTATTTCTGAAATATTGCTCAGATCCACAAGAAATCTGTGGTTTTCTTCGTCATGGCCACAGTTGGTGGGTGGACTCAAACTGGAAGTGTTTGTATGAACTTCTTGATGTCTTTGGCATGAAGGAGGCTTGGATGGGCGATAGCCCATTTGTGAAAAGAAAAGGTGCTCAGTTGATTTTGGGTGGTTGTTTATTCGTATCTCCTTTAATATTTCAAAACCAGCCATAAGGAGCTGACAGATTACAAGCTTTATGAAATATCAAAGTAATTATTTACACTTTCATGCTTCTTTGTGCAGATGTGAAAGAATAAATACCCATAAAGTCTCAGAAGTGACACTTATCCTGGGCTGAGTCGTGATAGCGATGTGGTTTTCTCCCCTGACCTGTCCCAGATAACTGGAACTATAGATGCTTGTCACTCCAGGGAATGTATAGTTCCCTCTGGTTTGTGCTCTGTGGAGAGATGAGGTTATTGTGCAGCCCTGAAACTCTTGGGCTTCAACCTTTGGGGTCCCACTCAACCTCACATGAGATTCAAACAGCTTGTTTCTTAACATGCCCTGGAGAATGTTACTAAATCACAGAATCAGGCAGTGCTTTAGAAGGGACTTTAAAGCTCACCTAGTTCCACCCCACCTACCTTCCACTAGCCCAGGCTGCTTGAAGCTGGTTGCTGTGTTAGTGGAACAAGTCCACCTGGTTTCTGGTGTGGTGTTTTATTTATTTATTTAAGTATATTTTCTGTCTTAAATCTAAAACTGAAAGGTCAGAGTCCGATGGGAAGAGGGGTAAAAAGCAGAATTACAGGAATGCAAGAATTAAGGTGTGGACGCTTGTGTCAGTTTTAAGCTCAGCAGGTCTGTGGCTGAACTGTGCCACAGTGTTTAAACTGTGATGCTTGGATCTAAATGGTTGCAATTCCTTGTCTTGAAACAGAGAGAATGTGAGGTCGAGGAAGGAGGTGTTGGAATGAGCTTGACTCAAGAGAGTGCTGGCAGGAAGGAGGAGGGTGGGAAGTGAGAGATGATAACCCCAGCTCCGAGAGAAGCGCTCACAAATCAAGGTGAGGTTCTGCAAAGAGCAGATGGTGGCCCAGGCTTTGAAGTCTTAGTGGTGGCCTTTTAGCAAGCCAAGTGAGAGACGGTGTTCTTTGTTAGAGGTACTGCTGTGGACCCTGAGTCATGGCAGGCTCTGAGCAGGGGCAGGAGAGGGCTTAGGCAGGGGCCGTTGGTACCTGCTCATTTCAGGGAGGAACCTGCAGCTGGGTAATACACCCGAGTGTGATGCACTCTGAGTGTGGTGAGTGTATCAGAGTTCAAAGGGTTTAATGTAGCTGCTAAGCAGCTTGGGAGAGAACATGATAGTCCCACATGCCTTTAGCTCCTTTAGTTTAATTTCTTTTATTTCTTAGGATGAGAATGTGTTGAATTTTTCTTGCTTGCTAAATCAATAGAATCTCTCCTGATGCTGCTGAGACCACAGTTCTGCTATTGCACTGGAGGCAGCTTGCTTCAGAGCTGGGCTCTGATTTTCTAACTGTGTCCTGTGTGAGCCCAGCAGCTGTGGGATCCCAACACCTTTGCTCCCCATGATTGGTCTGAGCTTTTGTCAATGACTGGTGATGTGTTTGCCCACGGTCATTATTTTTTTTTGCACTGGCATTAGTACAGCTATAAAATAAAGAGCCATTCATTACATTCGTAGTGCAAAGGAGCAAAGTGAAGGCTTGGCAAGGAGTGGCAGTGACTTTCGTCTCCTCTTTGTGTCTATCATGGTGCTGCTGGGACCAGTGGAGAGGTTATAGGGGACTGGTTCAAAACATCTTTTCAGTTTCAACTCTGAAGGCTGCAGTGTGGCAGGGACCCTGCAGTGTGCTGCAGAGCAGCCGCAGCACTGTTACAACCTTAGATTTCTTGTTTATTAATTTATTTAGTTACTAGTGTCTGTGTTTGATCCAGAAGTCTCATTGTTCTGCCTGCCTGCAGGCCGTTGAGGGGACTGGTGGTTCAGGCAGGCGTGGAGTGGGCTGCTGGAGACAGGGCTGTCTAGAAGTGGGCAGTGGGGAGGGAAGTGTTCTTGTCTGCAGCAAGTCCCCTGCTTCTTAGGTTGGAGGGGCTGCTGCCCCTATGGAAGGGTGCACCAAGTCCCCCCAGGCAGCTCAGGTGTTGCTTTGCCACAGAGGGGCCTGAGATGGGCTGGTGAGACTGCCCTGGCTGTTCTGTGGTGCAGGGCCTGTGCTGGCTCTGCGTTGTGCCCTGGCAGTCTCAGGGGTGTTTCACACCGGTTCACTTTCTGACCGCGTCTGTATTGGTTTGGTTTTGGGCAGTGAATGAAACTGTGCTTTTCTTATGGTCTTATTACTTACGGTAATAATTACTTATGGTTTATTACTTTTTCAAGTTCCCTTATTTGTTTTCATCAGCAAATGTCATCTTTTGTCATGTGGACACCAGATTTAATTGCTGAAAGTCCAAGTCTCCATTGTGCTTGTATTATTTAGTATTTTCCTTGTGTTAATCTGATGATACATTCTGAAATTGAGTTTCCCCTTTTCCCTCCCCTCCCCCCTCCCCAATATTTGTCATCCTCTCTGTGTAGTAAGTAACATTTGTGTTAGTTGGCTTTAACTGGGGAGTAAGAAGGAGGCAGGGTTGGAATTGTTTTGAAAGCTATAGATGAGATTTTGCCCTATACAAGGGCATCACCTGCTTAGTGCTGTAGTGCAGTATTGGATAATTTCAATCAATGGAGCTACAGCATTTTGCAAAGTGATGGATACAGGTATTTTCAAGTCCTCATTTCAGGAGGCCACTTAGTTTTACGAAAGTCATTTGGACATATTCATAGATGTGAGGTTTTCTCCACTTCACCAATTCAGAATGAAATTAATTGTGCTGAAACACTGGACTGAATTTAAATTTTAGAGTAATTCTTGTGCTTCTTCCTTCATTGACGCATCTGCTAAAACTGTATGGTTTTGTTCTCTTGAATCTCGTTCAGTGAGCTGATCGGAGCTAGCCCAGCTAGAGCCACAGCCGGCACGCTTCAGCGACCGAGAGGGTCAACGGAGATTAGGAAACCCAGAGGGGATAGCGCAGAGACATCGCGATTCCCGACATCTCCCGATCCCCGAAGCCCCAGCAGCCCTTGCGAGAGAGCGGCTGACGTGGCGGGGGCGTTCCCACGGTGACGGTGACCACCCCCCTGCCGCTTGCCTTGAAAGAGCCTTTGAGAGGGCAGCGACGTCGCTGCCCACCGGGCGCAGGGAGGAACAAGCAGGTCGTGTTGCTGACCCTGCTGCTGGTGTCCCAGACTGCGGACCAATATGGTTGCTTCCAGAAAGAGAGCTTGCAGTAAGGTGACTGCAGCAACTCAGACAGAGACCCCGTCCCAAACCGTGGCTGTTCAGGTCTCTGGGTGCAAGTAGTGCCAGAGCCTGCTGCTGCCGGGGCAGGGAGGACGGCATTCCACCTGCGTGAGGTGTGAGCAGGTAGAAGATCTGCTTAGCCCGGTGGCAAGACTTAAGGAGGAGGTTGAGACGCTGAGGACCATCAGGGAGTGTGAAAGGGAGATCGACTGGTGGAGTAACTCCCTGGCGTGCCAGTCGGAACGGTTCCAGGGAGATACCCCCCCCAAAAGGGGAAGGACCCCCTGCCCCCTCACACAGAGGGGGATGGCCCAAGACAGCCCCTGCCCTGCAGCTGTTGCGCAGAGGTAGGGGACCAAAAAGACGATGAGGGTTGGAAGCGAGTTCCAGTTCAGTGTCATGGGAAACCCTCCCCCCTTCCTGCCCTGCTTCCCCAGGTGTCCCTCCGTAATAGGTTCGAGGCCCTGGATCTTGAAGGAGAGGTAGGTGAGAATGTGGGGCAAGGCCAGCCCACAAGGCCACATAGGAAAAGGGGGTCGACTTTGCACCTCAAGACTGCCTCTGTTAAGAAAGAAAGAAGGGTCATTGTAGTAGGGGATTCCCTGCTTGAGTCTGGGGCTCAAGTGATCTTCTCCTCACTCCTTCCATCTTCCACTGATGATGTGGGAAGGAATGGGAAGATTCAGTTCATAAACGATTGGCTTCGAGACTGGTGCTACAGGCAGGGCTTTGGATTCTTTGATAACGGCTGGTTTTATAGGGCACCAGTCTGGACAATGACAAGTGAGAAAGGTTTGTCTTACAGAGGCAAAAGGATGCTGGGGCACGAATTAGCAGGGCTCATTTGGAGAGCTTTAAACTAGATTCGAAGGGGGATGGGGTTGTAGCTGGGCTTGCCCCAGTGGGGCAGCGCTCCAGAACTGATGAAGACTGGGAGGCCTCCTATAATCCTAGGGTGAAATCGGTGTGCTCAGCTCGCTCCCTGGAATGTCTGCACACCAATGCGCGCAGCATGGGAAATAAGCAGGAGGAGTTGGAAACCTGTGTTAAGTCAGGAGACTATGATCTGGTGGCAATTACAGAGACGTGGTGGCACAGCTCACATGACTGGAATATAGTCATGGAGGGCTATGTCCTTTTCAGGAAAGACAGGCCAGCCAGGAGGGGGTGGTGGGGTTGCTCTTTATGTGCGGGAGGAACTACAATGCACCGAGTTCTGTCCAGGGACAGATGACGAGCGAGTTGAGAGTCTGTGGGTGAGAATTAAGGGGCAGGCTGGCAGGGGGGATACTGTTGTAGGTGTCTGTTACAGACCACCAGATCAGGGTGAGGAAGTTGACGAGGCCTTCTACAGGCAGCTGAGAGCGGCCTCACAGTCACAGGCCGTGGTCGTCGTGGGGGATTTTAACTTCCCTGATGTTTGCTGGAAGGACCACTCGGCAACCCAGCCGCAGTCCAGGAGGTTCCTCCAGTGTATGGATGATAACTTCCTCCTGCAAATGGTGGATGAGCCGACCAGGAGAGGAGCGCTGCTGGATCTCATCCTCACTAACAAGGAGGGTCTGGTCGAAGCAGTAAGGGTTGAGGGCTGCTGTCCTGGGTTCAGCAGTAGCAGTCATGTTTCTCCTTCGTGGTAGCTGATGCAGTGCTGTCTTTTGACTTCCAGCCTGGGAACAATGTTGGTGAAGCCGATGTTTTCGGTTGTTGCTAAGTGATGTTTACCCTGACCAAGGACTTTGTGAGGCTCATGCTCTGCCAGGGAGGAGGGGAAGCCGGGAGGAAGCAGACGGGGCACCTGACCCAGGCTAGCCAGGGAGGTATTCCATACCACAGCACCAAAACAGACCCAAAACAGGCCAAAAAAAGACCCAAACCACGTCAAAACCAGCCAAAAACCACCCAGTCCTGCTTCTGCTATGGGATACAGGGACAGAGGCTCCAAACAGCCCCAAAATAGGACAAAACAAACCAAACACAACCCCAAAACAGGCCACAACACCTCAAAACGACCCTCTTCTGCTTCTCCTATGGGATACAGGGTAAGAGCCCCAAAACAGACTGAAAAAAAAAACCAAAACAGGAAGAAACCACCCCAAAACCACCTTGTCCTGCTTCTCCTGTGGGATACACGGTCAGAGCCCTAAAACAGGCCAAGTATGACCCAAATCACACCAAAACCAGCTCCAAACCCCCAAACCAACCCAAAACCACCTTGTCCTGCTTCTCCTATGGAACACAGGGTCAGAGCCCCAAAAAAGACAAAAAACATGACAAAAATAGGACAAAACCAACCCAAAACCACCTTGTCCTGCTTCTCCTATGGCATACTGAGTCAGAGTCCCAAAACTGACCCAAAAAACCCCCAAAGCAGGACAAAACCACCCCAAGGCCACCTTGTCCTGCTTCTCCTGTGGGATACATGGTCAGAGCCCTGAAACAGACCCAAAACAGGCCAAGTACAACCCAAATCACCCCAAAAACAGCTCCAAAACCCCTAAACCAACCCAAAACCTCCTTGTCCTCCTTCTCCTATGGAACACAGGGTCAGAGCCCCCAAAAAGACACAAAACATGACAAAAATAGGACAAAACCACCCCAAAAACTCCTTGTCCTGCTTCTCCTGTGGGATACAGGGTCAGAGCCCTGAAACAGACCCAAAACAGGACAAAAGCACTCCAAAAACCCCAAAACCAGCTCCAAAACCCCCAAACCAACCCCAAACCACCTTGTCCTGCTTCTTCTCTAGGACACAGGGTCAGAGCCTAAAACAGACCCAAAACAGGCCAAAAACACCCCAAAACACCCCAAAAAGCAGGACAAAACCTCCTTGTCCTCCTTCTGCTATGAGATACAGTGTCAGGGCCCCAAAACAGACCTAAAACAGAACAAAAAAGCCCCAAAACCATCTTCTCCTGCTTCTCCTATGGAACACAGGGTCAGAGCCCCAAAAAAGACAAAAAACATGACAAAAATAGGACAAAACCATCCCAAAACCACCTTGTCCTGCTTCTCCTATGGCATACAGGGTCAGAGCCCCAAAACAGAGCCCCCAAAAAACCAAAACAGGACAAAACCACCCCAAGGCCACCTTGTTCTGCTTCTCCTATAGGACACAGGGTCAGAGCCTTAAAACAGATCCCAAAACAGGCCAAAAACACCCCAAAACACCACAAGAAGCAGGACAAAACCTCCTTGTCCTCCTTCTGCTTTGAGATACAGTGTCAGGGCCCCAAAACAGACCTAAAACAGAACAAAAAAGCCCCCAAACCATCCCAAAACCACCTTGTCCTGCTTCTCCTACGGAACACAGGGTCAGAGCCCCAAAAAAGACACAAAACATGACAAAAATAGGACAAAACCATCCCAAAACCTCCTTGTCCTGCTTCTCCTGTGGGATACATGGTCAGAGGCCTGAACCAGACCCAAAACAGGACAAAAACACTTCAAAAACCCCAAAACCAGCTCCAAAACCCCCAAACCAACCCCAAACCACCTTGTCCTGCTTCTTCTCTAGGACACAAGGTCAGAGCCTCAAAACAGACCCAAAACAGGCCAAAAACACACCAAAACACCCCAAAAAGCAGGACAAAACCTCCTTGTCCTGCTTCTGCTATGAGATACAGTGTCAGGGCCCCAAAACAGACCTAAAACAGAACAAAAAAGCCCCCAAGCCACCCCAAAACCACCTTGTCCTGCTTCTCCTATGGCATACTGAGTCAGAGTCCCAAAACTGACCCAAAAAAACCCCAAAGCAGGACAAAACCACCCCAAGGCCACCTTGTCCTGCTTCTCCTGTGGGATACATGGTCAGAGCCCTGAAACAGACCCAAAACAGGCCAAGTCCAACCCAAATCACCCCAAAACCAGCTCCAAAACCCCAAAACCAACCAAAAACCTCCTTGTCCTGCTTCTCCTATGGAACACAGGGTCAGAGCCCCAAAAAAGACACAAAACATGACAAAAATAGGACAAAACCACCCCAAAACCTCCTTGTCCTGCTTCTCCTGTGGGATACAGGGTCAGAGGCCTGAAACAGACCCAAAACAGGACAAAAACACTCCAAAAACCCCAAAACCAGCTCCAAAACCCCCAAACCAACCCCAAACCACCTTGTTCTGCTTCTTCTCTAGGACACAGGGTCAGAGCCTCAAAACAGGCCAAAAACACCCCAAAAAGCAGGACAAAACCTCCTTGTCCTCCTTCTGCTATGAGATACAGTGTCAGGGCCCCAAAACAGACCTAAAACAGAACAAAAAAGCCCCAAAACCATCTTCTCCTGCTTCTCCTATGAGATAGAGGGTCAGAGCCTCAAAAAAGACAAAAAACATGACAGAAATAGGACAAAACCACGCCAAAACCACCTTGTCCTGCTTCTCCTATGGAACACAGGGTCAGAGCCCCAAAAAAGAAAAAAACATGACAAAAATAGGACAAAACCATCCCAAAACCAGCTTGTCCTGCTTCTCCTATGGCATACAGGGTCAGAGCCCCAAAACAGAGCCCCCAAAAAACCAAAACAGGACAAAACCACCCCAAGGCCACCTTGTTTTGCTTCTCCTATAGGACACAGGGTCAGAGCCTTAAAACAGATCCCAAAACAGGCCAAAAACACCCCAACACACCACAAAAAGCAGGACAAAACCTCCTTGTCCTCCTTCTGCTTTGAGATACAGTGTCAGGGCCCCAAAACAGACCTAAAACAGAACAAAAAAGCCCCCAAACCATCCCAAAACCACCTTGTCCTGCTTCTCCTATGGAACACAGGGTCAGAGCCCCAAAAAAGACACAAAACATGACAAAAATAGGACAAAACCACCCCAAAACCTACTTGTCCTGCTTCTCCTGTGGGATACATGGTCAGAGGCCTGAAACAGACCCAAAACAGGACAAAAACACTCCAAAAACCCCAAAACCAGCTCCAAAACCCCCAAACCAACCCCAAACCACCTTGTTCTGCTTCTTCTATAGGACATAGGGTCAGAGCCCCAAAACAGACCCAAAACAGGCGAAAAACACCCCAAAAAGCAGGACAAAACCTCCTTGTCCTCCTTCTGCTATGAGATACCGTGTCAGGACCCCAAAACAGACCTAAAACGGAACAAAAAAGCCCCCAAACCACCCCAAAACCACCTTGTCCTGCTTCTCCTGTAGGATACAGGGTCAGAGGCCTGAAACAGACCCAAAACAAGACAAAACCACTCCAAAAACCCCAAAACCAGATCCAAAACACCCAAACCAACCCAAAACCACCTTGTCCTGCTTCTCCTGTAGGATACAGGGTCAGAGGCCTGAAACAGACCCAAAACAAGACAAAAACACTCCCAAAACACCAAAACCAGATCCAAAACCCCCAAACCAACCCCAAACCACCTTGTCCTGCTTTTTCTATAGGACACAGGGTCAGAGCCTCAAAACAGACCCAAAACAGGCCAAAAACACACCAAAACACCCCAAAAAGCAGGACAAAACCTCCTTGTCCTCCTTCTGCGATGAGATACGGTGTCAGGGATCAAAAACTGACCTAAAACAGAACAAAAAAGCCCCCAAACCATCCCAAAACCACCTTGTCCTGCTTCTCCTATGGCATACAGGGTCAAAGCCCCAAAACAGACCCCAGAAAAAAACAAAACAGGACAAAACTACCCCAAGGCCACCTTGGCCTGCTTCTTCTATAGGACACAGGGTCAGAGCCTCAAAACAGACCTAAAACAGGCCAAAAACACACCAAAACACCCCAAAAAGCAGGACAAAACCTCCTTGTCCTCCTTCTGCTATGAGATACAGTGTCAGGGCCCCAAAACAGACCTAAAACAGAACAAAATAGCCCCCAGACCACTCCAAAACCACCTTGTCCTGCTTCTCCTATGGCATACTGAATCAGAGTCCCAAAACTGACCCAAAAAAAAACCCAAAGCAGGACAAAACCACCCCAAGGCCACCTTGTCCTGCTACTCCTGTGGGATAGACGGTCAGAGCCCTGAAACAGACCCAAAACAGGCCAAGTACAACCCAAATCACCCCAAAACCAGCTCCAAAACCCCCAAACCAACCCAAAACCACCTTGTCCTGCTTCTCCTATGGGTCAGAGCCCCAAAAAAGACACAAAACATGACAAAAATAGGACAAAACCACCCCAAGGCCACCTTGTCCTGCTTTTCCTATGAAACACAGGGTCAGAGCCCCAAAAAGACATAAAACAGGACAAAAATAGGACAAAACCACCCCAAAACCTCCTTGTCCTGCTTCTCCTGTGGGATACAGGGTCAGAGGCCTGAAACAGAACCAAAACAGGACAAAAACACTCCAAAAATCCCAAAACCAGCTCCAAAACACCCAAACCAACCCAAAACCACCTTGTCCTGCTTCTCCTATGGGATACAGGGTCAGAGCCCCAAAACAGACCCCCAGAAAAACCAAAACAGGACAAAACCAACCCAAGGCCACCTTGTCCTGCTTCTCCTGTAGGATACAGGGTCAGAGCCCTGAAACAGACCCAAAACAGGACAAAAACACTCCAAAAACCTTAAAACCATCTCCAAAACCCCCAAACCAACCCAAACCCACCTTGTCCTGCTTCTCCTATGGAACACAGGGTCAGAGCCCCAAAAAAGACAAAAAACATGACAAAAATAGGACAAAACCAACCCAAAACCACCTTGTCCTGCTTCTCCTATGGCATACTGAGTCAGAGTCCCAAAACTGACCCAAAAAACCCCCAAAGCAGGACAAAACCACCCCAAGGCCACCTTGTCCTGCTTCTCCTGTGGGATACATGGTCAGAGCCCTGAAACAGACCCAAAACAGGCCAAGTACAACCCAAATCACCCCAAAAACAGCTCCAAAACCCCTAAACCAACCCAAAACCTCCTTGTCCTCCTTCTCCTATGGAACACAGGGTCAGAGCCCCCAAAAAGACACAAAACATGACAAAAATAGGACAAAACCACCCCAAAAACTCCTTGTCCTGCTTCTCCTGTGGGATACAGGGTCAGAGCCCTGAAACAGACCCAAAACAGGACAAAAGCACTCCAAAAACCCCAAAACCAGCTCCAAAACCCCCAAACCAACCCCAAACCACCTTGTCCTGCTTCTTCTCTAGGACACAGGGTCAGAGCCTAAAACAGACCCAAAACAGGCCAAAAACACCCCAAAACACCCCAAAAAGCAGGACAAAACCTCCTTGTCCTCCTTCTGCTATGAGATACAGTGTCAGGGCCCCAAAACAGACCTAAAACAGAACAAAAAAGCCCCCAAAACCATCTTCTCCTGCTTCTCCTATGAGATAGAGGGTCAGAGCCTCAAAATACAAAAAACATGACGGAAATAGGACAAAACCACGCCAAAACCACCTTGTCCTGCTTCTCCTATGGAACACAGGGTCAGACCCCAAAAAAGACAAAAAACATGACAAAAATAGGACAAAACCATCCCAAAACCACCTTGTCCTGCTTCTCCTATGGCATACAGGGTCAGAGCCGCAAAACAGACCCCCAAAAAAACCAAAACAGGACAAAATCACCCCAAGGCCACCTTGTCCTGCTTCTCCCTTGGGATACATGGTCAGAGCCCTGAAACAGACCCAAAACAGGCCAAGTACAACCCAAATCACCCCAAAACCATCTCCAAAACCCCCAAACCAACCCAAAACCACCTTGTCCTGCTTCTCCTACGGAACACAGGGTCAGAGCCCTGAAACAGACCCAAAACAGGACAAAACCACCCCAAAAACCCCAAAACCAGCTCCAAATCCTCCAAACCAACCCAAAACCACCTTGTCCTGCTTCTTCTATAGGACGCAGGGTCAGAGCCTCAAAACAGACCCAGAACAGGACAAAAATACTCCAAAACCCTCCGAAAGGCCCAAAACACCTCAAAAACACCTTCTGCTTCTTCTATGGGATACAGGGTCAGAGCTTCAAAATAGACCTGAAATATGACAAAAACACCCCAAAGCCACCCCCAAAACAGTCCCAAAACCACCTTGTCCTGCTTCGCCTAGGGGATACCGGCTCACAGCCCCAAAGCAGACCCAAAACCCCTCAAAAAGTAGCCCAAAACCACCTTGTCCTGCTTCTCCTACGGGATACAGGGTCAGAGCCCCAAAACAGCCCCATAACACTTCAAAAAACACCCCAAAACCCCCCCAAAACACCTCAAAACCACCCCAAACCACCTTGTCCTGCTGCTCCTATAGGTGCCACCCCGTGAGAACCCAAAACAGCCCCAAATCACCCCAACCCCCCCAAAATGGAACCTTCTGGAGGTCGCTGTGGAGCTGCTTTAGCCTGGCCTCGAGCTGCGACACCTTCTGGGGTAGGTCCAAGGCTGGGGGGGGGGTTAAAGGGCAATGGGGAGGGGCACTGGGGTGTCCCCATATTGGTGTGGGGATCCCAGACCCACATGTGGGGGTCCCAGCCCCACATACAAGGGGGACATGGGGGGGGTCTCCATATGGTGCGGGGGGTCCCTGGACCCGATGGGGGGGGGGCCCTCCCGCGGCCTCTGCGGGGGGGGGGGGGGGTGTCGGGGCTCAGCACAACAGTTTAACACCCCCAAAACACCCTCAAACAACCCCAAACACCTCCAAACAGGGGGTAGCGAAGGGGGAAACTTGGACCAAACCAACAGGGCTTGAGCTCAGCAGCAACCCAGTGGCTCCTTCCTCCTGCTCTGTCCTGTCACTGTCTGCTCCCCTCACCAAAGCACTCAAGTAGGGTGACACAAATGAGGTCACAAAGGGCCCCGTGTTGACCCGTTGCCATGGTGACCCAGCTGGGTTCTAGACTGAGGCTGTGGGAGAGCCTGCTGCAGGGCCATGAGCTGGGGCTGTCACCCAAAGCAGCATCCCTGCACCCCAACATGCTGGGTGTGGGGACCCTTCCTTATGGGGCTCAAGCAAGATGGGGTTTGGGGTCATTTAGGGGTGCCAGCAGTGTAGGGAGGGATGGAGATGCCCGTGGTTGATTGGGGTACCATGGAGTTTTGGGGTTGTTTCAGGATGTTTTTGGGGTGTTAAACTGTTGTGGAGGGGGTTTGGGCTGGTTTTGGGGTGCTTTGAGCTGTTTCAGGGCTGTTTGGGGTGGTTTTGGCGTGGTTTGGGGTGTTTGAGTCTGCTTTGTGGGTGTTTCGGGATGTTTTGGGGTGTTTGGGGCTGTTTTGCGAATATTTTAGGCTGGTTTGGGGGTGTTTCAGAGTGTTTTGGGGTGTTTTGGGCTGGTTTTGGGATGTTTTGGGGTGTTTTGAGCTGTTTTTGGGATGGTTTGGGCTGGTTTTGGGGTATTTTGGTTGTTTTGGGCTGGTTTTGGGGTGCTGACGTGCCACCCCCCCAGTGCAAAGGGCCGTGTCCCTGCTCTCCCTCATGGAGCCGGTGCTGAGCCCTGACACCCCCTCCGGATAGGCCGCGGGGGGGCGCCCCCCTCATCAGGTACAGGGACCCTCCCCATATGGAGACCCCCCCCATGTCCCCCTTGTATGTGGGGCTGGGACCCCCACATGTGGGTCTGGGACCCCCCCCATATTGGGGACACCCCAGGCCCCCCCCCATTGCACTTTGCGCCCCCCCCCCCCCCCCCCCCTTCCCCCAGCCTTGGACCTACCCCAGAAGGTGTCGCAGCTCGAGGCCAGGCTAAAGCAGCTCCACAGCGACCTCCATAAGGTTCCATTTTGGGGGGGTTGGGGTGATTTGGGGCTGTTTTGGGTTCTCACTGGGTGGCACCCATAGGAGATGCAGGACAAGGTGGTTTGGGGTGGTTTTTTGGGGTGTTTTGGGGCAGTTTTGTGTCTCTTTTGGGGCTCTGACCCTGTATCCCACAGGAGAAGCAGGACAAGGTGATTTTGGGCTGGGTTGGTTTTGCCCTGTTTTAAGGCTGTTTTGGAGTTCTGACCCTGTATGCCATAGGAGAAGGAGGACAAGGTGGTTTTGGGGTGTTTGGGGGGCGTTGGGTTGTTTTTGTCCGGTTTTGGGGCTGTTTGGGGGCTCTGACCCTGTATCCCGCAGGAAAAGTTGATTTTGGGGTGGTTTTAGGGTGGTTTAGGGGAGGTTTTCAATGGTTTTGGGTTTTTTTTGTCCTGTTTTAAGGGCTGTTTTGGAGTTCTGACCCTGTGTCTTGTAGGAGAAGGATGAAAATGTGACCTTAGGGTCGTTTTGGGGGTTTTTTGGGTTGTTTTTTGTCCTAAGTCTTCTTCAGGGCTCTTTGTATCCCTCAGGAGAAGCAGGAGAAGGTGATTTTGGGGTTGTTTTGGCCTGTTTTGGAGTTTGCTTTGTGTGGTTTGGTCTGGTTTTTGTCTGTTTTTGGCCTGTTTTTGGCCTGTTTTGGAGCTGTTTGGGTGTGTTTTGAGGCTCTGACCCTGTATCCCATAGCAGAAGCAGGACAAGGTGGTTTTGGGCTGTGTTTTGGGGTGTTTTGGTTTTTTTGGCCACCAATAATAGAAACAGGGCCTTGGTGTGGTTTTTGGGGTGTTTTGAGGCTGCTTTGGGTCTGTTTTGGTCTGACCCTGTATTCTATAGGAGAATCAGGACAAGGTGGTTTGGGGGTGGTTTTGGGGATGTTTTGGTTTGGTTTTCTCCTCTTTTAAGGCTGTTCTGGGGTTCTGACGTCCCATAGGAGAAGCAGGACAAGGTTTTTTTGGGGGTGGTTTTTGGGGTGTTTTGAGACTGTTTTGGGTCTCTTTTGGAGCTCTGACCCTGTATCTCATAGGAGAAGCAGGACAAGGTGGTTTTGGTGTGTCTTGGGACTGTTTTGGTGGGTTTTGACTGGTTTTAGCCTGTTTTGTGGCTGTTTTGAGGCTTTCACCCTGTATCCCGTAGGAGAAGCGGGACAAGGTGGTTTTGGGGTGTTTTTGGGGTCTGACACTGTATCCCATAGGAGAAGCAGGACAGGGTGGTTTTGGGGTGGTTTTGCGCTGTTTTGGTGGGTTTTGACTGGTTTTGGCCTGTTTTGGAGCTGTTTGGGGGCTCTTACCCTGTATACCATAGGAGAAGCGAATCAAGGTGGTTTTGGGGTGTTTTGAGGTGTTTGGGTTATTTTTGGCCTGTTTTGGGGCTCTTTTGGGGTTCTGACCATGTATCCCATAGGAGAATCAGGACAAGGTGGTTTTTGGTTGGTTTTGGGCGTGTTTTGGCTTCTTTTTTCCAGTTTTGGGTCTGTTTTGGGTCTCTGACGCAGTATCCTACAGGAGAAGCAGAAGAAGGTGATTTTGGTGTGGTTTTAGCGTGGTTTGGGGGTGGTTTTGAATCGTTTTGGGTTGGTTTTGTCCTGTTTTAATGCTGTTTTGGGGTTCTGACCCTGTGTTCCATAGGAGAATCAGGACAAGTTGCCCTTAGGGTGGTTTTTGGGGTGTTTTGGGTTGGTTTTGGTTTGTTTTGGGTCTGTTTTGTGGCTCTGACCCTGTATCCCGCAAGAGAGGTGATTTTGGGGTGGTTTTAGCGTGGTTTCGTTGTGGTTTTGGTGGTTTAGGGTTTTTTTTTTTGTCCTGTTTTAGAGCTTTTTCTGGGTTCTGACCCTGTGTCCCATAGGAGAAGCAGGAAAATGTGACCTTGGGGTCGTTTTTTGGTGTTTTGGCATGTTTTTGGTCTGTTTTGGGTCTTTTTTAGGGCTCTGACACTGTATCCCATAGGAGAAGCACAAGAAGGTGGTTTTGAGGTGTTTTGGGTCTTTGGGGGGGGGGGGGGGGGGTTGAGTGTTTCTGTCTGGTTTTGGGTCTGTTTTGGGGCTCTGACCCTGTATCCCATAGGAGAAGCAGGACAAGGTGGTTTTGGGGTGGTTTTGGGGTGTTTGGGGTGGTTTTGGAGTGTTTTTGACCTGTTTTGGGGCTCTGACACTGTATCCCACAGCAGAAGTAGGACAAGGTGGTTTGGGCTGGTTTTAGGTTGGTTTTGTCCTGTTTTGGGGCTCTGACCTGTGTTCCATAGAAGAAGCAGGACAAGGTGATTTTGGGGTGCTTTTGGCTTGTTTTGGGGGTTTGTTTTGGGGGTTTTTGCTTGGTTTTGGCCCCTTTTTTTTCTATTTTGGGTTGTTTTGGGGGCTCTGACCTTGTATCCCATTGGAGAAGCAGGACAATGTGGTTTTGGGGCACTTTTGGCCTGTTTTGGGGTTTGTTTTGGGTTTTTTTGCTTGGATTTGGCCTCTTTCGGTCCTGCTTTGGAGCTGTTATGGGACTCTGACCTTGTATCCCATAGGAGAAGCAGGACAAGGTGTTATTTTAATGGCTTTGGTGTGGTTTTGTCCTGTTTTGGGGCTCTGACCCTGTATCGCATAGGAGAAGCAGGACAAGGTGTTTTTTGGGTCTATTTTGGGGGTGGTTTGGGGTTTTTTGAGTGATTTTGGCCTGTTTTGGAGATGTTTTAGGCCTCTGACCCTGAATCCCACAGCAGAAGCATGTGAAGGCTGTTTTGGGGTTGTTTTCAGCTGTTTTCTGTGGTGTTTTTGGGCTTTCTTGGGTCTGTTTTGGGGCTCTGAGTTTGTATCCCACAGGAGAACCAGGACAAAACGGTTTTCGGGTGGTTTGGGGGTGGTTTGGGTGTGGTTTTGTGGTGTTTTTGTCCTGTTTTGGGGCTGCAACTCTGTATCCCATAGGACAAGCCGGACAAGGTGGTTTTGGGATGGTTTTTGGGGTGTTTTGGGTTGTTTTTGTCCTGTTTTGGGTCTGTTTTGGAACTCTGACACTGTATCCCAGAGGAGAAGCAGGACAAGTTGGTTTTGGGGTAGTTTTGTCCCGTTTTGGGGGGTGTTTAGGGCCTCTGACACTGTATCTCATAGGAGAAGCAGGACAAGGTGGTTTTGGGGGTGTTTTGGATTTTTTTGTGCCTGTTTTGGGTCTGTTTTGAAGCTCTGAACCTGTATCCCATAGGAGAAGGTGGAGAAGGAGGTTTTGAGATGTTTTGGGGCTGTTTTGGGTTTTTTTTTTCATGTTTTGGGTCTGTTTTGGGGCTCTGACCCTGTGTCCCATTGGAGAAGCGGACAAGGTGGTTTTGGGGTGGTTTGTCCTGGTTTTGGCCTGTTTTGGGGCTCTGACCCTGTGTTCCATAGCAGAAGGAGGACAAGGAGGTTTTGTCCTGGTTTTTGGGGTGTTGTGGGCTGTTTTTTGGCCTGTTTTGGGTCTGTTTTGAGGCTCTGACCCTGTATGCGATAGGAAAAGCAGGACAGGGTGGTTTTGGGCAGTTTAGGGGGTGTTTTGGGTTGTTTTTTTCCTGTTTTGGGTCTGTTTTGGGGCTCTAACCCTGTGTCCCACAGGAGAAGCAAGACAAGGTGGTTTTGGTGTGTTTTTTGGTGTGTTTTGGGTCGTCTTTGTCCTGCTTTGTGTCAGTTTTGGGGCTCTGACCCTGTAGCCCACAGCAGAAGCAGGACAAGTTGGTTTTGGCGTGTTTTTTGGTGTGTTTTGGGTTGTTTTTGTCCTGTATTGAGTCAGTTTTGGGGCTCTGACTTTGTACCCCACTTAAGAAGTGGGACAAGGTGGTTTTGGCGTGCTTTTGGCCTGTTTTGGGGTTTGCTTTGGGTGTTTTGGCCTGTTTTTTTCCAGTTTTTGGCCTGTTTTGAGTCTGTTTTGAGTCTCTGACCCTGTATCCCACAGGAGAAGCAGGACAATGTGTTTTTGGGGTGCTTTTGTCCTATTTTTGTCATGTTTTGTGTCTTTTTTTGTGCTCTGACCCTGTATCCCATAGGAGAAGCAGGACAAGGTGGTTTTGGGGTGGTTTTGTTCTGTTTTAGGTCTTTTTTGGGGCCCTGACACTGTATCCCATAGCAGAAGGAGGACAAGGTGATTTTGTCCTGGTTTTTGGGGTGTTTGGGGCTTTTTTTGGCCTGTTTTGGGTCTGTTTTGAGGCTCTGACCCTGTGCTGACCCTGTGTCCCATAGGAGAAGCAGGACAAGTTGGTTTGGGGGTGGTTTGGCCTGGTTTTGGCCTGTTTTGGGGCTCTGACCCTGTGTTACATAGGAGAAGCAGGACAAGTTGTTTTTGGGTTTGTTTGGGGGTTTTGGAGATGGTTTTGGGGTGGTTTGAGTCTGACCTTGTATCCCTTAGGAGAAGCAGGACAGGATGTTTTTGAGGTGTTTTGGGGCTGTTTTGGGGTTTTGGGGTATTTTTTCTCTTTTTGGTGGATGTTATGGGGCTCTGACCGTGTATCCCACAGCAGAAGCCGGACAAGGTGGTTTTGGGGTGTTTTGGGTTGTTTTCATCCTGGTTTTGGTCTGTTTTGAGGCTCTGACCCTGTATCCTGTAGGAGAAGCAGGACAAGGAGGTTTTGGGGTGGTTTAGGTCCTGTTTTGCTTGTTTTTGACTGTTTTTGGCCTGTTTTGGAGTTCTTTGGGGGCTCTGACCCTTTATCCCATAGTAGAAGAGGACAAAGTCATTTTGGGGTGTTTTGGGTTGTTTGTGGCCTTTTTTTCTGTCTGTTTCTGGGCTCTGACTCTGTATCCCACAGGAGAAACAGGACAAGGTGGTTTTGGGGTGGTTTTAGGGTGGTTTGGGGTGGTTTTGAATCGTTTTGGGTTCTTTTTGTCCTGTTTTAGGGCTGTGTTGGGGTTCTGACCCTGTGTCCCATAGGAGAAGCAAAATAAGGTGGCCTTGGGGTGTGTTTTGGGGTGTTTTGGGTTGTTTTTGGCCTGGTTTTGGTCTGTTTTGGGGCTCTGACCCTGTATCCGGAAGGAGAAGGTGATTTGGGGTGGTTTAGGGGTGGTTTGGAATGGTTTTGTGTTTTGTCCTGTTTTCGGTCTGTTTTTGGGTTCTGACCCTGTGTCCCAGCGGAGAACAGGAAAATGTGACCTTGGGGTCATTTTTGGTGTGCTTTGGGTGTGTTTCGGGGCTCTGACTTTGTATCCTACAGGAGAAGCAGGACAAGGTGATTTTGGGCTGGTTTTGGCCTGTTTTGGGGTTTACTTTGTGTATTTTGGGCTGGTTTTCACTTGTTTTGGGGCTGTTTTGGAGCTGTTTGGGGGCTCTGACCCTGTATCCCACAGCAGAAGCAGGACAAGCAAACCACCATAGGGGTGGTTTTGGGGTGTTTTTGGTTGTTTTTGGCGTTTTTTAGGGCTGTTTTGCAGCTCTGACCCTGTATCCCATACGAGAAGCAGGACAAGGTGGTTTTGGATTGTTTTGGGTTGTTGTTGGCCTGTTTTGGAGGTGTTTGGGGACTCTGACTTTGTATCCCATAGGAGAAGCAGGACAGGGTGGTTCTGGAGTGGTTTTGGGGTGTTTTGGGTTGTTGTTGGCCTGTTTTGGAGGTGTTTCGGGGTTCTGACCCTGTATCCCATAGGAGAAGCAGGACAATGTGGTTTTGAGGATGTTTTGTCCTGATTTTGGGATGTTTTGGGGCTCTGACCCTGTATCCCAAAGGAGAAGGAGGACAATGTGGCTTTAGGGTGGTTTTGGGGGTGTTTTGGGGCTGTTTCTGTGTTCTGACCTTGTGTCCCATAGGAGAAGCAGGACAAGGTGGCCTTGGGGTGGTTTTTGTGGTGTTTTGAGGCAGTTTTGGGTCTTTTTGGGGCTCTGACCCTCTATTCCAAAGGAGAAGCAGGACAAGGTGGTTTTGGAGTGGTTTTGTCCTGTTTTTGGGGTGTTTTGGGGTCTGACCCTGTATCCCATAGAAGAAGGAGGACAGGGTGGTTTTTGGGTATTTTGGGGCTGTTTTAGTGGTTTTGGAATGTTTTTTTCTCTTTTTGGGGGCTCTGACCCTGTATCCTATAGCAGAAGCAGGACAAGGTGGTTTTGGGCTGAGTTTTGGGGTGTTTAGGGTTGTTTTTGTCCTGTTTTTGGTCTGTTTTGAGGCTCTGACCCTGTATCCCAATGGAGAAGTAGGACAAGGAGGTTTTGGAGTGTTTTGGGCCTCTTTTGGTGGGTTTTGAGTGTTTTTGGCCTGTTTTGGGTCTGTTTGGGGCCTCTGACCCTGTATCCCATAGGAGAAGCAAGACAAGGTGAGTTTGGTGTGGTTTTGGCCTGTTTTGGAGTTTGCTATGTGTTTTTTGGGCTGGTTTTTGCCTGGTTTTTGTTATGTTTTGTGGCTGTTTTGGGTCTGTTTTGTGGCTCTGACCCCGTAGCCACAGGAGAAGCAGGACACAGTGATTTTGGGGTGGTTTTGTCCTGTTTTGGGGGTGTTTTGGGGCTGTTTTGAGGCTCTGACCCTGTATCTCCTCGGAGAAGCAGGACAAGTTAGTTTTGGGGTGTTTTGGGGCTGGTTTTAGAATCACAGAATTATAGAATAGTTAGTGTTTGAAAGGACAAGATCATCCCGTTCCTACCCCCCTGCCATGGGCAGGGACACCTCACATTAAACCATGGCACCCAAGGCCTCGTCCAACCTGGTCTTGAACACTGCCACGGATGGAGCATTCACAACCTCCCCGGGCAACCCATTCCAGTGCCTCACCACCCTAACAGGAAAGAATTTCCTCCTTAGATCCAATCTAATCTTCCCCTGTTTCAGTTTTAAGCTGTTACCCCTTGTCCTGTCACTACAGTCCCTAATGAAGAGTCCCTCCCCAGCATCCCTATAGGCCCCCTTCAGATACTGGAAGGCTGCTATGAGGTCTCCACGCAGCCTTCTCTTCTCCAGGCTGAACAGCCTCAACTTCCTCAGCCTGTCTTCATACGGGAGGTGCTCCAGTCCCTGATCATCCTCGTGGCCTCCTCTGGTCTTGTTCCAACAGTTCCATGTCCTTTTTTTATTGAGGACACCAGAACTGCACGCAGTGCTCCAGGTGAGGTCTCACCAGAGCAGAGCAGAGGGGCAGGATCACCTCCTTCGACCTGCTGGTCACGCTCCTTTTGATGCAGCCCAGGATACGGTTGGCTTTGTGGGCTGCGAACGCACACTGAAGCAGGCTCATGTTCATTTTCTCATCAACCAACACCCCCAAGTCCTTCTCCGCAGGGCTGCTCTGAATCTCTTCTCTGCCCAACCCGTAGCTGTGCCTGGGATTGCTCCGACCCAGGTGTAGGACCTTGCACTTGGCATGGTTAAACTCCATGAGGTTGGCATCAGCCCACCTCACAAGCGTGTCGAGGTCCCTCTGGATGGCATTCCTTCCCTCCAGGGTATCAACCCAACCACACAGCTCGGTGTCATCGGCAAACTTGCTGAGGGCGCACTCAATCCCACTGTCCATGGCAGCGACAAAGATGTTGAACAAGACCGGTCCCAGCACCGATCCCTGAGGGACACCACTCGTTACTGGTCTCCAGCCGGACATTGAGCCATTGACCACAACTCTTTGCATGCAGCCATCCAGCCAGTTCTTTATCCACCGAGTGGTCCATCCATCAAATTGATGTCTCTCCAATTTAGAGACAAGGATGTCATGTGGGACAGTGTCGAACGCTTTGCACAAGTCCAGGTAGATGCCATCAACTGCTCTACCCCTGTCCATCAGTTCTGTAGCCCCATCATAGAAGGCCACCACATTGGTCAGGCAGGATTTCCCCTCAGTGAAGCCCTGCTGGCTGTCACCAAGCACCTTGTTGACTTTCATGTGCCTTAGCATGCCTTCCAGGAGAATCTCCTCCAAGATGTTGCCAGGCACAGAGGTGAGGCTGACTGCTCTGTAATTCCCCAGGTCATCCATTTTCCCCTTCTTGAAAATGGGGGTTATATTTCCCTTTTTCCAGTCATCGGGAACTTCACCTGAGTGCCATGATTTCTCAAATATGACGGCCAGCGGCTTCGCAACTTCATTCTCCAGCTCCTTCAGGACCCGCGGATGGATCTCATCCGGACCCACGGACTTGTGCACGTTCAGATTTTTAGGATGGTCTCAAACCGGTTCCTCTCCTGCAGTGGGCGCAAGGTCTTCATTCTCACAGTCCCTGCGTCTGCCTTCCAAGACTCGGGTGGTGCGGTCAGAGCCTTGGCCAGTGAAGACTGAGGCAAAGAAGTCATTCAGAACCTCAGCCTTCTCCAAATCCTGTGTAGCCAGTTCTCCTGAGAGCTTCCTGAGTCTGTTTTTTATTTGCTACGTACCTGAAGAATTCCTTCCAGTTTTCCTTAACTTCCCTAGCCTATTTTAATTCTAACTGGGCCTCAGCTTTTCTAACCTGGTCCCTAGCTTCCTGGACAAATTGTTCCTCAGCTCCATCTAAACCTCCTCTGGTGCAGCTTGAGGCCGTCTCCTCTTGTCCCATCCCTTGTTCCTTGGGAGCAGAGCCCAGCCCCTCTTGGCTCCATCCTACTGTCAGGCACTTGTAGGGAGCGATCAGGTCCCCCCTGAGCCTTCTCTTCTCCAGACTGAACCCCCCAGGTCCCTCAGCCCTTCCCCATCACCCCTGTGCTCCAGGCCCTGCACCAGCTCCGCTGCCCTTCTCTGGCCCCCCTCCAGCACCTCAATGCCTCTCTTGTAGTGAAGGACCCAGAATTGAACCCAGGATTCGAGGTGCGGCCTCAGCAGTGCTCAGTGCAGGGGCACAACCACTGCCCCGGCCCTGCTGCCGCACTGGTGCTGATCCAGGCCAGGATGCTGGGAGCTTCCTGGCTGCCTGGGCACAAGCTGCTCATGTTCGGCTCCATCAATCAGCACCCCCAGCTCCTTTCCCATGAGCAGTTTTCAGCCCCTCTTCCCCAAACCTGGAGCATTGCAGGGGGTTGTTGTGGCCCAAGCGCAGGACCCTGCACTTTGCCTTCTTGACCCTCAACACATTGGCCACAGCCCATGGATCCAGCCTGTCCAGATCCCTCTGCAGAGCTTCCTACCCTCCATCCCCCACCACACCTCCTTGGTCTTTTGGTGGGACATCCCAAATTAGGCAATCCCCACTCTGGGGCTGGCCCCCCCAACTCCCTGATACCAGAGACGGGGGAGCTGGGGTGCCCCATGAGGTGTGGTTTGGGAGCAACAAGAAGCAATTTGGGGCTGGGTGGCATTGGAGGGGGGGAGCAGCTTTTCTGGGGTACCCTCAGTTGGGGGTGGGTGTTTGGTGGGGCCCCTCCAGGATTTTGGGGCCCTGGGTTCATCTGGGGGGGGGCAGAGTGATGGAAGAGTGTGGGTGACTTTTGTGCTGCCCCAGGCCCCCACTTGGGGGTCCTGCCTGCTTTTGTGCTGCTTCAGGGAGATTTGGGGTTACCCTAGGATTTAGGGGGCACCACGATTGCTTTGGGTGCTTCCAGGGCCCTTTAGGGTGCAGCGTGGTTTTGGTTTGCCCCTTCATTGCGGTGCCCCTTTTGGGGGATCCACCCCCTCTGGCCCACTTCATTCACTACTGAACCAAAAGCAATGTTGGGGTCCCCCCAGTGTGTTCACATCTTGATGGGCCCCCAGGGCAGGTGTTGGGGGAACACCACTTTTTGGGACACCCCTTTTTTAGCAAGTCTGTGCCACTGTGCTGAGCCGGGGCGGCTTTGGAGCTGTGGGCTTTGGGTTTGGGGGGATGCAGGGAGGATTCTGGGATTCAGGCTGGTCCCCAAAACTCTTCAGGATGGCTCAGTTTTCTGAGGGACTCCCCGTCTACCAAGAATGGGGGGTCCATCAATCCCAGGGCAGCCGATTCTCATTGAATGCCCTAAGGAGCCCCGCTGACACAAGCAGAAGGAATTTGGGTGTTCTGAGGGATTTGAGGGTTCAAGGAACATTTTGAGGTTCGGGGGGGGTCCCCAAAACACGCTGTAGGAGGCACAACATATTGGGAGATCTCCCATGTTCCTGGGTCCCAGGGCACCCTGAGTCGCTTTTGGGTGAGCAACATTCCCTCAGGGCGGAGATGCATTGAGGGGAAGAGTTTGGGGGTTCAGAGGGGATTTCGGCATTGGGGGAGGTGATGCAGGGATTTGGGGAACAGCCAGTGTCCCAGAACTAGGGGTTACATTTGACCCAAAGTACCCTGACTCTTCAGTGCCCCTGTTGGCCCATGGCAGTAAATGGGGGGGATCTGGGCTTCAGAAGGGAACTGGAGGTTTAGGGGGATTAGGAGGTTCATGGGAATGTGCTCAAGCTCTGTAGGGGACAGAGTAATTTGGGGGACCAATGGAGGCTTCAAACAGGGGCTACATCCAAGAGATCACCCACAGATCACTGGGGAGGTGGAAACATGAGATATGGGGGACCCTGCCAGATTTTGTGGGTGCACCTGGGGGAGTCCCCCTAAATCATACATGTAAGGATGCTGGCGATGAGCTCATCCCTCTGCCCGGGGCGGGGAATGCAACTAAGGGGTGTTCCTGGGAGCTGGGGTGACCCTTTCACTCCCCCAGGCTCTGACAGGGAGGTGGAAGTTCCCCTGCCCTGACACCTTCTCAGCACCTCTGACACCAGCAGCTCCTGCACACAGAAGGCTCCTGCTTTTCCCCCAGCACCTCTGCAGGCAGAGGGGAGCTCCAAGCACATGAACAAACCCAGTGCCTCCTCCTCACCCATCCATCCCCTGCTCCTACAGCTGGGATGGCACCAGCTCATCTCCTGACAGCTTCTCCTCCCTTCACAGCACGCACCCACAATGTGTTTGAGGCCAACACTAAAACAGGATTGCAAAGTCAAAGAACATGGACCTGGATGCGCAGGGCAGCCCCGGGAGATGCAGCCTCCCGAGGGAGGGGAGGGCTCTCCTCTGCACTGGTTACTGCAGGGCTCTCCCTCCTTAAAGAGCCCACGCTCACCGTGGGGGCCCCGTCACAATGGGCAAATCCACAGCGACCGCCACGGCTTTGGGATGGCGGCAGCATCGTGCCCATGGCCACTGGGCACCCAGGGGTGCTCCGGGAGTCACCACGGGGCGACCAGCCTCTGCTCTCTGCTGCCAGAGCTGCAGACTCAGTCTCAGTGGGAGAAAAACCTCCAGGCCCTGCAGCCAGCCACATTGTGCTCCCCCGCACGCTCGCAGCATTCTTCATCCCGCAACCCCACAATACAGGGATGGCTCCATCCCATCAAGTGCTTCCTTTTATTTCAATCCGCATGAAAAACAAACCAGATTCCTGTGTTCCCTACACTGTGCACTATTAACTGTGAGCACAAATCCCACCGACTCAACATGCGGTCCCACGGCCCGACCCGACAGCGCAGACCGTCTGGGCCAGCTCCCCGTGCCCCAGCTCCAGACAAGACCGCCCTGTGGAAAACAACCCTCAGCTGCAGGTTGAGAATCTGTCCATGGCAGGGAAACGGCAGCGACCACAACTACGGCCACAGGGAGCTGGGGAGCAGGAACCGCTCCGCACCTCCGCCAGGCTGCTGACAGAACGCTACGGACCCGGGACAGGCACAGGACACACACGGAGGGAAGGACCCACGTGGAAAACCTGGCAATCAGCAGCTGAAGGAGCAAGGCACGGGTTGGAAACCTGCAGGAATTATGAAGAGAGAAATAACTCACCCACCAGCCAGAGCTCTTGAAAAAAACAAGAACAAAGTCATGAAAATAAGTGAAAAACCAAACCTGGAGCAACAACAGAAAAGGTAAAATCTTCCATCACTAAAATCACTATTAAGAGCTGTACAGCAAACTTTGCTCCTGTACAACTGTTGTGGTTTAAAAGGGACAGAGCATAAAACTAAACAGGGGAAAGGAAAATGCTAACCAGCAGTGACGCCCGATGTAATTGCTCAGCACCCACTGAGCGATACCCAGCCTGACCCAATCCCATCCCTTCTGGGTGACTCCCTGTAGTTTCTATACTGGACATGACGTGCTGTGGGATGGAATACCCCTTTGGCTAGTCTGGGTCAGGTGTCCTGTCTGCTTCCTCCCAGCTTCTTGTGTCCCTCCTCACTGCAGAGCGTGAGAGACTGAAAAGTCCTTGATCAGGGTAAGTGCTACTGAGCAACAACTGAACCATCAGTGTGTTACCAGTGTTAATTGCCACAATAAAGCCAGAACACAGCACTGCACCAGCTACAGGGTAGGGAATTAATTCTATCCCAGCCAAAACACCACCCAGGGGATAGGAGCTCAACCCCGAGGCCAGCACCAGCCCTGCTGCCTGACCAGGGGATGGGAGCTCAGCCCTGAGGCCAGCAGCAGCCCTGCTGCCTGACCAGGGGATGGGAGCTCGGCCCTGAGGCCAGCAGCAGCCCTGCTGCCTGACCAGGGGATGGGAGCTCAGCCCTGAGGCCAGCAGCAGCCCTGCTGCCTGACCAGGGGATGGGAGCTCAGCCCTGAGGCCAGCACCAGTCCTGCTGCCTGCCCAGGCAGCCTTGAAACCCTTCACACCAAGTAACTGCTCCAGTTCCCAAGACAAGCCAGGGCTGCAGCAACCAGAGGAACTGTGGGTGCCTCTGGAACAGGGACTCCCAGGCAGAGGTTGGAAGCTCCCCACAAACCCTGGAGCCATCGTGCAGGGTTGATGCAGGGGTTCTGTGGCCTTGCACACCTTAACATGGGGTGTTCCAGAATCAGCCACCCCTGTGGTCCCCATGTTCCCATAGTCACTGTGATGTCTGTGTCCCCATGGTCTCCCTGTGACCCACCATGTCCCTACGGTCACCATGTCCCCAGCGTGTCCCCGTGGTCACTGTGTTGTAACCTTAAATCTTACACTAACAACAGTGTGTGTGCCTTTAGCATAGGAGAATAGGCCAAATTGTTCTACCTTACTAACGTGTAGAGAGAAAGGAAGGTTTGGCTGATGGGGGAAGGAACATCATGGGACTGGTAACACCTAAGGAGACAGTAAATAAGACCACGGATGCCAGCCTTCAAGACAGCAGAGCGGTGCCCAGCGTGGGGCGAGACCGGAACAGAGCAGAAGCAAGGACATAGCAACTGCTAACTGGGCACTAGGACCTTGCGAGCTTGAGCAAGCACTGAGGTCATTCAGTAAACACAGTGAGGAAGACTATCGGTGCCCACCAAAGACCCCACTCAGCAAGAAAGCGTATGCATAATTAGGATGCAAATATTAGAACCAGTTGCTGGAAAAGCTGTGAATATGCATGAGTATGTTAAATATAGAGCTGCTGTCGGCAAGTACCAGGTGTGCTCACCCTTGTGAAAGGATTCGTGTGCGCGCCCAGCGCTGCAATAAAGAATGCTGCTTTCTGAAAGTCCAAATTGAGCCTTAGAGAGTTTCTCTGACCGACTTTTAGGGTAACAATTTGGCGCCTGAACAGGGACACTCAGCCGTGTTTCCCATGGATCCAGGGAGTCCCTGGGACCTTCACGCTGGCATCGGGGGAGTTTGCCTGAAGGACCAACGCGGGACCTCGGGGAGACCCCGATTTAATGTCTTTAAAAAGGCATTCTTTTTGGCCCCTTTCCACGTAAGGCAGAGAGGGACGCCCTGCGCGGTGGGTAAAAGGCAGTTTAGTTTTGGTTGTCTGGACTTTGGTATTTGGTGGAGGTCAGGATCATGGGTACCACTGCCTCCAAAGGGGGGTTTGAAGAAATCCCCACTGGGTTGCATTTCACAACACTGCAAACAAATCGGTGAACCTCTGCGTAGTTCAGTCACTCGGGAGACCGGAACAAAGCGGTGGAGCCCCGAGGGGTTCGGTTACTCAGGAGACTCCGGTAAAATACTGTCACATGTCATTCTTGAGACGAGAAGGAAAGTGGGATGAAGTAGATTATGCAGAAATGTTTTTTACTTTGAGATATCATCTGGAACAGCAAAAGGATTGCAGTTTTCATTTTGCACTCCAGGACCTGTCAGTATTGTCCTTGGAGAAAGACAGTAAAATTTCCTTAAATGCTATTGGTCTTTGTGCACCACAGGGCAGTTATGCACTAAACATCTGAGGAATGTGGAGGAGGATTTGGATTTGATGGTAGGCCCCTGGAGAAGGGGTATTGTGAATAATGGGGCTGAAGGTGCTGACAATGAGGATCAAGCACAAGCACCAGCACAGGCACCTGAGATATAGGGGGGTCAGGCTGAAGGATTTTGCCTTACAGCAAGGCAAACTAGGGGAAAATGAGGCGAAACTGTGATTGCACCTTTAAGACAAGCTGTGCGCAATGATGGTCTGCTCATGATGAAGATTCCCTTCACCATTATAGATTTGAAGAGTTGGAAACAAGTGGCTGGTAATTACACATCATGCTTTCAGAGTGTTGACAGAAATACGATTATTCCTACAGCTCGGACCGCAGTAGAGCAACAAATAACAGCAGGCACAGCGATAGGTACAGTGAATCTTCACATTCCTAGCCCCAATCCTAACTGGGACAGGCAAGCTTTGAAACAATATCAGAGGTAGATTTCAGTCAGTACTAGGAATGCGGTCCCCAAGGCAGTGAGCTGGTCTAAGCTATATGAAATAAAGCAAGATGTAAATGAATCAACTGCTGGATTCATGGGAAGATTAAAAGAGGTGATGTCTAAATATACTAATATTGATCCTGAATCAGAGGAAGGAAGGAAAGAGGCCAGTTAACAAAAAGTCAATCGATGGAAGACATAAGGAAAAAGGTACAAAAGCTTAAGGGGGAGGACCAATGTGATTTGGTAAAAATAATGGATGTGGCTTTGGAGACTTATCACAATCGGACCAATATTGCTCTGGTGCAAGTTCTCTGCAATGGTTCAAATGGTTCAATGGTACTGGGGAGGGCTTTCAGTCCCTGATTATTAATATATATATTATTGATAGAATTAATATAATTATTAATATAATACAATATTGCGTTTTGTGGGTTATAGTGTGTCAGGTTTCAACTAGGAATCTGTTAATATATATGCGGGAGCATAAGATAAGCTCCAGAGTAAAACTGGAATCTTTAGGGGAAAGAAAAGAGAGAAAAATTGCTGCCTGTAGCTATCCCCCAAGAAAGGGAGGGGAGGAAACAAGGATTACATGGAAAGGTTTGTGAACAGACTCCACAGGTTGCACTCAAAGGGAAAATGCCCTCAGAATCAAAATAAACACCGGAGATTTAGTGGAACGTCAGGACAGGCAGAGAGAATTATTACTTTAGAGGAAGAGTGAGGAGGAGCGGGGGAAGATTTGAATCCCAGCCCAGCAGAGCCCCTGACTACAGTTAGGTTGGGGAATGAGAAGGTAAAAGTTCTCGTAGAAACAGAAACTACTTATTCTGTTATAAATACTTGTAAAGGGCAATTAAGCAAACAAACAGCTTCAGGCACTGGTGCCACAGGTGGACAGGAACCCAGCCTTCCTTTACATTTGAGAAACTGGCAAACAGATGTTGACCCATAAATTCCTTTGCATGCCTGAGTGCCCTGTGCTGCTATTGGATAGAGATACACTGAGTAAATTACATGCAGCAATTAGGGTTAAAGAAAGAAAATTCAGGTACATGTTCCTGATGAAAAGGCTGTGGAGGCCTGAGTTTTTATGTTACAGAAACCAGGTACTGAGCCGCATATCCCAGAGGAAGCGGGTGTATCTGCAAATATGGGCTGCCAGAGCACCAGGACAATCACGAGATGCAGCAGCAGTAACTATTCTTCTAAAACCAAACATCACACTGCTAAGACAGAAACAGTATCCTATAAAACTGGAAGCAAGAAAAGAACTAGAGCCTCTAACAGAAAAATGTATTGAATACATTGGGACAAAAATGGTCTGTATTTGTACTTCACATGCTAATAACCATTCTGGAACAGAAAAGTAGTCAGGGGCTTTCCCCAGGCAGGCTGCGCTTCTATGACAAGAGGACGTAGAGTTGAAAGTATCAAACCTTTAGAACCAGCAGTGGTTTTGACAACAGATCAGAAGCAGGAGAGCTGACTCACAACTGTTTACAGACCATAACATAATAGAGCTAAACCAAACATAAGAGACACTAAAGCCCTGCATTCCTCCTCCCCCAACACATCAGCACAGAAAGCTGAGCTGGTGGTGCTACTGAGACTTCTGAAATTGTCAGAAAGTCAAAATTTGCTTTTAAGGCACATCAGTTTGATAACACTCCAGTGAATATCGGTAATGACATTGCTGACAAAGCAGCCAAAGAAGCTGTGGGTGGGGACCTTTCATTAATATTGCCTCATCAGTATCAGAGCTTGGATAATGAAGTTCCAAGTTATCAAACAGAGGATGGAAAATTACCTAGTCTTAGGAGCCAAGAAACACGATGAAGGATGGTGGGTTACCAAACCCACTTACCAAACAGGCAAGTAATAGCTGCCCAACCTCTTATGAGAAGAAAACCACCAGGCAACACAAGGGGGAACAGAATTAATGACTGAGGCTTTAAAGCTCCAAGTTCTGAGTATGCAAATGACTGGAATTATAAAAGTGTTATAAAGAAGTGTGAACCTCGTTTACGATGCTAAGAGGCCCCCCACCTGGAACAACAAAGGCAATTGTCCACAAGACTACTGGCAAGTGGACTTTACAGAACTGCCACAGCGTTACAGGCTCAGACATATATATGTGTGTGTGTGTGTGTGTGTGTGTCTTAGTTTTTCTGAATGACTTTAACGGTAACATATGTATTATCATTACAAATTATACACACTAACATAAATGCTTTTAAGCCCGGTGGGCCCTGACACCTTCTCATCTCCTCTGACACCAGCAGCTCCTGCACACAGACGGCTCCTGCTTTGCACCCACAATGTGTTTGAGGCCAACACTAAAACAGGATTGCAAAGTCAAAGAACACGTACCTGGATGCGCAGGGCAGCCACGGGAGATGCAGCCTCCTGAGAGAGGGGTCTCTTCTGCAAGGCTCTCGCTCCTTAAAGAGCCCACGCTCACCGTGGGGGCCCCGTCACAACGGGCAAATCCACAGCGACCCCCACGTCTTGGTGATGGCGGCAGCATCGTGCCCATGGCCACTGGGCACCCAGGGGTTGGGACTGGGTGAGCTTTAAGGTCCCTTCCACCCCAAACCAGGCTGTGACTGCGTGACTGCAAAACACGATCCCCATTTGGCTGCAGAAGAGCTCTCAGCACCGAGTCAGGCCCAGGATCAGGGGCAGACATTTGTGCAGAACATCCTGTCTCTGCTGCTGGCCTCGGCAGAGGCCCCTGCAGCCCCCTGAGGGCAGGTCAGGCCTGGAGAACAGCCAGGATGGAGGGCAGCACCGCCACCTCCTCTGAAGGAAGCCCAAGGGCTGAGGCTCTGCAGTCTCTCCTTTCCTTTCCTTTCCTCCTTTTCCTTTTCCTTTTCCTTTCCTTTCCTTTCCCTGCACCACCCTTGGCTTTCAGCCCCACAGCAGAGCCCTTCTGCAGCCGCTTCTCAGCTCTCGTTGCTCGCTGGCAGCTGCCCGAGGCAGTTGTGCCTCTGCCGGAGCCAGAGCAACGGCCCAGCCCGTGCTGCGCTGTGTGGGGCGCTCCGATGGCACCATCGAGTGAGTGCAGGGCTCGGCAGCGCTGGCAGGAGCAGAGCTGTGGGGCCTGACCCTGCTCCCGGGGCAGACGCGGGTGAGCTCCAGCCCTCGACAGGATCCTCCGCCTGCACCGCCGCCATGACAGCGGGCGGCGCGGGGGGATGACGTCAGAGCCGGCGCCACGGAGGGGATGGCGGGAAGGGGCCGGGCGCGCCGAGACTGGGGAGGGCCGGGGGGGGGGGGGGGGGGGGGGGAATGTGGAAAGGAAAACGTGGGATGGGAGCGGGATGGGAACGGGATGGGAGTGGGATGGAAGAGGGATGGGAACGGGATGGGAGAGGGATGGGAGAGGGATGGTGATGCGCGGATAAACTCCACAACTCGTTAAAAGTTGTAAAGTAGGAATGCTTTTATTCAGCGCTGAGACGCACGGGGATAATTCCTCAAAGTCATGCGTACCTCAGTGTTGTTTCCCTCTACATTTATCCTCTAAAGTTATACATATTCATAAGGTTGCACAACACGCCTATACATATTCATATCCTATCCCCGCTTCGTATTATAATGAGCCAGAAGGTCCTCTGCGCCTGCGCATCACCCCCTCTGGTCATGGGCAGGGGTCTCAAGATGAAGTAACTGAGTCTTCCTCCTGTGGGTAGGGGTCTTCAAGATGAAGTAAATGAGTCTTCCTCTCCTTGCACTTTTCACCTTTCAGTCTTCACATATGGCCTTAGGGTTTGGCCCGGTATCCCAGCCATAAACCATCTGCTTCTCCCCTTGTTAGTAGATTCAGGCGTCTGCTTTTCCTTATCAATAGCTGCTTATCAAAAGGACCAAGTGTCTGCTTTTCCTTATCAATAGCTGCTTATCAAAAGGACCAGGTGTCTGCTTTTCCTTATCAATAGGACCAGGTGCCTTTGTTCTGCTTAGCAGGCATTTACAACAGACAATACTTTTGTTTAAGCAAGCAAATTCCTCTAACCCCCTTGTACAACCCCCTTGTACAATATCCCTGTACTACCCCCCTGTACATTGGTCAACCCTCTGTATCAATGGGAACGGGATGGGAGCGGGATGGGAACGGGATGGGAGTGGGATGAGAGCGGGATGGGAACGGGATGGGAACGAGATGGAGCGGGATGGCAGCGGGATGGGAGCGGGATGGGAACGGGACAGAGTTGGGATGGGAACGAGATGGAGCGGGATGGGAGCGGGATGGGAACGGGACAGAGTCGGGATGGGAACGGGATGGGAGCCGAGATGGGAGCGGGATGGGAAGGGGATGGAGCGGGATGGGAACGAGATGGGAGCGGGATGGGAGTGGGATGGAAACGGGATGGGAGCGGGATGGGAACGGGATGGAGCCGGGATGGGAGCAGGATGGGAACGGGATGGGGCCGGGATGGGAACGAGATGGAGCGGGATGGGAGTGGGATGGAAACGGGATGGGAGCGGGATGGGAACGGGATGGAGCCGGGATGGGGCCGGGATGGGAACGGGATGGAGCGGGATGGGAACAGGATGGGAGTGGGATGGGGCCGGGATGGGAAAGAGATGGAGCGGGATGGGAGCGGGATGGAGCTGGGATGGCAGCGGGATGGAGCCGGGATGGGAGGGATGTGGAAAGGAAAACGTAGGATGGGAGCGGGATGGGAGCGGGATGGGAGCGGGATGGGAGGGGGATGGGAGTGGGATGGGGCCGGGATGGGAACGGGATGGAGCGGGATGGGAACGGTATGGGAACGGGATGGGAGCGGGATGGGAGCGGGATAGGAGCGGGGTGGGAACGGGATGGGAGCGGGATGGGAGCGGGATAGGAGCGGGGTGGGAACGGGGTGGGAGCGGGATGGGAACGGGATGGGAGCGGGATGGGAGCGGGATGGGAGTGGGATGGGAGCGGGGTGGGAGCGGGATGGGAGCGGGGTGGGAACGGGGTGGGAGCGGGGTGGGAGGGCGATGGGAGTGGGATGGGGCCGGGATGGGAACAGGATGGGAACGGGATGGGAGCGGGATGGGAACGGGATGGGAGCGGGATTGGAGCGGGGTGGGAACGGGATGGAGCCGGGATGGGAACGGGATGGAGCGGGATGGGAGCGGGATGGAGCTGGGATGGCAGCGGGATGGAGCCAGGATGGGAACAGGGTGGGAACGAGATGGAGTGGGATGGGAACGGGATGGGAACGGGATGGGAGCGGGATGGGAGCGGGGTGGGAACGGGGTGGGAGTGGGATGGGAACGGGATGGGAACGGGATGGGAGCGGGGCGGGAACGGGGTGGGAGCGGGATGGGAACGGGATGGGAACGGGATGGGAGCAGGATGGGAGCGGGATGGGAGCGGGATGGAGCTGGGATGGGAACGGGATGGAGCCAGGATGGGAACAGGATGGGAACGAGATGGAGTGGGATGGGAACGGGATGGGACCGGGATGGGACCGGGATGGAGCGGGATGGGAACGGGATGGGAGCGGGATGGAGTCGGGATGGGAATGGGATGGGAATGGGATGGCAATGGGATGGGAGCGGGGTTGGAGCGGGATGGGAGCGGGGTAGGAGCGATATTGGAACGGGATGGGAACGGGATGGGAACGGGATGGAGCGGCGGGATGGGAACGGGATGGGAGCGGGATGGAAGCGGGATGGGAGCTGGATGGGAGTGGGATGGGAACAGGATGGAGCCGGGATGGGACCGGGATGGAGCCGGGATGGGAGCAGGATGGGAACGGGATGGAGCTGGGATGGGAGCGGGATGGGAACGGGATGGGAGCGGGATGGAGCGGGATGGGAGCGGGATGGGAATGGGATGGGAACGGGATGGGAACGGGATGGGAACGGGATGGAGCGGGATGGGAACGGGATGGGAGCAGGATGGAGTCGGGGTGGCAATGGGATGGCAATGGGATGGGAGCGGGATGGGAGCGGGGTAGGAGCAGGATTGGAACGGGATGGGAACGGGATGGAGTGGCGGGATGGGAACGGGATGGGAGCGGGATGGAGTGGCGGGATGGGAGCTGGATGGGAGTGGGATGGGAACGGGATGGAGCCGGGATGGGAGTGGGATGGGAACAGGATGGAGCCGGGATGGGACCAGGATGGGACCAGGATGGAGCCGGGCTCTGAGTGGGATGGGAACGGGATGGAGCTGGGATGGGAGCGGGATGGGAACGGGATGGGAGCGGGATGGGAATGGGATGGGAACAGGATGGGAGCGGGATGGAGTGGGATGGGAGCGGGATGGGAATGGGATGGGAACGGGATGGGAACGGGATGGGAACGGGATGGAGCGGGGCAGTGAGGGGCAGTTGTGGGTGTTGGGGATCACTTGGGGAGCACATGGGGCAGTTGTGGGTCTGGGGCTGACTGGGGTGTCAGCTGGGAAACAGTTGTAGGTCAGGGAGATCTCTTGTGGGGACGTTGTGGGTCTGGGGAGTCACTTGGGGGTCACTTGGGAGGCAGGTTTGGGTCTGGGGAGCCACTTGGGGGTCACTTGGGAGGCAGGTTTGGGTCTGGGGAATCACTGGGGTGTCATTTGGGAGGCAGTTGTGGGTCCGGGAGGCCACTAGGGGGGCAATTTTAGGGCTGAGGGGATCATTTGGGGGCAGTTATGGCTCTGGGGGTCACTGGGTGAACACTTGGGGGGAGAGGTAGGTCTGCGAGCTCTCTTGGGGGGCAGGTGTGTGTCTGGGGTGTCACTTGGGGGCAGTTGTGTGTCTGGGGGGTCACTTAAGGGCAGTTGTGGGTCTGGGGGGTCACTTGGGGGGCAGTTGTGGGTCTGAGTGGTCACTCTGGGGGCAGTTGTGGGGCTGTTGTAGGTCTGGGAGATGACTGGAGGGCAGCTCTGGGTCTTTGGGGTCACTTGGAGGGCACTTGTGGGTCTGAGATTTCATTTGGGGGACACCTGGGGAACTGTTTTTGGTCTGGGGGTCACTAGGGGGTCACTTGGGAGCAGTTTTGGGTCCAGGATGTTACTTGAGGGTCACCTGGGGGGCAGTTGTGGGTATGGGGAGTACCCACAGAGCATGAGGTTTGGCTTAGAGAAGCCTCACTGCTCGTCAATGAGGTTGCAGTAGCGGCAGTGTCTGTCTCAGGCCTTGGAGTAGCCCCGTTGCTGTGGCTGGCACTGCAGGAGCTGCTGTGCTTGTTGCAGTGGTTGGAATAGCTGCAGTGTTTATGTCTATTGTTGCCATGTAGTAGCCACTGTCCCAGTCACTGGGGTTGCAGTAGCCACAGGGCTTGTGGCTGGCAATGAGAAGCTGCAGTGCTTGTGGCTTGCACTGGAGAAGCCTCACTGCTTGTTGATGTGGTTGGAATACCTGCAGTGCCCATCACTGGAGTTGTAGTAGCTGCAGCACCTGTCCTTGGCATTGGAGTAACCCATGGGCCTGTCGCCATGGTTGCAGTAGGCACAGTTCTTAGGGCTTGGGTTGGAGAAGCCTCACTGCTCGTCGATGAGGTTGCAGTAGCGGAAGTGTCTGTCTCAGGCATTGGAGTAGCCCCGTTCCTGTGGCTGGCACTGGAGCAGCTGCTGTTCTTGTTGCAGTGGTTGGAATAGCTGCAGTGTTTATGCCTATTGTTGCCATGTAGTAGCCACAGTCCCAGTCACAGGGATTGCAGTAGCTGCAGGTCTTGTGCCTGGCAGTGAGAAGCCACAGTGCTTGTGGCTCGCACTGGAGAAGCCTCACTGCTTGTTGATGTGGTTGCAATACCTGCAGTGCCTGTCTTTGGAGTTGTAGCAGCCGCAGCACCTGTCCTTGGCATTGGAGTAACCCATGTGCCTGCTGCCATGGTTGCAGTAGGCACAGTTCTTAAGGCTTGGGATGGAGAAGCCTCACTGCTTGTCGATGGCGTTGGAGGAGCAGCAGTGTTTGTCACTGGCATTGGAGAAGGCACAGTGCTTCTGGGTAGGGTTGATCTAGGCACTGCGTATGTTGCAGGCCTTAGAGTAGCCCCGTTGCATCTTCCTAGAGTTGGAATAGCTGCAGAGCTTAAAACTGGTGGTGGAGCAACTGCAGTGCTTGTGCCTGGGGTTGAATTAGTCACAGTGCTTGTTGATGGGGCTGGAGTAGCCACAGTGCCTGTCCTTTGCATTCGAGTGGCTGATGTGTCTGTCACGGTACTTTGAGTACCCGCAGAGCATTAGGCTTGGTTTGGAGAAGCCTCACTGCTCGTCAATGAGGTTGCAGTAGCAGCAGTGTCTGTCTCAAGCATTGGAGTAGCCTTATTGTTCTGGCTGGCACTGCAGTAGCTGCTGTGCTTGTTGCAGTGGCTGGAATAGCTGCAGTGTTTATGCCTATCGTTGCCATGTAGTAGCCACTGTCCCGGTCACTGGGGTTGCAGTAGCCGCAGGGCTTGTGGCTGGCAATGAGAAGCCGCAGTGCTTGTGGCTCGCACTGGAGAAGCCTCACTGCTTGTTGATGTGGTTGCAATACCTGCAGTGCCTGTCTTTGGAGATGTAGCAGGCACAGCACCTGTCCTTGGCATTGGAGTAACCCATGTGCCTGCTGCCATGGTTGCAGTAGGCACAGTTCTTAGGGCTTGGGTTGGAGAAGCCTCACTGCTTGTCGATGGCATTGGAGGAGCAGCAGTGTTTGTCAGTGGCGTTGGAGAAGCCACAGTGCTTCTGGGTGGGGTTGATCTAGGCACTGCCTATGGTGTAGGCCTTAGAGTAGCCCCATTGCTCCTTCCTAGAGTTGGAATAGCTGCAGACCTGAAAACTGCTGGTGGAGCAACTGAACTACTTGTGCCTGGGGTTGGATTGTCCAAAGTGCTTCTTGATGGGGCTGGAGTAGCCACAGTGCCTGTCCTTTGCATTCGAGTGGCTGATGTGTCTGTCACGGCACTTGGAGTACCCGCAGTGCATGTGGCTTGGTTTGGAGAAGCCTCACTGCTCATCAATGAGGTTGCAGTAGCGGCAGTGTCTGTCTCAGGCATTGGAGTAGCCCCGTTGCTGTGGCTGGATTAACTGCAGCAGCTGCTGTGCTTGTTGCAGTGGCTGGAATAGCTGCAGTGTTTATGCCTATTGTTGCTATGTAGTAGCATCTGTCCCAGTCACGGGGGTTGCAGTAGCCGCAGGGCTTGTGGATGGCAGTGAGAAGCCGCAGTGCTTGTGGCTCGCACTGGAGAAGCCTCACTGCTTGTTGATGGGTCACTGGTGATGGAGAGGCTGCAGTGGTCGTGCCTGGCACTGGAGTAGCTGTAGTGCTTCTGGTAGGACTTGCAGTAGCCACAGTGTTTGTGCCTGGGGTTGATCTAGCCACTGCAAACGTTGCAGGCCTTAAGAGTAGCGACAGTGCTCCCTCCTAGAGTTGGAATAGCTGCAGAGCTGGAAACTGGTGGTGGAGCAGCTGCAGTGCTTGTGCCTGGGGTTGGATTGTCCAAAGTGCTTCTTGATGGGGCTGGAGTAGCCACAGTGCCTGTCCTTTGCATTCGAGTGGCTGATGTGTCTGTCATGGTACTTTGAGTACCCGCAGTGCATGAGGCTTGGTTTGGAGAAGCCTCACTGCTCGTCAATGAGGTTGCAGTAGCGGCAGTGTCTGTCTCAGGCATTTGAGTAGCCCCGTTGCTGTGGCTGGCACTGCAGCAGCTGCTGTGCTTGTTGCAGTGGCTGGAATAGCTGTAGTGTTTATGCCTATTGTTGCCATGTAGTAGCCACTGTCCCAGTCACCGGGGTTGCAGTAGCCGCAGGGCTTGTGGTTGGCAGTGAGAAGCCGCAGTGCTTGTGGCTCGCACTGGAGAAGCCTCACTGCTTGTTGATGTGGTTGGAATACCTGCAGTGCCCATCACTGGAGTTGCAGCAGCCACGGCATCTGTCTTTGGCATTGGAGTAGCCCATGTGCCTGCTGCCATGGTTGCAGTAGGCACAGTTCTTAGGGCCTGGGTTGGAGAAGCCTCACTGCTTGTTGATGGGGCTGCAGGAGCAGCAGTGTTTGTCACTGGCGTTGGAGAGGCTGCAGTGGTTGTGGCTTGCACTGGAGTAGCTGCAGTGTTTGTGGCTGGGGTTGACGTAGCCACTGTACACATAGCAGGCCTTAGAGTAGCGCCATTGCTCCTTCCCAGAGATAGAGTAGCTGCAGAGCTTAAAACTGGTGGTGGAGTAACTGCAGTCCTTGTGCCTGGGGCTGGATTAACTGCAGGGCATGTTGAATTGGGTCGCACCAGCCACAGTGCCTGCCCTCGGTGTTTGAGTGGCCGATGTGTCTGTCGCTGTATTTGTAGTACCTGCAGTGCTTGTGGCTTGGGTTTGAGAAGCCTCACTGCTTGTCACTGAGTTTGGAGTAGCCACACTGCTTTTTTTGCCCTGGTTGGAATAGCAGCACTGCATGTTGCTGGAGTTGTAGCTGCAGTGACAGTCCTTGCCATTGGAGTAGCCACGGTGCCTGTTGCCATTGTTGGTGTCACCGCAGTGGTTGTGGCTGGTGTTGGGAGTAGCTTCAGTGCTCGTGGCTTGTGTTGGAGTAGCCGCATTGTCTGTTGCTTTGATGTCAGATCTTGTCTCTCCTCACTGCAGAGCATGAGAGACTGAATCAGCCTTGCTCAGGGTAAGTGCTAATCAGAAACCACTATACAATCGGTGTGTTACCAGCGTTATCCTCAGACTAAAGCCCAACCTCACCACTGCCCCAGCTACAAGGAGGAGATATAACTCTTATGAGGTGTCCCTCTGACACCTATTGCTCTCCAAAGAACCCAGAAACCAATCCCCACAAGCCCCCCAATAACTGCAAAAGTCCCCCCAAAACACCCAACCTCAACAAACTCCCCAAATCTACAAACACCCAAAACCCCCCGCTCTCCGCAAAACCCACAAAGTCCCCCCAAAAAACAACCCCCAAAACCTCAAAGTCTCCAAAAAATCCCACAGGCCCCCAAAATCCATCCCAACCTCCCAAGAGCCCAAATCCCCACCAAAATACCCAACCTGCCAAACCCCCAAACCCCACACTCCCCCCAAGAGGCACCCCCAGCTTACTTGCCCAGCTGCTGGCTCAGGCTGTGAGGGTGGAGGGCGGCTGTCTCCTGGGGCAGTGGATGTTTGCAGCCAAGGGTGGTCGAACACATCGTCCAGGGATGGCCTGTCGCGAGCTCTCATGGACAAGCACCACCTGATGAGGTGCTGGCATTCTGGGGAGAATCCCGGAACTGCCGCTCAGTTGCGGGAGGCTCCTGCCTACCTTGTGCCGCCGTCCGCAGCGCCCAGGCCTGGGTGCGCTCAGAGCTGCACCCAGACCTCCTGCTCCATGACTCGGTTTGGAGGAGAGCAGGATGGCAGGACATGGGCCACCTCCTCCAGCTGACCAAGGGCAATCAGCTGCCACCCCCTAAACCCCGACCTTCCCCTGCTGCTGCGAAGCCAGGTACCTACCGACAGAGATCCGGCGCTGGAAGAAGAGCTGCCCGCTGACGATGTCCTCGCAGCACCGGAAGGGGAGGACCCCGCACACCATCTCATACAGCAGCACGCCCAGGGACCAGATCGCCGCCGGACGGCCGTGGTAGCAGCGCCAGCGGAACCACTCCGGCGGGTAGTACAAAGGTGTTCCTACAACAGGATACGGGCGCACCTCATTAGGCAGATGCCGCCTGCTCCTGGATTCTCGCCCGCGGATCCCCAGGGATGCAGGGGCTGCACCGGTGGCCCCACGGACGTGGGGACGCACACTCGGTGTGACCCGCCACCTCGTCATCAGCACGTGACTCTTGTTCACAAACTGCCCGGTACAGGAAGCACCCTGGGCTGTGGGCTCACCGCTAAATGTGGTGTAGACCGTGTCCCTGAGGAGGGTGCTGCAACCAAAGTCAATAAGCTTGACCTCTCTGGTGGCCAAGTTGATGATGATGTTCTTGGGCTTGATATCCCTGTGCAGGACACCGCAGCTGTGGCAGTGCCGCACAGCCACCAGCACCTGGAGGAAAATGCCCCGCGCCAGATCCTCGGGCAGGAACCTCCGTTTTTTGATGAAGTCGGAGAGGTCCTGCGATGGCTCCGGACGCTCCAGAACCAGCACAAAGGAGTGGGGCAGCTCAAACCAACTGAGGAGCTGGATGATGGCACTGCAGCCGGAGCGCACCTTCCTCAACATGGCTATCTCCATGGGAATGCGAGTGCCGCTGGGCTGCAGGGGGACCGCGGCACCGTCAGCAGGGCCGATGCTGGCCCGGGGCTCCTGGGCCTCCCTGCCTGGGATGCTCTGATGCCCTCCTGCCCGGCCCCACTGCTCCCAGGTGCCCCCCGCAATCCCCAGGGATGCTCTGGTGCACCCCTACCCGGCCCGTGTCCCCTGCTGACTCCACACCCACTCCCCTCACGCCGTCCCACTTTCCCCCCCGCCGGCCCCACCGGCTCACCCCCACCCGCTCTGCCCCGCACTGTCCCGGTGGCCCCGCGCACTCACCCGCTCGCCCCACGAGGAGATGCGCTCCCGAGCCACTCGTTTGATCGCCACCTGCGAGCCAAGGGCAGCGCTGGGCTGAGCTGAGCTGAGCCGAGCCCCGCCGCCTCCCCGGCCCGCCGCCGGCCCCGCCCTTACCGGGCTGTTGTCACACAGGCGGAGCCCCGAGTACACGGACGCGAAGCCGCCTCTCCCCAGCAGCGGTCCCACGCGGTAAAGCCGCTCGAAGCTCTCCTTGTCGTGCCCCGTGCGACAGACGCGGCCGCTGTCGCTGCGCGCGGGGTCCCCGCCGCCGGTCCGCGCTCCGCCGCCGGTCCGCGCTCCGCCGGGCACCTGTGGGTGGTGGCGGCCCCCGGCCGGCCCCAGGCGGGGCCGGGCCTGGGGGCGGGCCGGGGAGCGCCAGGGGGCGGCGCTGCCTCGCCAGACCCAGACCCAGGGGCGGCTCGCCCAGCGCAGCCACTGCCAGAAGCGGGAGAGGGGAGCGGTGCCGCGAGCCCCTGCGGGGGGACGCTGGGGGGACGGGGGAGGCACCATCGCGGGGAGCGGCGGAGGGCGGGCTCCGGACCGCCGAGAGCTGCCGCCGCCGCCGCCTCACCTGGTGCTGCTGCCGCTGCTCCTGCAGAAGCCGCTGCCGCTCAGAAGCCGCTGCCGAAGTCGCTGCCGCTCAAAAGCCGCTCAGAAGCCGCTCAAAAGCCGCTGCTGCCGCCGCCGCCGCAGCCTCGCTGTCAACGGCTCTGTCCACGCGCGCCCCGGGCGCCCGCTGCCACCGGGCGGAGCGGCCGGCGGGGGGGGTCTCGCGGCCGCGGGAGCCCGGGGAACGGCGGAGCGGGCCCTGCCCAGCCCCGCGGCCGGGCTCGTGCGCCCCCCGCCCGGCAGCAGCATCCCCGCGGCCGAGCCTTTGGAAACCGAACCTGAGCCTCGGGACCCTGCGAACGAGGCTTTAGAACTGAAACCGGAGGCTTTGGGAAGTCACAAGGATGCTGCAATTTACTGCTTATTTTATCCCCTCTTTCCTTTCCACAGAGGTGGATTGAGAGGAGATTGTGATAAACACATAATGTATTGGCTTTCTCAAATCATAGGTGTGCTCACGTGCAGGATATAACTGTACGAGTTTACAGTAACAGAAACAAAACACGCTAAAGATACAAGACCAGACAGCAAGTTAAAAAGGTTCAGATCTCTTGATCTAAATGGAGTCACATAGCAAAAGAATTTGTAAAGGTAAGAGAAGGTGGGGGGTGAAGCTTGGTATAAGGAAAGCTAGTGCCTGGAAAACATAGGGTTAAAGTACTGTTTAGCTTAATTTAGGCTGTAGAAAGAGAACAATGTTTATGTTGTAAGTCGGTGGGATGTAGTGGCCCCACTTAAACATGAGTTAATTGTTTCAGGCTGGTCTTCTAAAGGAGCTTTAAAGAGCGATGTTTGTGTTGTAAGTCTGTGGTGAGGTAACAGGCTTTAGTGGCCCCACTAAACATGAATGAGTTATTTCACACCATCCTTATCAGTTAGTTTGGAGACAGAGCCTCCCAAGGCTCTGCTAGCTTGGGATACTCCTTGTCTGCCCATCCTGCAACAAATTTTGCAGGAAGGTCACACTGTTTTAAATCCTTGCTAGTTATCAGAATAATTACAGATATAGCTGGCTGTGTGGTTGCTGGGGGGCCCAACTGTGCCAGAGGTGAAAAGTACACCGTGAGGAAGACTGCTTACTTCATCTTGAAGAGCCCTGCTCACAAGAGGAAGACTGTTTACTTCATCCTCAAGCCCCCTGCTCACAATCACCACAGAGCAGTGCGCAGGCGCCAAGAGGAGGAGACTTGTGATAATAAATTCTTGAAGCTAGTTATAATATCCCCCGCCTATATGCGGGAATTATGAATATGCATGTAACTAATGTAATACTGAAAGTATATAAACCTGTACCAAATGCTAATCCCTTGCGCCCTCTGGCTGCGGTCACGCTGTTGCTTTTGCTTTCTTGCCTTTGTCCCTCACTAAACCCTCGTTACCTCGTTTAGAGGAGTGAGTTCGTATTTCACAAGCTCTCAGGAAGCTCTTCCCTGTGAGGGTGCTGAGGCGCTGGCGCAGGGTGCCCAGAGGAGCTGTGGCTGCCCCATCCCTGGCAGCGTTGGAGGCCGGGTTGGACACAGGGGCTTGGAGCAAGCTGCTCCTTCCATGTGGAAGGTGTCCCTGCCCGTGGCAGGGCTTGGAGCTGGAGGAGCTTTAAGGTCCCTTCACCCCAGCCCATCCGGTGCCTCTGGGATCCCATGGGGGGCGGCTCCTCCATGAGGAAAGGCCCCGCCCCTCACGGGGGTCCCGCTGCCCCCCGCCCACTGCCCCGTGCGCATGTGCCGGAGGCCGGACTACAGGTCCCAGCGTGCCCCGCGCGGGGGAGCCGTGCGCTGATTGGCTGCGGCGGAGGCGGGCCCAGGGCGTGAGGCGGAGCTGCAGCCGGCAATGGCGGCGGCAGAGCGGGAGGAGGTGAGGGTGAGCGGGCGCGGCGCGGGTCTGGGGGGCGCTGCAGAGCCCGGGGAGCGGGGCTGGGGGTCTGCGGCCCCCCGAGGCTCTGGGCAGTGGGGCCGGGCGCTGCGGGGGAATGCGGGGGGCGGGTGCGAGCGCTGGGCAGTGGGGCTGCGAGATGGCTGGGAGTGTGGGGTGCTGCGAAGCCGGGGCATGGGGGGCTGGGAGCTGTGGGGGTCCCGCACCTTTCCGGCCCTAGGGATGGAGCGGGGCTGTTGTGGGGGGCCCTGGGGGCTGTTTCCCCCCGGGGGGGAGGTGCTGCTGGGGCAGCCGATCCCCGGCACCCGGGGGGGGGGGTGTGTGCAGAGGTGTCGTTGACTCTGAGCCGGGTTTTGGCTCCTGGAGCGGGATGGGGAGCAGGAAGGGAAGGATGAAAAACCCGAGGGTGGAGATAAGAACAGTTTAATAACCAAAGCACAATGTACTAGTGCTGATAATAGTGATAATAATGATAAGGGACATAACAAGAAGAGAGAAAAAAGCCACCCCAATAAACACAAGTGATGCCCAATACAATTGCTCAGCACCAGCTGAGTGATACCCAGCCCGACCCGAGCAGTGATCCTTCCCTTCCAGATAGCTCCCCCCCGGTTTATGTACAACTAAAAGGTCAGTGTGTTGTCAGCACTGCTCTCGGAATAAAGCCAAAAGGCATCAGAGCACCAGGTGCTAGAAAGCAAACGAGCACTGTCCCAGCCACAACCAGGACAGTATCCACCCCTTAGTCCATACCATTTATGTCATGCCAGGCCTCACACTTCCCACTGTCATGACTTGGGGCTCCATCTGCCATAGCAGTGTCTCCAGGCAGGAAAGATGGATGGTGTGGGGTGTTGGGTTGTTGGATGCTGAAGTCAGTTCCGATTCCGTCACTGCGACACTTGTCCGGTTTGATCAAAGTCCATTCTTCATTAATGGTGATCAAGGGAGTCAGGTTCAGATCCTCAGACCCACAGCGGTGGGGACAGGGGCCACGAGGTGTCCTGCGCAGTGATGGGTGTTCAGCCGCCATGGAAGCGATCACGGAATTCAGTATTACACAGCATCATAAAGGTCAATTCACTGGCTCTTTTCACCCCAAATCAGATCTCCTTCAGGTACACGCCGGACTTCCCCACCCTCCCGCAATACCCACCAAAAGCCCCCAGCTCTTTGAGCAAAAGCAATCCCAGAAGCGGGTTTTCTTTTGCCTGAATCGGCAATAACCCAGACTGGTTGCCCCAGCACATCCTTTATGTGCACCCCAGGAACTTCATCCCCCTCTATGGTATGTAAAATCTGTAATTGGGCTGGGTCAGCCCTGTTGGCAGATCCTCTGGTGTTGAGCAAGCAGGTGGCCTTTGCTAAGTGTATCCCAGTGTTTGAAAGTCCCACCACCCATTGCTCTCAGTGTGGTTTTCAGCAGCCCATTGTACCATTTCCATTTCAAGTCTCAGTGTGTTGAGAAGGGCCAGAACCTTTATTTGCCCTGCTGCTGATTTCCCCTGGTCATCGAGCTGAAGGCTTTAGATGTGGGAGCAGTTGATCTAGGGCTTGTTCATGTCATTTTATGCCATCTAAAAACTAAACGGAGTTTCTCTCATTAAAGCTCTACAAATGCCCTTTCAATCCTAGCGCTTTTAATGTATGAGATAGCTGTGGATGGCCCGGTACACAGGCTACGCGTACAGCACCCTGCAGTACAAAATATGTATGACCTTCCTGGTCCCTGCGTGCGGCTGAAAATGAGTGTGGTGTCACAGGAGGTTATTTGAGGATGAACTGGAAATGTTCCAGGCCTTGTTTCTGGGGAAGTCTCTCCTTCCCAGGTTGTCCTGGTGCTCTGTGGACAGGCTCCTGGCCATGTGTTGTCTGTGCAGGTGTTCCGGAGGCTCCGTGCTTCGTCACGCAGTCGCGTCCTGCACTGAGGTGACTCTTAGTTACTGCCGTAGCTCAAGCACAGGCCCTCGCCAACGGCTGCAGTCGCTGTGAGTGCTGGTTTGTGTAAACACGTTTTTTTTTTGCAGGGGATTGTCTCTTCTGTGAAACGTTTGCATGGGATTTCTGTAGTTAAAAAAATACACAACTGCTTTGTTTTCCCCCTGTGCTTGCCTGTGGTGAGTAGGAAGGAGAAGGAGAATGTCTGGCAGAGACGGGTAAAGAAGAGAAAGGGGAAGAAACGAGCCCAGAGAAGCAGTGCGGAAGATGCCAGTGAAGAGCAGGGAGAAGAGAAGCAGCAGCCTCCAGCAGGTCAGGCGAGAAAGTGCTCCTCCCAGAGCAGCGTCCCAGAAAAAGGAAGGCGGCGAGAAGTTGGAGTCTCAGGTGAGCCTCCTGCTGAGGGAATGGGTCGTGGGTTTAGGTGTCTGAGAAGTTGAAGGGTGAGAAGCAGTCTCTAGGTTCAGGCAGGCCTCGGTCAGACACAGCAGTGAAGCAGCTATTTATTTAACGTTTGTGCACAAACGGGTGTCCTGGCAAGCAGGCACACACAGCAAAGGCAGAACTTTGATTTGTATTTTCTTTCCCATCCTCAAGTTCCCTCCCTTGTTACCCCATTGGTTGGGGACTCCAAGGTTTACAGCCTCTCCGACGTGTATAATCTACGTGCTAACTGTCCCGCCTCTGGTTACACCTCCCCTTACTCAGTTTCGTACACCCCTTCCTCTTACTTCTTTCTTTCTCTCCTTTTAGGGTTTGATTTCATAACTCTCTGGCAGGCACATGGTACCCCAATTTACTGCTTAACTACAGCAGCGGTTTGCACTGGCTTAGCTTCATAGGGTGTACAAAGATAGCGTTCCTTTGCAGCACAGAGCACGTCTGTTTCCCAAAGATGCCGTTGTCTTTAAGCACAGAGTGTGCCTGTTTAAGTCACGGTATTTCAAACCCTATGTTTCGTTCCCTGAGTAACTTAGCCCCCGCCCCAATATTGCAAAGTCTTAGTATTACAAAACCTTAATATTGCAAAGCCTCATCCCGAATATGCAAACCCAACAGTGTTTCTCTCTCATGCGTGATTTTTCCCCGTAGGGAGCCTGCCATTTTCTTTTCACAGAATCATAGAATGGTTTGGGTTGGAAAGGACCTTAAGATCATCCACTTCCAATTCCCCTGCCGCAGGCTGGGACACCACACGCTAGACCGTGTCATCCAAGACTCCGTCCAGCTTGGCCTTAAACACTGCCAGGGATGGAGCATTCACAGCCTCTCTGGGCAGCCTGTTCCAGGGCCTCCCCACCCTCACAGTAAATGCAGTTGTTTTCATCATTCAGAGAATCTTTTTGGTAAAGGATCAGCGCAGCTTACAGATGGCATCACTGATGGCACAGCTTCTAAGTACCCAAGTTTGGATCATTAATTCTTTCATCCACCTTGGAGCAAGAGTAGTCCTAAAGCATTGCTGCCTGGTTCTTAGTTGTTCTCAACATGCACCAAGTAACAGAAAAGACCCGAAGGAGAAGCTCTTGGGGGTTTTATTTCTGGTGTTTAGGCAGTGCCAGTAGAGAGGAGGCTGAGAGGTCTGGGAGCAGGCAGCTGTAAGCACACCTTCCTGGGATACCTGCCGAGCGGCTTGCTTTGCTTATCTCTGTTTCCCAGTGGTTTTAAATCCTGAATTGTGAGAGTTAAGTGAATCCGTTGATCTCAACAGAGCGCTTCTGCATGGAAATAGCAGCTCAGGAGGGAAAGATGCGTCTTAGTCATGGTGCTTAAGAACTAGACGTACATTTGTTTGATTTTAAAATTCATACCCTTCAAAATGCACTCGCAAATGCATTGTGTCCCTTTCCAAATGCTGCAGTAAGCATTACTGAAGGCAATTCCATAGAACAGGGCAGTTTGGCAGGTGGCCTTTTTTCTTGCTTTCTGATTGCACTGACTTTCCTTACCCTTCTCTACCCCCAGTGTGTCTTCTTTTCTTACAGCTTGGGTCTCACAGTGCCCAGGCAGGTTTGTGACCTGCATTGATATCCAGGCTTCCTACAGATACAAACCCGATCAGTGGAATTACTTGAAGCAGTTCTGCAGACCTGGTTTTAAGAGTCCTCACAAGGTCTGTGTGTATCAGGAGGAGATGGAATCCATTTTGTTTCTTCAAGCAATGTGTAATAAGCATGGTTTTACTGAGCTACAGCAAAGCTTTGAATTATTCTGATTTCACCGTATAAGGAGTTGTCCCATGCATATGCTTTGGCAGTGATTTGGTCAGGGATGAAGGTCTTGTATGCACATCACATCCCTAACTCTTTCAGTGATTACTGTTTCCTTAAAGAGTATCTGCAGCTACCCATGTGGTTGCAGTACTGTGAGAAGTATCCTTTAGTACTTAAGTACCCCGCAGCAGTGGAGCAGAGTGTCTCAAACCAGTTCTTAAGGCTCCTGTTATGTAGAGCTCCTCAGTAGTTTAGCTAGGCAGAGAAGTCTGTCTTTCATGGAACTGATTTTGGACTCAAATGTACTGTGTTATTTCTCCCATCTCTAAACCACCTTGCGCTAAAGCTGTGTTAGTTGTGTTAAATTCTTACTCCTCTTTAGGAGAAAAGTAAGGGGGAGGCAAGGAGCGATTGCCCAGTCCTTGCTGCTTTACCTGCCGATCCAAAGGGAAGAGGTCTTTTCCTTTTTGTCACTAGAAAAGTAAAGAATAGTCTTTTCCCAAATCCCATTGAGAGGCTGGATTCTCAGATCATGAATGTGTCTTGCAGCTCCAGCAGTCAAGTTTGGGGAGGAGGCTACAGAGTCCAGTTTGGGGCATTTTCTCAGAGTGGGTGGGAAACAAAACGCACGTAGTTAATTCTGCTATGTATTCAGCATTCCCGGTTTTCCCGTTTTCAGTCTGTTGCTCAAGCCCTACGTGATGAAGATTGTCCTTTGATGATCATTCCAAGCAGGCCTTGTGAGTGGTTCTATTTCTTGCACACATCTTAGCAGACTGTAAGCGTTCACATGAAATCACAACTCCAGTCTGAAAAGTGTTCTGTGGCAAGACCGCGAGGAGCTGGCTCTTACCTGGCAGTGGCCTCCATTCAGTTTTAAACAGTTTGAAAGTATGAAGCTTTATCATCATTTTTTCTAGGGAGCCATCCATGGACACTTGGAGTGTGATTGGGTCAAGCTGAGCTCTTTCTTGCTCTTGAATTATTACTGATAAGAAGTGGTTTACGGTGCAAACTCTTCCTTCCAGAACATGTGAGCACCCAACCGAACCCAAGCCAACCTGTTGGCACGAAGGAAATGCCACGACTGTAGGAAAGCTCATCTGGGCAGCTGTTGAAGTTCAGGTGGTACTTGAGCCCAGTTAACTGGGCAGCTTGCTTTTCGGTGCTGCACATAGTGCTGCCTATGGAGAGCAGCAGAGGAATTAAGGGGACAAAAAGCTGGTTTTGTCACTGTGGTCAGCAGGTGCTTTTGAGTAGACAGGCAGAGGTCTCCGAGCTCAAGAGTATCTGTCACTGACCTAGAAGGTCGTGCAAATAAGGAAGTGCTGTTACTTTTTTCCATGCTTTAAAATAGAGATTGTGTAAAGCAGGCCCAGGCTGTCAAAAAGAGAAAATAATGGATGAAGCGCTAAAGAATTAAAAATCTGTATGAAAAATGATGTACTGACCCAAAAGACAGCAAATCATTTGCAAAGAAGTTCTTGCCTTCTTTTTGCCTACAGCCAGAGGGGAAGATCACAGAAGGATAGTTAATTGTTAATTAACACAGGTTAGTTAATTGTTTCCTGAGAATAAGTGGAGGAGTAGATATTGCAGACTGAATATTAAGCCCAGGCATCAGTGCTTATTGGAACCTGATAAGGAAAGTGCAGAACCAGTAGATAAAGGTGATGTACAGCCATGTAGGAGGACTGACCTACTCTTCCCTTTGGAATGAAACCAAGGATTTGGTGCAGCAAAGAGCAGGGCAACATAAATGAGTGTGTGAACGTCTGTCCTTGTCTCTTTCTTTTATAAACTCCTCTCTCTGTCTTACCCATAGTTTCTGTCTTTTTTTCCATTGCTTCCTTTTTCCATTGCTTTCCATTTCTGCTTTCTTTTGGTATTTTGAATAGTTCTGAAGAGACGCTTCCTGGACTTCTCCATGAAGAGTGGTGTGCTAGCTGTGGCAAATCAGACTACCTTCTGATTGGGAAAACAAGAAACGTAACTGACCTCAGTAGAGCTGCAAAGTAGGTTTTACCCTTCTTAAGTGCTTGTGTGTTGGATTCTGAGACTGTGAAATAATTTAGGAATTGAAAAACAAAGATCAGAATCTGTTGTATCAAATGGCTGAGGGTACCCAGACGAGACTTCCTGGTAGATGGTTTCTGTGCCTGAGCACTTGCAAAGTTCCAGTAGGGAAAACCAGCACTGTGGTATGCAGAAATGAGCAAGGAGCCAAAAGCTTTAGTGTTCCTCAGAATGACTGTCAGTTTTGAAAACATTCCACTTGGTTTTCCTAGCCAAAATTAATAGCAAGTAAAGGTAAAGGAGGTTCAAATTGAAGTCTTCATGCAGCAGGACTCGGGCCAGCCAGTGATGGCCTCAGCTCTTCCTTCCTACAGCAGCCTTCCTAGTACTGTGGATTGTCCTAGTACTTTTGCATCTCACCTCATCAGCATGCTCCTGTTTTTAGCACACGTCTGAAGGTCAAAAGGCAACGTCCTGGGCTCTGATGCCAGACAGCACCTCCCTTGCAGATGGACAGCAAGCATCTCCAATCCTGGGTAGCAACCAGCTACTCTCCATCCTCAGCCTGTCTGGAGCACAGGGGTACCTTTTCTTACCTCTGGATCTGAGGCTGCCGCATTCTAGCACCTTCCCAGCAGTGCTAGCACCCGCAGCTTAGGAAGTTTCCTTCTTCTGGCATCTACAACTACATTGTTTGTTCTTTGACAAGATGATTCTTCATTTCTTCTTAGGAAACGCTAATATGGGCAAGCACTTTGCAGGATAGGAAAACAACTCCAAGAAGTCCTCCTTTTGCTTCACTGAGCAGTTTTCTGCTTCTCTGCTATTAGCAGTCTTGTCTTTTGTCAGCAGCATCAGTAATATCCTGTATGCAAGATCAATTGGAGTAAAAATTTTGAAGACTATGCTATTTCTTGGTACTGGATTTTAATGTAAGATTCTAATGGGTAATTTTATGTTTTTCCAAACTCACTATGGAATGTGTAGGGAATTGAAGAATTGATCACGTACGTGTTTGTTACCAAACCTACTTTTAAGCTTTGCCATAATGTTGTTATGGTTCTGTATGTGAGGTAAGGATAGCACAGCATACATGCATACAGTATGGTCTGGAGTAGCTTTTGAATATCCTACCAGGCAGAAACTCAAGAGGTGCTGCTGTCTTCTGTTGCAGGACCCATCTGCATGGTAATTCCAAACCTAAAAATTCTTGATTACGAGACTTTCAAACCAATTGCAGTTGCTAAATGTCGTGAATATCTATATAAAACACATCCCAATTTCCAAATTGATACTAGCAACATGTAGTTAAATTCATTGTAATACACAAATCCAGTGCAGCAGGCAAAGCAAATTAAAGAACAAAAACTACTGAACAGAGTTAGCTTTATCTTGCAATTCTTACTCAATAATGAGCAATTAGTAAAAATGCAGCACCAAAACAAAAGAAGTAGCTATTTTGCTGCAGCAGATCTGTGAGTGTATATGCCTAAATGGCCATTCTCTCTAGATCTGTTATTGAAATCAGACTTATGGTGAAGATTCTCTCAAAGGAGATGCTGCTCAACAGATGGGCTGGAGAGAGACTTGAGCATTTTCTGAACAGACTTTCTCCATACTGAAGCCAGTTTCCCCATTTCAAATAGGATACTTTTATAAGGGATTGTTGTTACTTTTAAAGTAGTTGGGTAGAATTTTCCTCACACTTTTCACCAAATGACAGCATGCATCCAGTGATTTCTGGGCAAACATAGGAAAGTGCCAGAGTTTGGGTGATGAGAGTGAAGGCCTGATGGGGAAAGGAGGTGGGATTAAAAATCTAATATGGAATTGCTCTGTTCTTTTTATCCTACTCCCAAAGAACTGCTGCTTTCAAGGCTCAGTTTAAGGGAAGCACTCTATTAATGACAGTTGTTACCATGTATTCATTCAGTTTTGGGGTTACTAGAGCAAATCTGAAGCTAACCGTAGATAAAGGTATCTTACTGCCTTGAAGAAGAGAGTCAGGAACTCCAAAATGACAGTGCTTTTTTTGAGGAATACATTCTGAATTTCAAACAAGCCATTCAGAAAGGGAACACGCATCATGCTGGGAAGCCTCTAAGGGGCTAGGACTTAAGACCAGTTTACAAAGGCTTAACTAAATAAACTGATGTTCTTTTTCTTGTCCCTCTGCCCGTCTGGCTTAGTTTGCCCAAAACATCCGGTTTTGATTGTCTGTGGTCAGGCTGACCCGTTTGTTATCTTTAGTCACTGGCTAAATAAACTGGGAACATTCAGAAGAGAAGTTCCTGACCACAGGGAAGAAAAGGGTTTCATTTCTTTTGAGTCTGTTCTAACACAAAATTCTGATGTAACACCTCAGAGTTGTAGAGAAATGAAATGTTCTGTGAAGCGTCTGAGCTGGATCTTTGTTGGATGGAACCGTTGTTCCCACTGCTTTATTTGCATTGCTTTAGAAGAAACCCGCTGAGTAAAGGCCTTTTGCAGTCATTCTTTCCTTTCTGACTTTTTTTCTGGGAGTGAAATGAAAGCAAATGTTTCCTTAGCACAGACTTGATAAAGACACTGGAGATGTCCATCCTAGGGGTCCCACTGCTGGCTCTGAACAGGTTCTTTTTATGCATCACTATGCCCTGATCATTTTCTTCTCCGATGGGTAGAAAGGATCAGTGGTTTTCCTCCTAAAATGAATTCTTTTTTTTCTAGGAAAGCTCCTCAAATGTTACTTTCCTAATCTTGTTTCTGTGCAAGCAGGGATTTTAAATGGAGGACATAAACCAGTAACCTCCCCACACCCAGGTATGTCTCCCATTTAAGTTTGTGTGCTGTAGACTAGGCCATGGCCTGGAAAAGGCAGTGAGTTGGTCAGCCAGTGTAAATGACCAAACCAGACGTGTGCTGGTCCCATTCAGACGCCCTGAGAACTCGGTGTACGCAGACAATTCTGGCTGTGTCCAGATCATCATATATAATCTGTTTCTAACAGCAGAGAGCCATGAGGAAATATTTCATAAGGAAGATTTTGAAATACATTTTTGCAAACCGTTCTCCTACACGAGACGAAGGGACCCTCATTTGGAGTAAGAGGCGTGCAAGAAAGATGCTCATACTTGTTCTGCCTGGGTTTCTGTTTCTTGTCTTTCTAGTGGGCTGTTCGTTGCAATGATTGTGAGTCTGCTCTTCCTTGTGTTATTGAGGTTCACAGCTGGGATTCTCTTCTGGATTTTCATCTTTGGCGTGACTGGAATTACAGGTTATGGTAGGTGTAATCCTCCAGGCTCTGAGGCTGTTTTTCCTTATTGCTTAATTTTGGGCAAGGAAAGCAATTGATTACATCAGTTAAATGCTGTAGTTGGGAGAGCTAGTGCCTAGGTTTAGACTCAATTAAATGAGAAGGGCCTAAATGGCAGCGAAATTCAGTAAGAATCCAGCTGTGCTGATACTTAGCCCCAGATGTAGTAACCTGAACTATTTACCCCCAGTGTACTTAGTCCGCTTTCACTTGTACTGATCTTTCTTATCTGTAGATGTGATGTTATAGCTGGCTAGTCTCGCAGTAACGCGTGTTTAGTTTTGCTTCCCTGACGTGCTGAGGACAAAACGCTTCACTTGTCAAAGATTTAAATAACCCCAACCTTGTCTTTGCACTCTTCGAAAACGCTCATTTGATATTGATTGATTTTTAACAGGCATCCGGCATTGTCGCTGGGAGTACGACCATCTTAAAGGAGTACCTGGATCTGAGCTCACTGTTTCTGGTACTGGATTCCAGACAGACTTCAGAGTGCACCTGCAGCTGAGGCAAAAATGGTTAGCATTTAATAAGTGCCCTTTAAACTTGGTATCCGTTAAGGGATGTTCAGAAGATTCAGTCGCTGTCTTGCTACAGTTTCTGCCTTGTTAAATCTCCTCCTCTACATATGTTGCTGGTAGAAGTAATCAGAATTCACTTTCTTTGTATAGTACAAAAATCTACCTTTTCTGCAAAGCGACTAGCGTATGTGTAAGGGGCCAGAATGCAGTCGCACTAGTGATGAGAGTGAAAAAGGCTTGTGTTCCTAGCATTCTGCTTCCCTTGTGTTCAGTCTTCGCAGTGAGGAAGCAGAAGGCAAGAACTAAGTCCCGATGAAGATGAGGAGGGGCATTTTTGTCTCTCAGTCTGTTTATGCCCCCTCCTGGAGGGCCCCAGAAATGAGACGAATAACTCTGTGCATCTTTTGTAGACCTGTTTACATACAGGTCACTGCATTTTCTTGGAGGCTGTCCTGAGGCTGTGTAATGAGCCATCACAAATGTCATCGCTTCTGGTTTTCAGAAGTGCTTCACTGCTTTCTCTTACAAGGGCAGTGTATTTAAAACAATCCTACTGGAACAAAATTACTGTGCTGCTGTTACTACTATATTAGCTGGCCCGCAGGCCCGCAGGCCCGCAGGCACTAACTGATGATGAATGGCACATAGCCTAAATCACTGCTTCTCCCTATTGGTAGCTAAATGAATAGAGCAGTAATTTACTCCTTTAGTCTGCTTTCTGTGCTTTGTGTCTTCAAGTAACTGTGTTGGATCATTGAGCTCAGGAGCATCTTTGCATATTGTTGAGGCAGAGCTTTTTAGCATGCTGGCCCTAGAGAATATTAGGATTTTGTTCCATCTTTCCGTGTAACTCCCCTGCCTGATTCTTAGGAGCCACTGTACAGTTTATCCAGAGGTCAGTGTCATTTTCAGATGAGTGAATTGAGGTACTACTAATGGGGACAAGCTACCTTTGTTCTGAAGAAAGTCTGTGGCTCTGAGCACCCCAGGGGTCACTTGCCACGTGCAGTTCTGATGGCTAGGGGTACTGCTCTCAGTACTGGGGATCGCAACTGAACATCATCTCTGAGTATCTGGGTCTGGATTCTGAGGCTGTGTCAAAGCTGTGGGACCTGAAGCCAATTCCCCTGTCCCTGTGCAAACCTCCAGACGCCACGGCTGAGGGATACCTTCCCTTTGTCTTCCTCTCCCTCCATAGAACTCTTGGTTTCAGCTGGAGGAGACAGGGCCTGCTTTGTGTAACCATCCACCACCGCTGGGCTGGTTTAATTGTTGTCTAACCCTCTGAGGCACCCAGAATTAAGGGATGTGTCTCAGGGTGAGAGGAGGTGTGCTTCAGGCGTTTAAGACTCTGCCTTCTCGAGGTGGAGTCCAGAGAATTCTTTTGCTTCCTATTGCAGCAGTAGGATTTGAAGTGACACAAATAGAAATCAGAGAGAAGCCAACTCTTTAATCAAGATCTGGGTTATGAATCAAACAGTGCTCACAACTAAGAGAGGAAATGTTTCAGGACATGGTGCTCTCAGCTCTCTAACCTTAGAGCAAGCTTGTGTGATTCCAGCATCACAGCTGGAAGGTGAAAATCATTTGACCAAAACTGGACAAAAAAAAACCCAAAGCCCCTTTGTTTTCAGAAGTGCTTCACAAAGACTCTGTTTTTTTTGACAGGAATGAGGGGAAAGGAGCTCACGCCAAGCTAACGCTCAGACGAGCCTGTTGATTTAAGTACACGTAAATGTTAGAGGAGTATGTATCAGAAAACTGCACTCTTCAGGAAAAGTTGACTCTTCATCTCCAGTTTGTATTTCCTACGAGGCTGTGACAGCTGTGTATCCTTCTGTCTGTGTACCTCTCTGGAGGAGCAGTCTTCTGGTCTACAAGACCGGATCAGTCTCTGCTTTCACCTTAGCCAAACCAGCGTTAAAAGGGCTATTTGGTCACTTGGCACTTGCTGCACCGGTGCACTCTTCCTCACTGGGCATTTGCGTGTGATGTACCAACTGGATAGTGAATTCAGTGTCATTAGAATGAACTGGACTAAAACCCATGCCAAGGTAGAGGATCATACAAGGTCTTTTATACTACATAAGGTTGGCTTCAAGGGGTGAAAAAGGAACCTCAGCGAAGAGTGACTATGACAATTGTTGTTGTTTTCCATTATTTTGTGAAAATATTCTTTCGTGCTATTTTTTTCATCTCCATTTGCATCTCCATCTCTACGTGCATACAGCTCCTCTGCTTGGATTTGGCTGTGAGCGTGTAACGGATGGGAACCTCACTGAGAGTTGATTTCTTCTCATGACTGAGAGACAACACAGTGTGATTTTATCACAGTGCGTTTCACAGAGTGCATATGTGTATGTTCATGGTGACTGTTTGTCAGAAAGAGGCAGGAAACCACGAGGGTGCAGCTGTCCTATGAGCTTCCTGCTTGGGCACGCTGGGGCGCCTGGCCAATGCTCTCGGTGCGGCCAACACTGAGATGATGAGGAACTGCACGGCCCCATGAGTAAACAGTGGCAGAGCTGGCATAAAGCCCCTTGTGTTTCTAAAGGTATAAAAGCAGGAGCCTCTTGTAGCTAAATCTGAGACCTCACCTATGGGTGGATGTGCCTTGTAGGAACTTTCCCAATTACCTGAGACTGCCAGCATCAGCTGCAACAGGGCTTCCCAGCTGAAGTGTGGGCCTGGAGGATGGTTGGATTCTGACTGCTGATGTGTTTCTTCAATCTCTGTTCTCTCTATGCAGTATTGATCTGGTGCGTTGCCAGTTGTCCTCTGTACTTTACTTATATTTTTATACACAATTTGTATTATTTTACTTATTTACTATACAGGGATATCTGCCCAGTATTGCCTTAGTGTGCTTGTTTCATCCACTGCATGAAAAATAGCTAGTGTGTGATCATTTTGTTGAGTACCCTGCCTGTCAGCAGAACACTTGTGTACCCAGCAACCTCCCTGCCTCTCTTACAGACACCAGGTCCTGCTGCTTTCCCCAGGGTGGAACTGGACGTCTACGGAAAAGGACCTACCATGTACAGGATGGAACCAAAAGCAGCCTTGGAGGAGACAAAGCAGGGAAGCCAGGGCCAGCAGACTGCCGCCCAGGCAAGGTAAGGCAGCCTGCCCACCTCTCCTCCTCTGCTTCGCAACTACCAGCCTTTGAGCATCCCCACTTTCTTCTGGGGCTTCTGAGAACGCACGACCACCTTAGTGGAGTGACCAGCAACAGGACAGCAGGCCTGCTCCCCTGCCTTGGCCCAAAGCTGAGCAGAGGGAGGCCAAGCAACATATCTTTGCCTCTCCACTAGCTCAGCTGTTAATTAATCTCAGCTCTAAACATCATGCAGGCATGGGCTTAACTTTATTGAAGTTTGCACATAGACCTGCAACAAAATAAAGTGATTGAAATTGAGCGAAGTTTCCATCAAGTGACAACAAAACATAAAATGAAGCAGTGTGAGGAGGGGCATCTGTAGCAAAGATGGATTTTATTGTTTAAGTGAAAATTGGATGTTATGGACCGGTGGTGCCCTGTGGCAACTTCTCACAGCTGCAGCTAAATAACAGCTGACACAAAGGGCTGTGAGCAGCTGTAGCCTGTTAGGAGCAAGTGGAAGTGAAGCCAGAGTTCGTGTATGTAAGGAATGGAAGGAGAGCAGAGACAACTCCTAATTCAAGGGTATTGCCAAAGGTTAATGTTGCTAATTCAGGCTGTGGCTGATGGCAAAGGCCTTGGAAGCAGTCCTGGCTCAGCTGGAGGAGTTCACCATCTGATTGCTCACATGCATGTTATGTTTGGGTCACTCTTTGAGACACTTTGGGTCTCTTGTAAAGCCAGCTTGTTTCAGATGTCAAAGGGAGAAATAGAAATTTTTGAGGACTTGAAAGGTGAACAGTGGAAGGGAACTCAAATTATCTACCTGTGAAAAGGATGAAAAGTTAAATATTAAGTATCCAAGAGATCTGAGTTTTTTTTCTTTCTCCACCTGTGTTTCTCTGGGCAAATAATGTGCTCTCCAACATAGAGCTTTCAAAGAAGTGTGTTGGTTAACCAGTGCATGGAACCAGCTGTGGAGTGTGGCAGACATGCAGATATGACTAGCATAAGCAACTGTGATTGCTCAGAGACTTTACTGGTTTTTTTGAGTCATTCTTCTGGGTACTGTGGACCCAGGTGTAGCAGGCACGCTTTATCAGAAATGAGTTGATATGAATCCACCCTACCAGTAGTTCAGTTTTATGAGAAATGAAGGTCACTGAACATTGGCTGGTCAAGGGAATATTAGCTTCGAACTTGTCCAGACCTTGAGAAAACTTCATAAGTGGTGTAGGAAACCCTCTTGATTCCAGAAACTGCAGATGTTTTCTCAAAGTTTTTAAGGTTTTCAGCAAATAATATATCAGGTACCACAAACTGAGGAATGATAGTAAGGTAAATGTGAATTACTGGATCAGAGAACCTGCAGTGTCTTGCAGGGCATGGAGAACTTTAATTTTGCATCCAAAAGGGATAGGAAGTTTTATATTTATTTTTCTTGAACTTTGATACAAATTGTTATTGTTCCAGAGCTTTTTTCCGGATCATATGGTACCTTTTCCAAGTGAGCCCCATGCAGCTGTAAGCCACTCTGGGATATTACAGGTGTGTTATCTTTGAATGAAGATGAGCCAGCATAGCTTAGAATTGCCCATTGCCTGTTTTTTTGTGAGCATAATTCTTTGCCACTGTTGGATCTGTTCCTAGGTTATGAATATCTCAAAATATGGTTACTACTTTTTTTTCTTATGAGCTATGAAGTGGTGTGTCCCTGCCAGACAGTTACTGTATGACCACACATTCTTTCAGAATCACGGAGTGTCAAAACAGAAGATGAAGTAAAAATGGTTAATGCCTTTCTTGGGTATTTCAGGTGAAAGACCCTGTTTCCTTAAAAATGTGGAGTGCTGCAGTACTTGGCACATACTTAACAGCAGGCATTGGTGGGATAATGAGGAAATGGTAATGTGATACAACCAGCTAAAAAAAAAGGCTTAAAAGGTTAAACTTAATGAGTAGAAAATTCAGACTGACTAGTATGATTTGTTAGCTGGAAGGCTACTGTAGCCTTTGGGGGAAAAACAAGGTAGGTCACTCAGTGTTAGTCATCTTTAAGTGGACACAAGATTTTAACTTACAGTGGGAATAGATTCACAGAATGACCATATCAGGGATCATCCTCTCACTTCCCAAAGAGGGGAAAAATGAGTAATAAACGTGGACACATACTCATCACTCTTGTTTGCTTGTCACTAGAAAAATTAATTAATAGAAGAACTTTCAGTGGTCTTAAGACAACAAGCCTGTGTGTGAGTTTTGGGGATAAAGAGTGATTGGAAAGGCAACATAAGAACACAGGATTTTAAAGGTAAAATTAAATATTAAAGCTAGGTTGTTGAGGTTTTTTTAAAATTATATAATAAATTCTACTCTAGCATCGGCCAGTAAAGGAAAAACATTAAATAAATAATTCTCAAAACATTCTTCTGTATTAAAAAGTTATATCCTTATAAAAATGGATGTTTAGTCAGGAGGTTAAACTAACCCCAAATGGATTAAAAATGTTTCAAATTAAATATAATTGACACATACAGAACTAGATTCTGTAAATAATTTTTACAAACCTAAATAAAAAGAATTAATTTCTACAGATGCTGCATATCCAATGAAAATTGGTTCACTTTTGCTACCCAAATATCAAGTAGATTTTGCAGTGTAACATAAACATTTGATTTGGATGCTCTTGCCCATATACGATATACAGCGAATGTGCAGAGCTTGTGGGTAAGATTAGGAATCATTCTAAATAGGTAATGGTTACACCCCATTTTGATAGATGGAAAAATCTGTTGTGAACGCTCCTCTGTTGCTGTTTTATGGTGTATTGTCTGTTTAATTGTATTTTGTTCAATAAAACTTAGGAGGCATGAGGCAGAGAATACCTTTGTGAACTGTGCAGTCCTCACGCCCGTTTCAGCAGAAGCTGTTGGGTCAGTTGTTCACAGCCAGTCCCTATATCCTTGGAAACTTTCATTAAGACAAGTTAACAGTCTTGGTTATTATTTGTGATGTGCTTGGTCAAGTAGCAAGAGAGACATTAGTTTTAACAACTCAGTGCTTACAAGTGATTAAAAAGCACTTCTGATACTTTTATAGTTTTCTGTGGATTGAGCAGTGAGGGAGTAAAATATTTTTCAAGTATGTTTTTCTTGACTTTCATTGAAAGTGAGTATTTTGGCTGATGGCTTTAAGTCAGAACATCTGAATAGCCTCAGAACAAAAAACAGTTTACCTGTCTGCTATCCATTTAGCATGTGCTAAGTGAAATTACTAGGTCTGACCTACCCCAAATGTCTGTGTGTACCGAAGAGAGGTTTGACCTATAGCCTAAAAATAAAGTGTGTCACTATTAGAATTAGAAGCCACATTTATTAGAATATGGTTTCTCTGAGACAACACTGTATGTACATGTCTAGTGGTAGGCAGTGTGAATAATCTGGAAGTCTTGCTGTAGGCTGTTTAAGCAAATCGGATGCTTAAAAGCATTTCAAGAGGGAAGGTAGCATGAAGCTCTTTATCTGAGGCCTCTCTTACTCATGACAGCATTTCCAATGAATAGACTGCACAGCATAGAGTGTTGACAGAACTGAGTCGTTAGTAGGTGATATCCTACCCTCACTGAAGTCAATAAGGTGTTGGTGGTTTTTTTTTTAAATTCCTTTGAAGGGTCAAAATTTTATCCTAGATTTCTTTCTTTTTTCTCCCCCCCCCCCCCAGCCCCCCCCTTTTTTTTCTTTTTTTTTTTGTTGTGGCTTGGGTTGTTTTTTGTCTGTGAATAACATTTCTCCAATTTTTAATGTTGGAGGTTTTTATATTTAATTGTATTTGTAACAGATTTTTTTTCACTATGCAGTATGTCAGTGTTTTAAATTTAACAGTGACACCTTCAAAAACAGAAGATTGAAATTACTTGGGTAATTACAGTTCTTTCTGGTTTTGTTTTTAAGAATAAACCTATTCCCCTCCCACTGCCCACTGTTTAATAGATGCAACTGATACTCAGGTTTGGTCGGTAGACTTGAAGTTCAGAGTTCTGTTGGCCAATTTCGCAGCTTCTTTCTAATAGCTTTTTACATGTAATGTGAATACGTTAGAAAAACCTATCGTAGACAGCACAGGTCCAACCTATCTTCCAGAGGAATAAAAAGAACCTTGCACCTGATGTAGGATGTATTAAAGAAGAGAGCACATGCCTTTCCTAAATGAGCATAACAAAATAAATTTTATATATGCAAAAATTAAGTTAAAGACACAGCGGGATTACCAAGACAGGCACTCATCCTTTTGTGAAAGGTAGAATTCCTGGTAGTGACTTTTCCTTTTGGCCTTCCCCATTGCCATCTCTTGCCCCACTCCCCCATGTTCTGAGTAGTTCTCATTCTCTGCCTTCACAGATTTCAGAGTTAAGCTTTCTTTCTCTAACCATTCTGCCACAGAAAGTCTCTCTGTCCCTGAGCAGTTTCCCATCTGATTCTGTTCCAGATTTCAGGCTGAAATAGCCGTGCACAGAACTTCAGTCTCTTGTCAAGCTCCTCAGCATGTTCCAGTCTGCCTTTCCTCATTTTCCCTTCTAGGTTTTTCTGGCCTTTCTGCCAGTCTGAAGCTCTCAGACTGACTGAAGTCAACAGGAGACAATACTGAGAGTCAGTAACAGCTCTTCACTGGCACTGCTTGGGGCCCTAGAATTTGTCAGCAGGTTCAGGGGAAAATCCTGCTCATTCCCAGCAGCGTTGGGCCGGATCATTGCCAACTGTCGTCACAGCTTTGAAGAAATCAGTCATCAAATTCAAACTTGATTCACAGAGCCTTGGGAAAATGTTGGCTTCTTTGACTGTCAGAAATAGTGTGTAATGCTTGAGAAGCGTCCACCTTAGCAAATATTTTCCATGCTACTCAGCCAGTCTTTCATTCAAAATGTTGCAGGTGCAGACAGACAAGGTTTCTAGTTACGAGTATGGCTCTCAAACTTCATTGCATTTAGTGACATCTAGAGTTTCTGATTTTTGTTATATTCATCTGAGACAGTGCAATGTTTTTTTCCTGTTCTGTTTTCTCACCTGTTGATTGATTGGTTTTTTACCAACAAAAGGCATTTGTTTGGTTTTTGTTCAGATTGGTTTTCAATTGGTTGGCTTTACAGTTAAGCAAATCATCATTGAGTCCTTGGTGCTGTCATACGCTACTCTCGGAAAGACATGGTGACGTTTGACACCAGCCTACAAATCATGTTATATATTTCACTGCATGGGAGAGAGGGTGCAAGTTTGTTTCTGCGTACCGTGTGACTGGTAATCCCTGCCTGCAGCATACCATCATTTAACTCTGCAATTCATCTTCCTGTATTAAGGACTTATTTTTTTGATATGAGGCATATATTGGTTATCTGTTTGAACAGGGATCCATTCCCCCAGTAGTAAATTTGCACATACCTCCGTTAAAACAACCAACCAACCAACGAACAACCAAAACAACAACAGAAAACCCTTCCAAAACCAAGCCAGAACAAAAATCCCAAAGAAGTGATCTTTTCTCCTATCCTTAGTTTAGGTGTTTATTGCATTCAGTTCTGACTCTGAAATATTTTTACTGCGCATTCCTTCTGACGTTTACCAGTTTAACTTCAGCTTGCTCAGGTTGTACTTTCTCACACAGTCCTCAGCTGTCTTAGAAAGAAAAAGATGGATCTGGGATTGCGTTTTTCCTAGCATTATTGCTACTTTGTTGTAATTGATAGCATGGGCACAACGATGACTGTTGAAGCTGAGCTTTGTATTTTGTATTCCACTTTGGTCTGCTGAGTAAGAAAAGCGTTTTTCATGACAGCACTTCTGGTTTGAAGCTCTTATGGCAGAAATCCTGGGAAAGGCACTTGTGCAGGCTGCGAGCCAAGCACTCCTTTCGTGTTAAGCAGAGATACTAAAACCCAGAAAGATGCTGTTCTTTTTAACATAGATTGACTCGTTTAGATTTTCCTAAAGCTTCCATTTGACGTTGTTTATGGAGTTAAAATACTTCTTCAACTCAGCCTTCGTATTTGCTACCAGTGAACCTGTTCATTGGTGGCAAATGGGGAGATGAACAGGCTGGAACACCTACCAGAACCTCCCCTTCTGCTTCAGTGTGGCTGAAATAGCTTAAACTGCATTTCACCCAGCTGTGTGCCAGCAGCGCTGTAGACAGATGTACCTAGTCTTACTGTAATGTGACTATTCAGGTGAACAGCGGTGAAGCTATGCATAATGCATTCTTTGTTGTGAGCTAGGACGCTCCCCTGTCAAGTGAAGCCTGCCCATGTTACTGCATTCACACCAGCTGAATTTAGACTGCAAGACAGGAGAACAATAGAAGTGAAAGCAACCTTGTGTTTCTTGGTTGAACTGCATTATTTAGTGTCTGAAGAACTTGGTGTGCTTCCAAAATCACATTCATTTCATTATTTTGCTGCAGTCCTGTAGTGTCCATTCTGTCTCTTGCCTGCTCAACTTTTGCTTTGTGTCCTCAAATCAGATTTTCTGGAAGTGGCAGTGGACAGGAGGAAAATGCAGCAGTGGAAACTGCAGCTATCAACCCGAAACCCCTTTGTTGCCTATCTCTGTATAAGTCTAGATAGAATTGATAATAGTACAGACCAGCCTGGGGCAATTTTCCTTTAAGAGCTTAGTAATGGCATTGGTTCCTTTGCGTATATGGAAACTGAAGGATTCTAGGTTAGTATGCTTAGATGTGAGTCATTGTTCTGAGCAGTTGTATTGGAAGAAGAGGAATAAAAATGAATAATGCATTTCATGGAATGAGCATGAAGTTAATGTGGTTGCCAGCTTTTAATGGGTACTTCTGCAGTTTTGTTCTGCAGCCTGAGTAGAACTGTGTGCTTGCTCTTTGCTAAGATAACAGTGTCTTGCTAGGTAACAATTGTGTTGCGCTCTGACAATGTCTGGTTGAAATGGCTAAAGCAAAGCCATTGAATATCTCGAGCAGCTGTCTCGATGATTGGCCCAGCTTCTGGTTTTGGCTCCTAAAGCTCCTGCTCAGGCACCCCTTCAGGTGGCTCCTTTGTCTCCTCCTTTTGAAAATGGTAACATCTACCTGACCTGCATGGGTTTGTGATTCAGTTTTTGTGAGTTCTTTGCTGAATTAATTTTAGCTCAGATCGGTTCCTTTACCTGGTTTGTAACACAGGAGGAAGGAGAGGTAGCTTTGTTTTGTTTCTTCTTCATCTGTTGGTAGCGTTCATTTGCAGTTTTCTATACGTAGGGTCTGAGGCATGGGATCAGAACTTCTTAACACTGGTTTTGTTGCTGATGTCAACATATTGCATAGCTAATGCTCTCATTTCAAACCATACGTTCTATATAAATATGTAGCTTGCTTAGCATACCTTGGAGTTGTGTAACATTCTGCACATCTTAAGTCAGAAGTACTCTTAATGGGATTAGATGCAATCATAACTGAATTCCTGTGGTGTGATACTGGTTTTAGGGGTTTATTCCCCTTAGTTCTGTCTGAGTATGCTAGTGAAATAGAAAGCTGGTTTCAGGTGGAAGGAAAAATGCACATCTGATGTTTTCTTTCAGATGTTCCTAAGCTCCAGCACATCTCCTGAGATTCACAGTTATTTGCATGCAAAGGAGCAGGGGGAAAAATCCCGGACAGAACTGTACTTTCTTTTGAGAAGATCTGGCCTTTATTTTTCCACTAAAGGTACATCTGAGGTAAAGGAAAATAAAAAAGGGATAACATAATAACATAACGAAGTTAGAGGAAAGGTGTATGTATTTAAAATCTGTTCTAATAAGAAAAAATTGAATTTCAACTTCCACCGATAAAAAGGAAGAGAAATATTTATTCTAGATAAAATGTAGAGCGATATAAACTTGGAAAAGTATTGTCTTAGAGTAATTTCCTTTTGCCTAACTTTGCTTCATTCCGATCAATATTTTTCCAGTCAGTTAACAGCGTACTCTTTTAAAATCAATTTTCAGCTGGTAGTTAAAATGCTGAAGTGTAAGTAGGTGCTTTGAAAAGGGGTTGTCTTACTTCATGATGTAAAATAAAAATCCCCTGTGTATAAAGGGATTTTACAGGAAGATTTTGCGAGTTCTCACGTTCTGTCACTGTACAGTTTTCCATTTTACTACTTCAACTTTTTGGTGGCAGTTCTTGAAACCTGATAATGTTAAACAGGAGACACTGGAGTTGAGACACCTTTTACGTAAAGCACTTAAAGATTTTTCTTGTTGTGAATTTTCTGTGCTAACTGCCAGAGTAATCATTGAGCTGCTTTTGTATCCTTCAGCAAACCTCTTTTGTTTTCTTCCTTAACTTGGTTCATCTTAGAGGATGGAGAGAATGGTTAGAAAGAGTAGTGGACAGTTTTCAGGTTATGAAAGTACCTTTTATTTTGATGTTTGAAATGCATACAGCTCTCAAAACGTGACTCCTACTGTAATATTATTGTGGCTTGAATTTAGCGGATGCTTTCCCAGAAGTGTCATCACTTGTACTTCGGTTTTTCTCCCTCTCTGGCAGAATGAGCTCTTTGACTAGTTTGATGTGGTTTTTCTCTGCATTATGAAATTGATGCTGAGTTGTCTCTTTCTAGATTTCACAATGTCAAACGTACAGTATGTTAAGACTGTTTTGGACCAGGATAACCACTACATCTCCTGAGTTTCTCCTCTGGAGGGGCTGGCTAAAAATAGTCTAACTATAGTACATTGCTCTTCTTTTTAGGAGCCAAGGCATCTGCAGTTTTTCTGTGAATTCAGCCTTAGTGATACGTACATGTCTTTGACAGGCAAAAAGATTTCTGGAGCTCCAACAAACCATGGATTCTGCTTTAAGGTACAAGCTTATTATTCGGATACAGATTAAAGTAAACCACAATTTTTAGGTAAGCTGAAGATTCTTTAAGGTTTCTGAAAACAATATTCAGCTGTCTCTTATAAAATAGGACAATTAGTGGCTTTTATTTCAACAGGTATTGTGTTCAAGGTATGCATTAGTGCTAAAAAAATGTGCTGTGGCCGACTAGCCTAACAAATCAGGAGGAAACCGAGACCTGAAACAGCTCTGTGCAGATGAGGAACAAAGCAGGACCTGATGGATGACAGCAATTTGGTTGCTGAAGGTAATTTTTCTGTGTGGAGTTAGCTTCTTGCCTAAGTCTACTCTGTGAAATGTTGCTGTTGTGTGGTAGAGGAGTATCTAGGTTCCCATGCAATCGCAATCTCAACTTTTGTCGTGGTTTAAAACCCAGTCAGCCACCCCCCCCCCCCCCCCCCCCCCCCCCTTCTTCCCTTCCCCCCGGTCCCGGAGGGATGGGGAGGAGAATCGCAAGAATGTACCTCCCATGGGTTGGATAAGAACAGCCCAGTAACTAAGGTGTAACACAAACCACTGCTGCTACACCAGTAATAATAACGATAAGGGAAATAACAAGGGAAGAGAATACAATACCACCCGCCGACCGAGCCCGACCGAGCAGTGAGTGCCCTTCTGGTAACCCCCTGTTACCTCCCGGGCATGACGTGCTGGGAGGGAGAAAAAATGACTGCTACTGCTGAACCCAAGATAGATGCCCTGCTTGTGGGATGCTCTGAACACCTGTGGGATGCTCTGCTTGTGGGATGCTGTGAATCCCTATGGGATGCTGTGAATCCCTATGGGATGCTCTGCTTGTGGCATGCTCTGGAGCTCCCTTGTGCCAGCAGCTCCTCCCTAAGGTCCCTACACCAGGGAACATCCACACTGCAGCACAGAGGTGTGGGATCATGGAGTCATGGAATCACGGAATGGGTTGGGTTGAAGGCACCTTAAAGCTCATCCAGCTCCAACCCCTGCCATGGGCAAGGACACCTTCCATGGAGCGGGATGCTCCAAGCCCCATCCAACCATGCCCACTTCCAGGAATACCACACAAACCCCATTCCTTCTGCACCAATCCCTTTCCAATCCCTTCTTTTCCCCGTCCTCCCCCTCCCCGTCCTGGGCAAATTCCCTGGATTTGGCACCATTTGAACTCCCCCCCACCCCCCCCAAAGTGGCTTTTAACAACAACCTGGGCCCCATTCCACCTCTTTTTGGCCCAAAGAAGAAGCTGGGAAACTGCTTCTGGGGCAGCAGCCATGTCCTTGGATCCGGGCCTGCACAGAGGCTCCTGCTGCCAGATCCCGCTTCCAGGCTCTGGGATATAAGGACAACCCCTTCACCAATCTTGCCCACCAAATCCCAGGATTTTGGGTGCTTTTGAGGGGCAAACAGTGGTGGTTTTGGGATCAATGTGGGATAAATCCTCACCAGGGACCTTGCTCCATGGGGATGCTGCTTCTGCCCCCTGCATCCCTCATCCTTGCGGTTCCTTGGGCACCTTCCTGGTCCTTTTGGCGGGCTCCCATGTGCTTGTTTGAGCCTTTGGGTGCCCCCATCTGCTTCCACTGCCCTTTGGCGTGCCCCCATCCATCTTTGGGTGCCCCCCATTTGCTTCCATTTTTTGCATCCCACAGAGCTCCAGAGCATCCCATAGGGATTCAGATCATCCCAAGCCCATCAGACCCCCTCCGTCTCCCCATGGAACCCCCCATGGAATCCCCCATGCCCCCCCCCCCATGAAACCTGCCTCTCTATGACATCAGCCGCAGCACCAAGGGACCTGTATCCAGCACCCGTATCCCTGGGGCAGTTGCGCTTTGGGCACAGTGGTGGTAGCAGCTCCTTGGTGGCAGCTCCTTGGTGGCAGCTCCTTGGTGGCAGCTCCTTGGTGGCAGCTCCTTGGTGGCAGCTCCTTGGTGGCAGCCCGTTGGTGGCAGCTCCTTGGTAGCAGCTCCTTGGTGGCAGCTCCTTGGTGGCAGCTCCTTGGTGTCACCCTCAGTGGTGGTGGCAGCACCTTGGTGGCACCTTGGGGTCACCCTCAGTGGTGATGACAGCGATGGCTTTGCTCCATGTCTTCATCCTGCTGGCATTGGCCTGGCTGGTGCATGGCTCCTGGGACAGCTGTGGGTGAGTGGCACCAGGCTCCGGGGCTCCTGGTATTCCATAGGGAGATGCTTCTGCTCCCAACCATGGTCACACCAGTGGGGTGGTGGGACTGGGAGAGCCCCGCTTCCTCGCCATCACAGCACAGCTATGGGGCACCCCATAGGGTCCCTTGTCCCTGCATCACCCAGTGGGGCGGGATGATGCCCGCCCTTCATCCCTAACCATCCAGTGTTGGGCTTCTGCTTCCAGAGGGACCTGCGGTACCCGTCCCATGGCTGATTCCTATGGGGTGTCGCGCATCGTCGGAGGCGTGGATGCGCACCAGGGCGCCTGGCCATGGATGGTCAGCATCCAGTTCCCCACGGCCACCGGCTTCTCGCACATCTGTGGGGGGTCCCTCATCACCCCACAATGGGTCCTCACGGCCGCTCACTGCTTCGTCGGGCAAAAGTAAGGGGGAGAAGGGATTCCAGCCATAGGGAATAGCCAAGGAGCAGCTCCCGTCCTGTCCCCTTCCCCATCCTGGATGCACTTGGAGGAGCGCTCAGGAGAAGGCTGCTTCCAGCTTGACAGCCCTTGAGCCTAAGGCATGCTGGGGCAGTGCTTTCCTTTGGGCAGCAGCAGGAATGTGGCTCCTTCCCACCCCTCCATAGAATGGGACGGGATGGGATGGAATGGAATGGATCATGGAATGGGTTGGGTGGGAAAGGAGCTTGGGATCATCCAGTTCCAAGCCCTTGCCATGGGCAGGGATGCCTTCCATAGAGCAGCTTGCTCCAAGCTGGCCTTGAGCACTACCAGGGATGGAGCATCCAAACCTTCTCCATCCATCCCATCCCAGTGCCCTCATAGGGAATCCCTTCCTTATCTCCAACCTGCAATTCCCAGTCAGAACCCATCACCCCTTGTCCTATGGCTCCAATCCCTGCTCTTCCACTCCCTCCCAGTTTCACCACGGATTGGTACGTGATGGTCGGAATCACTGACCTGGCTTGGGCCAATTCCGAGACCCAGAAACGTTGGATCCAGAGGGTCGTGGTCCATGAATATTACACTAACATCTCCGGCGGCTTCGACATTGCCTTGGTGGAGCTGGACCAGCCGGTGCAGTGCGGGTACCACGTGCAGCTCGCCTGCCTGCCCGATGCGACGCTCAGCGTGTCCCAGCTCTCCGAGTGCTTCATCAGCGGATGGGGCGCGAGGGAGGCCAGAAGTGAGTGCCCGACGGCCCCGTTGGCCTTGGGATGCCGGGTCATGGATTCATGGAATGGGATGGAAGGGAGGGTAAAGCTCATCCAGGTCTATTGGATGTTGCTCCGACTGGGGATGGAGCATCCTGACCTTCTCCATGCAACCCATCCCAGTCTCCCACCACTTCCTTCTCTCCAACTTGAGCATCCCTGGTTCAGTTGGAACCCATCACCCCTTGTCCCATCGCTGAAGGTCCCTCCATGTCCTCCTTATGTTGAGGATGCAGAACAAAGGGCATGCAGCCCGTGCCATGGGGCGGTGTTGATGGCTCCCATTGATCTTTTCAGCTCCAAATACCCCCGTATCTGTCCCTTCTCCCCGCAGTCCTGACCCCCTTTGTGTCCCCACAGCAGGGGCATCGTCCCCATCTGCCCTGCAGGAGGCCAAGGTCCACCTCATCGATGCCAAGCTCTGCAACAGCAGCCTGTGGTACCGAGGGGCCATCAAGAGCCACAACCTGTGTGCTGGGTACCCGCAGGGTGGCATTGACACGTGCCAGGTAGGGATGTGCCCCTGGGGCTCCCTTCTCCTCTCCCATCTGCAGGGCCTTGCTCTGCATCCCCCTTTATCCCAGCTTTGGAAGCGCATCCAGCTCCTGCTCCATCATCCCTGCGCAGGGACCATAGAGGTTGGAGCTTTAAGAGCATTGAGATTCCACCACTAAACCATGTCATGAGCATGGATTCATGGAATGGGTTAGGTTGGGAAGGAGGTTAAAGGATCCAGTTCTAAGCAAGGGGCAAGGATGCCTTCCATTAGACCAGGTTGCTCCAAGCCCCATCCATCCTTCTCCATCCAACCCATCCCAGTGTCCCACCACCCTCATAGGGAACAATTTCTCCTTATCTCCAACCCATAGTCCCTCGTTCCAGTGGGAACCCATCACCCCTCGTCCTATGGCTCCAATCCATGCTGAAGGTCCCTCTCCACACCCAAATGATGAAGGAGAACCCTTCCATCCACATAGGGTAACAGCAGTGGTCCCCTCTGGCATTGCCATGGCGACCCATGCCCATCCTCATCCTCTCCCGTTCTCCTCCATAGGGTGGCAGCAGTGGTCCCCTCTGCTTTGCCATGGTGACCCATCCCCATCCTCATCCTCTCCCGTTCTCCTCCATAGGGTAGCAGCCTCAGGTGTTGCCATGGCCACCCCTCCCCATCCCCATCCCCTCTCTGTTTCTCCTCCATAGGGTGACAGTGGCGGTCCCCTCATGTGCCGGGACAACCATGCCAACTTTTTCTGGGTTGTGGGGCTGACGAGCTGGGGCCGCGGCTGCGCCAGGGCCAAGCAACCGGGGGTCTACACCTCAACAAGGCACTTCCATGAGTGGATCCTCCACCAGCTGGGGACGTTCCACTCCGCGGGAGCCTCCGCGGCGCCCCCGACATGGAGCCACCAGCACGGCTCGCATGCGCCCATCCAGCAGACGATGCCGGCTCCGACGGCCTCGAGCACCAGTGACATCTGCTCCTTCCCATACCGGGTGCTCGTGGAATTTGTCAGTCGGGTGCAGGAGTTGCTGCAGGCTCTAAGGGGGAAGAAGCCTTGAGGAGTGGCGTCGCTTGAAGTTGGCTTCAGCTTCAATACAGTTGCCTTATTTTCCCAAAGAGAGGATGCTTTGCGTGCCCACCTCTTCTGGTCCGTGCGCAGGGATGGGGATGAGGGATGGAGGGCAGGGAACAGTGGGAAGCGGGAGCTGGGAATCAGGGAATCAACCAGTTTGTGAAAGACTTTCAGGAGCATCAAGTCCAATCATTGCCCCACCATTAAAGCATGGCATGAAGAGGCAGGGGGGACAGCTTCCATTAGACCAGGTTGCTCCAAGCCCATCCATTCTTCTCCATCCCGCCCATCCCAGTGTCCCAGCACCCTCACTTTCTTATCTCCAACCTGAACTTCGCTGTTCCAGTTGGAACCCATCACCCCTTGTTCTATGGCTCCAATCCATGCTGAAGGCTCCTCTCCACACCCAAATGATGAAGGAGAACCCAAACTTCCATGGTTCTGCTTCATGCCTGCATCCAGCTGGAGCATCCCACTTCATCCCTGCATCCAGCTGGAGCATCCTGCTTCCAGGCTTGGGATCTTCCCTTAGGACCTCACAAGCTTCAAGGTTGTATCCATTCCAGCTCCCAACACCCATCCCAGCACTCTCTGGACCTCTCCCAGATGCCAGCACTGGGGTCCCCAGTGCCTGGAGCAGGGACTGGGGCCAGGGCTCACAGCACCCAGTGCACCCCCAGCACCCATAGAGCCCATTGCACCCATACCACCCCCACCACTGCCAGCAACCACAACAGCTCCAGTGCACCCAGTCATCCTAGCACCTATAGAAACCCCAGCACCCACAGAACCCCCAGCACCCTCAGCACTATATAGCTCCGGTATCAGGGTCCTAGTGCCCGCCTGCTGCCTCCTCCCTGTCAGGAGCCGGTCCCAGTGCCCGCCCCCTATAGCGCCGGAATCAGGGTCCTAGTGCCCGCCCGCTGCCTTCCGCAGGGGGTCCTAGTGCCCGCCCACTGCCTCACGCATCAGGGTCCTAGTGCCCGCCTGCTGCCTCCTGCCTGGCAGGGACAGGTCCCAGGCTCCCCCCCAATAACTCCGTGCCGCAGAAAACACATGGACTCAGTCAGAGATCAATATGATCAGACAAAAGCCATTTTTTACAAAGCCGTAACTCCTTTTCTAGTATTTCTTACATGCACTTACAGTGATTTGGCATATTATGATTGGATACATGTCTTGAAGACCCTTAGTGACTAACATGTAATTGGTTAAGCACAGGTCTGAGAACTTGACCTCGAAAGCTTGCCAACAGTGCACAGTTCTCATTAACTTGGTGAATTCCAGCCTCTTCTCTTGCTTGTTCAGGCTTCCTGGGGCCTCTCATGGCCTTGCTGCATCTTTCAGGATTATTCAGAATTTATGTACCAATTATCCATTCTCCTGAGAGAACACTGCCTCCACATCTCCCCCTTTTTGTTTTATATATGGTTTGGATGACCCTACTTGAGCAGGGGATTTGCCCTAGATCATATCTCCAATATATGACAACTACAGGCTGCTGGGCCTGCCCCTTTTTTCTGCTGTATGACTCTCTGGTAACAGGGGAGGCCATCCTTCACATCAAGGTCTGGCATGGCATGTGTCCCCACTGCCAACAGCGGAGCCCAAACAGCCCAAAAAAAGGAGAAAAACACCCCAAAACCACCCCAGAATGACCCCAAAACCACCCTGTCCTGGTTCTCCTAGGGCATACAGGGTCAGAGCCCCAAACTAGCCCCAAAAGAGGCCACAAATACCCCAAATCCACCCCCAAAACCACCCCCAAAACCACCTTGTCCTGCTTCTCCTATGCAATACAGAGTCAGAGCCCCAAAACAGCCCCAAAACAGAACAAAAACACCCAAAACCACCTTGTCCTCCTTCTTCTACGCGACACAAGGTCAGAATCCCAAAACAGGGCATAAACAGGGCAAAAACAATGCAAAACATCCCCAAAACCACACCCAAAATCACCTTGTCCTGCTTCTCCTAAGGGATACAGGGTAGGAGACCCAAAAGAGACCCAGAACAGAAAAAAAAACACCCCAAAACACCCAAAACCACTTCCAAAACACCCCCAAACCACCCAAAAACCACCTTGCCCTGCTTCTGCTAAGGGACACAGGGTCAGACCCCCAAAAAGCCCCAAAACAGACCAAAACCAACGAAAAACCAACTCAAAACACCCAAAACAGCCCCAAAACAACCCAAAACCACCCCAAAACCACCTTGCCCTGCTTCTCCTTTGGGATACAGTGTCAGAGCCCGAAAACAGGACAAAAAAATGCCAAAATATCCAAAACTCCCCAAACCACCCCAAAACCACCTTGTCCTACTTCTTCTGCAGGATACAGGGTCAGAGTCCCAAAAAGCACCCAAAACAGGACAAAACCAAACCAAAACCACCCGCAAAACCAGCCAAAAAACACCTTGTCCTGCTTCTGCTATGGGATACAGGGTCAGAGTTCCCAAACAGCCCCAAAACAGGACAAATCACTCCAAAACCCCCAAAGCAACCCAAAACCACCTTGTCCTGCTTCTCCAATGGCATACAGGGTCAGAGCCACAAAACAGGATAAAAACAGGAGAAAAGCAGGCCAAAACACCCCAAACAACCCCCAAAATGGGCCAAAACCACCCCAAAATCACCTTGTCCTACTTCTCCTATGGGACACAGGTCAGAGCCCCAAAACCACCCCAAAACCACCTTCTCCTGTTTCTCCTGTGGGACACAATTTCTGAACCCCAAAACAGGCTCAAAAAAGTACAAAAACAACCAAAAACTATTCAAAACCACCCCCAAAACAACCCCAAACCACTCTAAACCCACCAAAAAAACACCTTGTCCTGCTTCTCCTGTGGGACACAGGGTCAGAGCCCCAAAGCAGGCCAAAAAGAAGAAAAAAACACACCAAACCACCCCCAAAACAGCCCAAGCCAACCCCAAAACCACCTGGTCATGCTTCTCCTATGGGACACAGAGTCAGAGCCCCAAAACAGCCTGAAAACAGGACAAAAACAACCCAAAACGCCCCAAAACCACCTTGTCCTCCTATGGGATACAGGGTAAGAGGCCCAAAATAGCCACAAAACAGACCAAAAAGAGGTGAAAACCAGACCAAAACACCCAAAGAAAACTCCAAAACATGCCAAACCACCCCAAAATCACCTTGTCCTCCTTCTCCTAAGGGACACAGGGTCAGAGCCCCAAAACAGACCCAAAATAGCCCCAAAAGAGGCCAAAACCAGATGACAACAAGGCCAAAGCAAGCCAAAGCAAACCCCAAAACAACCCCAAACCACCCCAAAACCACCTTGTCCTGCTTCTCCTATGAGATACAGGGTCAGAGCCCCAAAACACCCCAAAAACAGGACAAAAACCACACCAAAAACACACCTAAAACACCTTGTCCTCCTTCTCCTGTGGGATACAGGCTCAGAGCCCCAAAACAGACCCAAAACACCCCAAAAACCAACCCAAAACCACCTTGTCCTGCTTCTCCAATGGGACACAGGGTCAGAGCCCCAAAACAGACCCAAAATGGCCTCAAAACAGGCCAATATCAGGCAAAAACAAGGCCAAAGCACCCAAAAACCAACCCAAAATCACTTTGTCCTGCTTCTCTTATGGGATACAGGGTCAAAGCCCCCCCAAAAAGACCCAAAACAGGCCAAAAACAACCCAAAACACCCCAAAACCACCTTGTCCTGCTTCTTCTAGGGGATACAGGGTAAGAGGCCCAAAACAGACCCAAAACAGGCCAAAAACGGGCCAAAACACCCAAAGCAAACACCAAAACACCCCCAAAGCACCCCAAAACCACCTTGTCCTGCTTCTCCAATGGCATACAGGGTCAGAGCCCCAAAACAGGACAAAAACACGAGAAAAGCAGGCCAAAACCACCCCAAAACCACATTGTCCTGTTTCTCCTGTGGGACCCAAGTTCAGAACCCCAAAACAGGCTCAAAAAAGCACAAAACCAACCAAAAACTATTCAAAACCACCCCCAAAACAACCCCAAACCACCCTAAACCCACCAAAAAAACACCTTGTCCTGCTTCTCCTGTGGGACACAGGCTCAGAGCCCCAAAACACGCCAAAAAGAGGAAAAAAACATCAAAACACACAAAACCACCCCTAAAACAGCCCAAGCCAACCCCGAAGCACCGGCTTGTGCTGCAGCTCTGCCTCATTCCAGAGCCTTGGATCATCTGGGAGCACGGGATCCCATTGGCATCACAGCTCCTGGTGCTTGGGAGCAGATCCTATGGGATCTGGATCCAGATCCGGATGCTCCACACATGGACACGGATCCAGGTCTGGATCCGGTTGTAGGGGGGAGGGCGGACACGAAATTCCATGGGGCTGGAAGAGCAGAACTGGGCTCCAGGAGGGGGGGCTCTGGGGTGGGGGGGAGAGACACCATTGCCCCTCATTGTCTCCACTGACCCTATTGGCCCCCATTACCCCCTTTGCCCTCCCCATTACCCCCATTGCCCATTACCCCCAATGCCCCCCATTACCCCCACTGCCCATTACCCCATTACCCCCCATTACCCATTGCCCCCATTGCCACCCGTTACCCCCATTCCCAACTCACTTCCCACTGCTCCGCACTGGATCCAAAGATGGGGCTGGGGATGCCCCGGTCCCGCCGCGCATCCGGTTGCGGCTCCCATTGAGGCTCCAGGGACCCCGGGTTCGGTTCCCGGTGCCCCCCCCACGGAGCAGCGCCCCCAGCACCGAGCGGCGCCGCTCCCGTAGCGGCACCGGGGCCCGGTGCAACAGCGCCCCCAAGCGGGCGGCCAGGACCCGCGCTGTGGGGTGTTGGGGGGCGGGCACTTGGACCCCCAAGTTATGGGGCACCCCCTTTGTGCCCCCCTCAAAGTTATGGGGCACCCCTATAGTGCGGGGGGTGCCGAGGCCCCGCCCCACGTGACCCGAGGTGACCTGGAGGGCGAAGAGCCCGCGGGGGTGGGGCAGGAGGCGGTGCTGGGTGATGACCACGTGACGCCGAGGGGGGGGGAGGGGGCCAGGATCGGGCCCGGGCCCCGCCCCCTCCCCCCTCCCCCCGCGCCCGCCCCAGTTTGGTCCTGTAAGAAACTAAGGATAAGAGTATTGTTTATTAGGATTTATGTTAAGCCCAATGTAAAGGTTAGGTGTAAGAAACTAAGGATAAGGGTATTGTCTATTAAGATTTATGTTAAGTCCAACGTAAAGATTAGGTGTAAGAAACTAAGAATAAGGGTATTGTCTATTAAGATTTATGTTAGACAACAAAAAAATGTGAAATCACTTACTCAAACAGTCACCGGACACAGCTTGTGCAAGATAAGATAACCGCAAACACTTACACAAACTAAATCAAGTACCGCTTAGACAAACATAGCAGATGTGGACTAAAGATAACAGTAAGATGTTTCAGGAACTGGCAGAAATAAGATAAAACAACTCCATATAAGGACATATGGGTAAAAGGTCAACTACAGGATGAAGGAGGAAGATTTCTTACTTCAGCCTCAACGACCACCAGGAGACAGAAGTGACCCCCTAGCAACAGCTGAAGCATGCGCAGAGTACCTCCACTACTTCACGAGCACGGAAGTAAAGATGTATAAAAAGGGACTATTTGAACTGCTCAGCACGGCAGTTGTCGGAGCGCAGACTCCCCTGTCGTCCAGCGCTGTCTTTGCTCATATTCTACTTGCTATAATTAATAAAATTTCAATTGGATTATGATCCGTTGTGGTCCCAATTTATAACAGTCCCGTCCGGTTCCCGCCAATTTCGCCCATCATGGCGGAGCTGGAGCTCCCCTCCGATCCCGACCTGCGCAGGTTGGAGCCCGCGGGACCCCCCAGTGGGGGCTGTTGGGGTCCTGGGGGGGTTGGGGTGCTCCTGACCCCCTCTCTTTGTCTCCCCCCCACCTCCAGGCTGTGCACGGGGCCCTGAGCCCCCATCCGGGAGTACATCATGGGCCACGTGCGGCACCCGCGGTGAGGGGGGCACCCCAACATCTGGGGGGAGGAACTGCAACATCTGGAGGGACCCCGAACCTCGGATCGGTCCCTAAAATGCATGGCGGGGGGGGGGGGAGGGGTGTTCTTATAGGATAGGTGCCTGTTAGGACCCCCCAAAATTCCATTGGGATCCCAACAACCCCCCAGCACCCCCCAATTCCCCCTTGTGACCCCCCCGCCCCGCAACCCCTTCTCCCAGATCCATGCACAGGAGCCCAAATTCCTTTAGGACCCCTTCAAATGCCATTGGGATCCCAGGAACCCCCAATTCCCTCCCATGATCCTCTCTGACCCCCCCCAACCCCTCCTGTACCCCTCCCCCCCCCCCGGTTTCCTCCTTAACTCGGGGCTCAGGTACCAGCACCTCAAGGAGATTCAGGTTTGGGGGGCGGGGTGGGGAGCGTTAGAGGGTTTTGGGGGGTCCCACAGGGGCCAAAACACCCCCCTGCACCCCAAAACCACCCCCCCTGCATCCCAAAACGCCCCCTCTGCACTCCAAAACCATGCCCCCTGCACACCAAAACACACCCCCTGCACCCTAAAATCACCCCCATGCATCCCAGAAGCCCCACGGCCCCCCAAAACCGCCCCCCTTCACCCCAAAACACACCTCTGCACCCCAAATCTACCCCCACTGCACCCCAAAAGCACCCAGTGTGCACCCCAAAACAACCCCTCTCTGCACCCCAAAACACCCCCTCTGCACCAAAACCACCCTATGGATTCCCCCATGCACTCAAAACCCTCTCAAGGACCCCCCCGAATACATCCTGCAGCCTGGTTTCCCCCCCTGCAACCCAAAACTGCCCCTGGGCCCTCCCCCATGATCTTTTCCTCCCCACTCCTGAACCCCAGAACCTTTTAGGGACCCCCTCTATACTTTAAACCCCCCTGGGTTTTCTTCTGAAGTGGGGGCTGGGCTCATAGGGGTCCTTAAAGCCCCCCCCACTCTCCCTAAACCCAGTGCTGAGACCTGGTCCCTGCAGCCCTTTTGGGGTCCCCAAAATGGGATCTGGACCCCTTTGGGCCCCCCAAACTCCCCTCAGCGTTTGGCTTTGGGGCCCCCCTTGCCACCAGGTTGATGCTGGAGGCCACGGGGCTCTCGGGCTCGGGGTGCCCAGATCCAGCAGGGCCCAGAGCTACGGGGCAGCCCCATGGACTCCCCAGAAACTGCCCTGGGGCCACTGAGGAGGCAGCTGCAGGAGGGGAAGCAGCGGCTGGTGGGTGCCAGCGGGGAAATGTGGGGATTTGGGGGGGTCCTGATGGGCTTGGGGGGGTCTGGGAAGTGGAATTTGATGGTTATGGGGAGGGGTTGGGGTCCCTAAAGGGTCCCAGCGCCGCTTTCTGGGAGGGATGAGGGATATCTGGGGGTCCTGGAGGAGGATTTTGGGTCTATAGGGGATGACATGGGGGATTTTGGGGCTTTAGGGGGAATTTGGGGGTTCAGCGGTGCTGGGAGGGGGATCTGGGGGTTATGAATGGGTTTGGTGTTAAGGGAGAGGCTTGTGGGGAAATATGGGGCGATATTTAAGGTGTTTGGGGGTCTTGGGGGTATTTGGGTCCCTCCCATGGCTTTGGGGTCCCTCATTTCCTTGTGTCCCCCCCTCCATCCCTTCCAGTCCCGTCGCTGGATCCAGCTCCGGGCTCTGGGCGCATCCAATGGGAAGCTCCAGGCGCAGCTGCGCCCCCTGCAGGCCCAGGTGAGGAAAGACGGGGAGGCAGGGGCTTAAGGGAGAGGGGGCGTGACCTCACCCCTTTGGCCACGCCCCGTTCCGGCCCTAGGGAGCAGGGCAGCGGCTGCTGGAAGCGCTGAGCATGCTGGACTAAAAGGACACAAATTAAGTAGGCCCCACATTAATAACATGTAAATAAGGAAGTAACGTGTAAATAAGGTCAGCCCTACATGAAGTGCGTGTGGATAAAGCAGGTCCTACGCTAATTGCATGTAAATAAGGGGGGGTAACGATGGTGGGATGAGAAATGGGGAGGGATGGAGGGAGAGGGGGAGAAATGGCAGGAATGTGGGGAATGGGGGTGGGAAAAAGGGGGAGGGGGAATGGGGGCCATAAGGGGGGGAGGGGGTAAGATGGGTATGCGGTGGGGGAGGGGAAGAGGGGAAAAAAAGGGGGGGGGGAGGGGCAAGGAAAGGCCCCATATTCAGCCCCATGGGGGGCAGCCGGGAGGGGGATAAACGGGGACACGAGTTGGGGAGCTCAGAGCTGATTGGCTGTTGCCTGGGAAACGCTCACCAGAACGAGGCCGGTGTGTGTGTGTGTGTGTGTGTGTGTGTGTGTGTGTGTGTGTGTGTGTGTGTGTGTGTGTGTGTGTGATGCATGGGAAGCGGTATGTGGAGACCCCGTTGCTAGGCAACGGCGGCATCCAACCCGGAAGTGCGGAGAGCATCGCGGAACGGGGATGGGGAAAGGCCGAAACACGGGGGGGGAGAGGGGGCCTCGATTTCCTGTGAAATCTTTATTTATTGGTTAAGTTTCCTTTTCATACATTCTTAAGGTGACCTCTCCCCCCCCCCCTCCATTTACATCGGTGTCAATAAGGCTTCGGATAGACCCCCCCCCCCATCCCCCCTTTATCCTCCCCTCCCATCCCGGGTATAAAGAGGGGGGGAGGTGCCACCCCCCGACACCCCCGGGTGGGGGATGGGAGGTTGTGTCCATTGGCACCCTCCCCCACATCCACGCCCCCCGTTTTGGGGTGCTGGGGGGGAGGTGAGGTCCATCCTCCCCCTTCCCCACAGACAGTTCATCAACAGGCACTTAATGACCCCACCCCCCCCACCTTCCCTGCCCACCCCACCCCCGTTTTTGGTTACATGAAGCCCCGAGGGAGGGGAGGGCTCTCCTCTGCACCGGTTACTGCAGGGCTCTCCCTCCTTAAAGAGCCCACGCTCACCGTGGGGGCCCCGTCACAATGGGCAAATCCACAGCGACCGCCACGGCTTTGGGATGGCGGCAGCATCGTGCCCATGGCCCCTGGGCAGCCAGGGGTGCTCCGGGAGTGGCTGCGGGGGGACCAGCCTCTGCCCAGCCGGCTCGGGGAGGTCCCTCACGGGCTGCTCTTCCTCAGTGCCTTTGGTCCGGAGGTGGAGCATGCGAGGGGTCACAGCTCAACGTGGGCCATGGAACAGGGCGTCACGGCCACCTCCGAGGAGTGGAGAGGGACCGACATTGGCACAGCAGAGAATCATGGAATCCCAGCGTGGGCTGGAAGGGACCTTAAAGCTCAGCCAGCTCCAACCCCCAAAGGGACACCTTCCACTAGAGCAGCTTGCTCCACGGCCCTGTGTCTCTGTGCACTCCCAGGGCATCCTGGGGATACCCCTAGAGAATCCCAGAGAATGCCTGCAGCACCTCCAGAGCACCCCATGGACCCAGTCAGAGCTCATGCATCACAATGACCTTGGGGACATGGGGACCACAGGGGTGGCTGATTCTGGAACTCCCCGTGTTCAGGTGTGTGAGGCCACAGAACCCCACAGAACCCTCCAGCAGAGGCACCGGGAGACGACAGCTGCCCCACGGAACACAAGCTACCGGTGGAGGAGGCAAGAGCAGCTCCTCTGGTGGTTCCCGTCTTGGTGTCTCGGAGCCGGTGCCGCCTGTGGACAGAGGAGCGTGGAAGGAGGTGGGTGGCGATGGCGATCTTGGGGTGCTGTAGGAGTTGCCAGAACACCTCAAGAGACTTCCCCAGAGTGGCTGCTTTGGACTCGGTGTGTGAGTTGGGCTGGCTGAGCCGGCAGCGGAGCGCTGCGGCTGCCGAGGGATGATCCTGGGATCTGCCCTCATTTCTTGTGGGGAGAGCAAGGGCCTGTGGGGATGGGCCAAGGGGGAACGATTTTAACGTGACAGAGAGGGGAGATTGAGATGAGATCTTAGAAGTTGTTCCCTGTGAGGGTGGTGGGACAGTGGCACAGGGTGCCCAGAGAAGCTGTGCCTGCCCCATGGCTGGCAGTGTTCAAGACAGAGCTGAAAATGCCCTGACTCTTTCCTTGGTACATGATTGAGTTGCTGGTTTTGTTCCATTTTTCGCTAAATCTGAACTATTTATGGAAGTTTCTAGCCTATTTTAAGCTTTTCCTGGCTATTTCTTAACTGGTTTAGGCTGTTTCAAGCCCTTTTTTCCCCAATTCTAAAACTTTTTGAACCATTTTGACCTTTTCCAAACTTTTTTTGTCCATTTCTTACTCATTTCTTGCCATTTCTAACCCATTTTTGCTCTTTCCTGACTCGGTTTGAGCCATTTTTGGCCATTCCTAACCCAGTGTTGCCAATTTCTAACCCATTTTAAGTCTATTTAAGGCTATTTCTAAAAAAATTATGGCCATTTCTATCCTAATTTGGGCCATTTCTTACCAGTTTTATGCTTTTTTTTTGGCTATTCCTAGTCCATTCTTGCCTGCTTGTCCCCTGTTTGAAGCATTTTTTAGCACTTCTAAACAATTGATGACCATTTCTATCTTATTTTTGCCCATGTCTTACCAGTTTTAAGCCATTTTTTCAATTCCTAAAGAATTCATGGCCATTTCTAGCCTGGTTTCAGCTTTTCTTAGCTATTTCTTAACTGGCTTGAGCTATTTCTAACCTTTTTTTTTGCCCAATACTAACTCTTTTTAAGCCATTATGGCCATTTCCAAACCGTTCTTGTCCTGTACTTAACAATTTCTTTCTAACCCTTTTTTTGGCCTTCCCTAACTTGGTTTAACCCATTTTTGGCCCTTTCTGACCCACTTTAAGTTTTTTTTTTGGCTATTTCTAAACAATGGCTGGTCATTCTCACCTTATTTTTGCCCATTTCTTACCTGGTTTATGCCATTTTTGGCTAATGCTTCACTTTTTTTATGGGCATTTCTAGCCTGGTTTAACTATTTCTTACCTATTTCTAAATTGGCTTGAGCTATTTCTAACCCTTTTTTTCCCAGTTCTAACTCTTTTTAAGTCATTTTGGCCATTCCCAATCCATTTCTGTCCAGTTCTTACCATTTTTTTTCTGTTCCTAACTCAGTTTTTGCCCTTTCCTGACTTGCTTTAAACCATTTTTGGCCCTTTCTAACCCATTTTAAGTCTTTTTTGGCTATTTCTAAACAATTGCTGGTTGTTCTTACCTTATTTTTGCCCATTTTCTGCAGGTTTTATTCCATTTTTGGCTAAATGTGAACTATTTATGGAAGTTTCTAGCCTGGTTTAACCTTTTCCTTGCTATTTCTAAACTGGCTTGAGCTATATCTAACCCTTTTTTTTGCGCAATACTGACTCTTTTTAAGCTGTTTTGGCTATTTCCAAACCCTTTCTGTCCGGTTCTTACCAGTTTCTTTCTATTTCTAACCTGGTTTTGCCCTTTCCTCACTTGGTTTAAACTATTTTTGGCCCCTTCTAACCCATTTTAAGTCTTTTTTGGCTATTTCTGAACAATTGCTGGTCATTCTTATTTTTCTCAATTTCTTACCAGTTTTATGCCATTTTTGACTAAGTCTGAACAGTTTCTTGCCATTTTTAGTTTGTTTTACGCTTTTCTTAGCTATTTCTAAACTGGTTTAGACTATTTCTAACCCTTTTTTGCCCAGTTCTATCTCTATTTTACTCATTTTGGCCATTTCCAAACCCTTTCTGTCCTGTTCTTACCAATTGATTTCTGTTTCTAAACCATTTTTGCCCTTTCCTGACTTGGTTTAAACCATTTTTGGCTCTTTCTGACCCTTTTAAGTTTTTTTTGGCTATTTCTAAACAATTGCTGGTCATCCTACCTTATTTTTGCCCATTTTTTCTTGCAGGTTTTATTCCATTTTTGGCTTAATGTGAACTATTTATGGAAGTTTCTAGCCTGGTTTAAGCTTTTCTTACCTATTTCGAAACTGGCTTGAGCTATATCTGACCCATTTTTTGCACAATACTGACTCTTTTTAAGCCATTTTGGCCATTCCCAAACCCTTTCTGTCCAGGTCTTACCAATTTCTTTCTATTTCAAAGCTGGTTTTGCCCTTTCCTGACTTGGTTTAAACCATTTTTGGATTTTTCTAACCCATTTTAAGTCTTTTTTTGGCTCTTTCTAAGCAATTGCTGGTCATTCTTATCTTATTTTTGCCAATTTCTTACCAGTTTTATGCCATTTTTGACTAAGTCTGAACAGTGTCTTGCCGTTTCTAGTTTGGTTTACGCTTTTCTTAGCTATTTCTAAACTTGTTTAGACTATTTCTAACCCTTTTTTGCCCAGTTCTATCTCTATTTTAGTCATTTTGGCCATTTCCAAACCATTTATGTCCTGTTCTTACCAATTGATTTCTGTTTCTAAACCATTTTTGCCCTTTCCTAACTTGGTTTAAACCATTTTTGGCTCTTTCTGACCCTTTTACGGGTTTTTTTTGGCTATTTCTAAACAATTGCTGGTCATTCTTATCTTATTTTTGCCCATTTCTTGCCAATTTTAAGCCATTCTATGGCAATTTCTGAACTATTTATGAAAGTTTCTAGCCTGGTTTAAGCTTTTTCTTAGGTATTTCTAAACTGGCTTGAGCTATTTCTAACCCTTTTTTTTTGCGCAATACTGACTCTTTAAGCCATTTTGGCCATTTTCAAACCATTTTTCAACTGTTCTTACCAATTTCTTTCTGTTTCTAAACCATTTTTGCCCTTTCCTCGCTTGGTTTAAACCATTTTTGTCTCTTTCTGACCCTTTTAAGGTTTTTTTGGCTATTTCTAAACAATTGCTGGTCATTCTTACCTTATTTTTGCCCATTTCTTGCCCATTTGAAGCTATTTTTGGCAATTTCTCAACTATTTATGGAAGTTTCTAGCCTGGTTTACGCTTTTCTTACCTATTTCGAAACTGGCTTGAGCTATATCTAACCCTTTTTTTGCACAATACTGACTCTTTTTAAGCTGTTTTGGCCATTCCCAAACCCTTTCTGTCCAGGTCTTACCAATTTCTTTCTATTTCTAACCTGGTTTTGCCCTTTCCTGACTTGGTTTAAACCATTTTTGGCCCTTTCTAACCCATTTTAAGTCTTTTTTGGCTATTTCTAAACAATTGCTGGTCATTCTTATCTGTTTTTTGCCAATTTCTCACCAGTTTTATGCCATTTTTGACTAAGTCTGAACAGTTTCTTGCCATTTCTAGTTTGCTTTAAGTTTTCGTAGCTATTTCTAAACTGTTTTAGACTATTTCTAACCCTTTTTTGCCCACTTCTATCTCTTCTTAAGTCGTTTTGGCCATTTCCAAACCATTTTTGTCCATTTCCTACTAATTTCCTGTCATTTCTAACCCATTTTTGCCCTTTCCTGACTTGATTTAAACCATTTTTGGCTTTTTCTAACCCATTTTATATTTTTTTTTTGGCTATTTCTAAGCAACTGCTGGTCATTCTTATCTTATTTTTGGCCATTTCTTGCAGGTTTCATTCCATTTCTGGCTAAATCTGAACTATTTATGGAAGTTTCTAGCCTGGTTTAAGTCTTTTTTGGCTATTTCTGAACAATTGCTGGTCATTCTTGTCTTATTTTTCCCATTTCTTGCAGGTTGTATTCCAATTTTGGCAGTTTCTGAACTGTTTATGGAAGTTTCTAGCCTGGTTTAAGCTTTTCTTAGCTATTTCTAAACTGGCTTGAGCTATATCTAACCCTTTTTTTTGCACAATACTGACTCTTTTTAAGCCATTTTGGCCATTCCCAAACCCTTTCTGTCCAGTTCTTACCAATTTTTTTTCTGTTCCTAACTCATTTTTTTCCCTTTCCTCACTTGGTTTAAACCATTTTTGGCTTTTTCTAACCCATTTTAAGTCTTTTTTGGCTATTTCTAAACAATTGCTTGTCGTTCTTATTTTTGCCCATTTCTTGCCCATTTGAAGCCATTTTTGGCAATTTCTCAACTATTTATGGAAGTTTCTAGCCTGGTTTAAGCTTTTCTTACCTATTTCTAAACTGGCTTGAGCTATATCTAACCCTTTTTTTGCACAATACTGACTCTTTTTAAGCCATTTGGCCATTCCCAAACCCTTTCTGTCCAGGTCTTACCAATTTCTTTCTAACCTGGTTTTGCCTTTTCCTCACTTGGCTTAAACCATTTTTGGCCCTTTCTCACCCATTTTAAGTGTTTTTTGACTATTTCTAAACAATTGCTGGTCATTCTTATCTTATTTTTGCCCATTTCTTGCCAGTTTTAAGCCTTTTCATGGCAATTTCTGAATTATTCATGGAAGTTTCTAGTCTGGTTTAAGCTTTTCTTACCTATTTCTAAACTGGCTTGAGCTATTTCTAACCCTTTTTTTGCGCAATACTGACTCTTTTTAAGCCATTTTGGCCATTTTCAAACCATTTTCCAACATTTCTTACAAATTTATTTCTATTTCTAGCCCCTTTTGGCCCTTTCCTGACTTTGTTTAACCCATTTTTGCTTCTTTATAACCCCTTTTAAATCTTTTTTTGGCTATTTCTAAGCAATTGCTGGTCATTCTTGTCTTATTTTTGCTCATTTCTTGCAGGTTTTATTCCTTTTTTGGCAATTTCTGAATGATTTATGGAGGTTTCTAACCTGGTTTAAGCTTTTCTTACCTATTTCTAAACTGGCTTGAGCTATATCTAACTCTTTTTTTGCACAATACTGACTCTTTTTAAGCCATTTTGGCCATTCCAAAACCCTTGCTGTCCAGGTCTTACCAGTTTCTGGTTTTGCCCTTTCCTGACTTGGTTTAAACCAATTTTGGCCCTTTCTAACCCATTTTAAGTCTTTTTTGGCTATTTCTAAAGAATTGCTGGTCATTCTTATCTTATTTTTGCCTATTTCTTAGTAATTTTTTGCATTGTTGAGTAAGTCTGAACTGTTTCTTGCCATTTTCAGCCTGGTTTAACCTTTTCCTAGCTATTTCTATACTGGCTTGAGCTATTTCTAACCCTTTTTTTTCCCAATTCTAACTCTTCTTAAGTCATTTTGGCCATTTCCAAACCATTTTTGTCCTGTTCTTACCAATTTCTTTCTGTTTCTAAACCTTTTTTGCCATTTTCTAACCTGGTTTAAACCATTTTTGGCTCTTTCTGACCCTTTTAAGGTTTTTTTTGCTATTTCTAAACAATTGCTGGTCATTCTTACCTTATTTTTGCCCATTTCTTGCCCTTTTGAAGCCATTTTGGGGAATTTCTCAACTATTTTTGGAAGTTTCTAGCCTGGTTTACGCTTTTCTTACCTATTTCTGAACTGGCTTGAGCTATATCTAACACTTTTTTTTGCGCAATACTGACTCTTTTTAAGCCATTTTGGCTATTCCCAAACCCTTTCTGTCCTGGTCTTACCAATTTCTTTCTATTTCTAACCTGGTTTTGCCCTTTCCTCACTTGGTTTAAACCATTTTTGGCCCTTTCTAACCCATTTTAAGTCTTTTTTGGCTATTTCTAAACAATTGCTGGTCATTCTTATCTTATTTTTGCCCATTTGTTACCAGTTTTATGCCATTTTTGACTAAGTCTGAACAGTTTCTTGCCATTTCTAGTTTGGTTTAAGCTTTCCGTAGCTATTTCTAAACTGGTTTAGATTAGTTCTAACCCTTTTTTGCCATTTGTGAAAAGAAAATGTGGTCATTTGATTTTGGGTTGTTGTTTATTCATATCTCCTTTAATATTTCAAAGCCAGCCATAAGGAGCTGACAGATTACAAGCTTTATGAAATATCAAAGTAATTATTTAGACTTTCATGCTTCTTTGTGCAGATGTGAAAGAATAAATACCCATAAAGTCTCAGAAGTGACACTTATCCTGGGCTGAGTCGTGATAGCGATGTGGTTTTCTCCCCTGACCTGTCCCAGATAACTGGAACTATAGATGCTTGTCACTCCAGGCAATGTATAGTTCCCTCTGGTTTGTGCTCTGTGGAGAGATGAGGTTATTGTGCAGCCATGAAACTCTTGTGCTTCAACCTTTGGGGTCCCACTCAACCTCACATGAGATTCAAACAGCTTGTTTCTTAACATGCCCCGGAGAATGTTACTAAATCACAGAATCAGGCAGTGCTTTGAGTTAGAAGGGACTTTAAAGCTCACCTAGTTCCACCCCACCTACTTTCCACTAGCCCAGGCTGCTTGAAGCTGGTTGCTGTGTTAGTGGAACAAGTCCACCTGGTTTCTGGTGTGGTGTTTTATTTATTTATTTAAGTATATTTTCTGTCTTAAATCTAAAACTGAAAGGTCAGAGTCCGATGGGAAGAGGGGTAAAAAGCAGAATTACAGGAATGCAAGAATTAACGTGTGGACACTTGTGTCAGTTTTAAGCTCAGCTGTTCTGTGGCTGAACTGTGCCACAGCGTTTAAACTGTGATGCTTGGATCTAAATGGTTGTAATTCCTTGTCTTGAAACAGAGAGAATGTGAGGTCGAGGAAGGAGGTGTTGGAATGAGCTTGACTCAAGAGAGCGATGGGAGGAAGGAGGAGGGTGGGAAGTGAGAGATGATAACCCCAGCTCTGAGAGAAGCGCTCACAAAACCAGGTGAGGTTCTGCAAAGAGCAGATGGTGGCCCAGGCTTTGAAGTCTTAGTGGTGGCCTTTTAGCAAGCCAAGTGAGAGACGGTGTTCTTTGTTAGAGGTACTGCTGTGGACCCTCAGTCAGGGCAAGCTCTGAGCAGGGGCAGGAGAGGGCTTAGGCAGGGGCCGTTGGTACCTGCTCATTTCAGGGAGGAACCTGCAGCTGGGTAATACACCTGAGTGTGATGCACTCTGAGTGTGGTGAGTGTATCAGAGTTCAAAGGGTTTAATGTAGCTGCTAAGCAGCTTGGGAGAGAAGATGATAGTCCCACATGCCTTTAGCTCCTTTAGGGTGTGCGTTCCTCTAAGACTACTTAAAGATCAGCTTTGCTTCTGCTTTTACTTCTGTTTCAATCTCTGATTTTGTTACTGAAACTTTATTTGCAGAGAAGAAGGTAGTTCAAATGAACTTTACCAATCCACTGCTGATCAGATGAGTGGCCTTCCAAGAAGCCGTAGAGAACTTAATGGCCTTTTCAAAACAAAGGAGGACAAGCTTGAGAAGAGCTGGCCTGAGGGCCCTGCACTTCAGTAGCCTCAGTTCCACAGGAGAAGGGTGATGGGAGCTTCTGTTGAGTTGGAGACAGAAGGCAGTTTAGTTTAATTTCTTTTATTTCTTAGGATGAGAATGTGTTGAATTTTTCTTGCTTGCTAAATCAATAGAATCTCTCCTGATGCTGCTGAGAGCACAGTTCTGCTATTGCACTGGAGGCAGCTTGCTTCAGAGCTGGGCTCTGATTGTCTAACTATGTCCTGTGTGAGTCCAGCAGCTGTGGGATCCCAACACCTTTGCTTTGGCTGCTGGAGACAGGGCTATCTAGAAGTGGGCAGTGGGGAAGAAAGTGTTCTTGTCTGCAGCAAGTCCCCTGCTTCTTAGGTTGGAGGGGCTGCTGCCCCTATGGAAGGGTGCACCAAGTCTCCCCAGGCAGCTCAGGTGTTGCTTTGCCACAGAGGGGCCTGAGATGGGCTGGTGAGACTGCCCTGGCTGTTCTGTGGTGCAGGGCCTGTGCTGGCTCTGCGTTGTGCCGTGGCAGTCACAGGGGTGTTTCACACCGGTTCACTTTCTGACCGCATCTGTATTGGTTTGGTTTTGGGCAGTGAATGAAACTGTGCTTTTCTGATGGTCTTATGGTAATAATTCCTTATGGTTTATTACTTTTTCAAGTTCAGGAGTCCACTTAGTTTTCCGAAAGTCATTTGGACATATTCATAGATGTGAGGTTTTCTCCACTTCACCGATTCAGAATGAAATTAATTGTGCTGAAACACTGGACTGAATTTAAATTTTAGAGTAATTCTTGTGCCTCTTCCTTCATTGACGCATCTGTTAAAACTGTATGGTTTTGTTCTCTTGCATTTGTTTGGGGTTCCGTGTTGGGTTTTTTTCCCTCCCAGAAAGAGGCATAAGGTCACGGTCACTCACTATTTCATTAGAATTAGCTTTTTTCAGGGAGTGTGACCTTACCTTGTTGAAGCCACTTTGGCAGCTTTTTACCCATACCGAAAACAACTTGTGTCATGACATGGCCAAGCCTGCGATTCTTCTTCCTCTTCATCGTGCACTTGCAGAACTCTTCCTTGGTACAGAAAACAGAGTTAGTGTAAGCAGTTCCTGTACTTGCATCCCTGCTCTCCCCAGTGCCCAGAATGATACATAGTTCAGTGTTAAATTAAAAGCAGTTTTCCTTTACCTTGGCAAAGTTCATCAGAGCTTTAGAACCATTAAATGCTTCAGAAACATGACAAACTTTCTCTTGTGGAGTCTGGCAGCAAATTCTACTAGAGGGGCCATGCTGTTGCCATATCCATTGTGGAGCCTTATATAATAGTCATGACTTCTCCTTATGCACTTCAGGCAGCGAGCCCTAAAGCCACTCTTTATTCTGAGAGGAATGCTGCTTTAATAATTAATTTAAAGGTATTTAAATGTGCTTTTCCTTGAGCTGGTTTTGCACACTACGTAGGAACAGTCTGTAAGGAACTGATTTCTGTGTTCACAAAGTGTGTTCTAGTCAGGGAGAGTCTACTGTGTAGGTCAGATACCTTTGGTTCATGGGGACTACTGTAATGATCAGCATTTTAATGATAATGAGTAGGATGATATCTTTACTAGAAGTGTTGGTGTTCACTGAAGACTTTGTTGCAGGAGCTTGGATCTCTGCAAGAGTATTTGCTTGCCTTAAATACTGAAGATCAACTTCATCGCTGCACAGCACAGGTCCTAAGATTGCACAACCTCAGTGATGTGTGGGTTTGCAATATCTTTCTGACAGGCAGAGATAATGAATGGTTTCTGAGTGCCCAGTGCAGTTGTATAAAGCAGAGATAAATGTACTTTGACTTCCCAAAACCCTGAAAGGCTTCTGAAATACGTGAATGAACTACGCACAAATGTTCTCCTTTGATAGTCAGCTGATGTGCCGCAAAGTGGCTGTTGGGTGTCATCTGGTTTACCAAAGTGACCTCTCAAGTGCCAAAAGGTGGGAATGGGGATGGGGGCTGGTCTTTCAGTAGCTGGAAATGCAGTTGCCTTGCTGGAACTGCCTGGATACATGACAATTATTCCACTACTACCTTCTTAGGTTGGAGGGGCTGCTGCCCCTATGGAAGGGTGCACCAAGTCCCCCCAGGCAGCTCAGGTGTTGCTTTGCCACAGAGGGGCCTGAGATGGGCTGGTGAGACTGCCCTGGCTGTTCTGTGGTGCAGGGTCTGTGCTGGCTCTGCGTTGTGCCGTGGCAGTCACAGGGGTGTTTCACACCGGTTCACTTTCTGACCGCATCTGTATTGGTTTGGTTTAGGGCAGTGAATGAAACTGTGCCTTTCTTATGGTCTGTAGAAGTGGCCACTTGGAGAAGGAAAGCAATGCTGGAGGGATGGTCACCTTCCTACCCTATTTTTTTTTGACACAAAGGGCAGCTCTCCAGAGAAGTTGTGATGTTCCAGGGACAGAATTCATTATCCTAAAATCATAGAATCCCAGCCTGCTTTGGCTTGCAAGGGACTGTAAAGCTCATCCAGTTCCAGCCCCCTGCCACGGGCAGGGACATCTTCCACTAGAGGGGCTTACTCCAAGCCCCATCCAACCTGGCCTTGGGCACTGCCAGGGATGGGGCAGCCACAGCTTCTCTGGGCACCCTGTGCCAGTGCCTCAGCACCCTCACAGGGAAGAACTTGTGGCTAAGAGCTCATCTCAGTCTCCTCTCTGGCAGGTTAAAATGGATATTAAAAAAACTTCTAGAATGTCCCTCTGAAAATTCTGGGGGAAAAAACCACCTCACCACAGAAGCTAAATTGAAGCCTGTTTCTAGTTTTCCTAGTCTATTGATTTCTCAAGGAAAATATTCATCGCCTTGGTCATTGAACAGAATGAGTAGCTGGAAATTTGATAAAAAAGGCATTTCTGGGCTTTGATCTCCTTAAGAGAAATGGTGCAAGGTCAATCAGCAGCAAAATGAAAAGGAATCCGCGTGAATGTGTACGTGAGGCATCATCAGAGCTACTTTTGCATGAGCGCAACTTTCACTGTGTGGTGAGCAGCCGGCAGTGCTTAGAGGGCTAAATAATCCTTATTGAGGACGAGCAGTTCTGAAGAGCACGGTTCATGTCCGCCTCAGCTCTCTCTTATAATATAGATAAATCGGTTCTGATGTGATTGCAATTGGAAAGAATCGTGTGCGTTATTTTCAAAATGATGAGTCTTGATTTACATCAACCTCATCTTTATCCAAAATGCTCTGTAAACGGTTGTTTGGGGCTCTTCTCTTCTGCAAGAAACCTTGCAGTATAATCTTTTCGGAAAATTGAGGGATAATCTGCTTCATTCAAGAGCTAGGTTTGCTTCAGCGCTCTGTTTTTCTACTTTGCCAAAACCCATGTGTGAATGATTATCGCGTGATACTCTAAAGCCTTCTAATGTTGCATTTACACATATATGCTATTAGCTGCAGCAATGACATTTTTATGACCTTTAGGTGAGGTAGTTTGTATCTTCACAGATTTGGGAAAACGGTAATGATGCTTTTCTTTCACTTGTCTTAACTACCTTTTTAACTGCGAGCCGTCAGCACATTCACTGAATGATGGCAGTAGAAAAGTATGCAGAACTTTGATCCTGGACTAGACAGTAACTGAGAAAAGCTAAAAGAGCTCTTCTGCAGGCACAGGGGTATTTTTAAGAAAGGATGCATTCATGCCTGTCTTTCCTAGAACCAAGTATGAAGATGAAATAGAGCACTGTGGGCTTTCGGGAAAATAAGCAAGCCTGATGTTTTATCATCTTTCTTGGGTTTAATACATATCTCTACAAAGTCTGAGTCAAACGTTTATTCTGACCTGGGTTTTAAATTCTCTGTTAGTGTAGAAATAGCAGATAGTACACACTGAAGTTCAAGACCTGCTGTTAAGCAGGTTTGATGCTTGAATGCTTCATGTAACCTTCAGGACATAGGTAATGTTTTAACACAAAAGTACTTTCAGGAATACAAAAGGAAAGAGAAAAAAAAGCTTATGAGTGTTATTTTTGAAGGGTGTTATTTTTTTAATCAGTAGACTGTTTTCACTTAAACAGTTATTTTTCAAAACGCCCAAATAGAAGATGCCTTTTTGTTTGTATCCTGCATTTTTTTGAGTAAGGCTCTAATTGCCTTACAATCCAAGGTTTTGAATTTAATTTCACGTAGCTTAATTTCCATATGTCACAGATGAATCACAATTTTTATTGTTGAATTTGGTTACTACTCCTATATTTTCCCTTCTAAAGTGTAAGAGATCCTTCTATTCTGAGATTTGTACAAACAATTGAGCTCTTTTGTTTTAAATAATAACGAACAAATATTTTCTTAATTTTGATAACGTTTATGTTTTATTGTCAGTTGTGTTTAAAGTTAATTCCATTTCCTTTTTTAATGCCATGTCTTATCCGGGCTTCATAAAAAGAAGTGTGGCCAGCAGGTAGGGGTGATTCTTCCTCTACTCTGCTCATGCAAGATCCCATCCAGAGTACTGTGTTCAGCTCTGGAGTCCTCAGTACAGGTCCAGAGCAGAGGGCCACAAAAGTAATCACAGGGATGGAGCACCTCTGTTACGAGAAAAGGCTGCGAGAGTTGGGCTTGCTCAGCCTGGAGAAGAGAAGGCTCTGGGAACACTTTATTGCCCTTTTTCAGTACTTAAAGGGGGCTTATACAAAAGACAGAGACTTTTTGATGAGCCTGAAGTGACAGGACAAGGGGCAATTTGTTTTTATCTGAAAGAGGGTAGGTTTTAGATTGCATATAATGAAGATGGTTTTTACAAGGACCTACACACACCTTTTCACAAGGTGTTACAAGGTTTTTTCACAAGTTTTTTTTTACAAGGTTTTACACACACACCCACACACACACCCACACCTTTTTACAAGGGTGGTAAGAAACTGAGAAAGCTTTCCCAAAAAGCTGTTGATGCCCCATCTTTGGAAGTGTTCAAGGTCAGGTTGGATGAGCTTTGCACAACCTGACCTAGTGAAATGGTAAGCTCATGGTAAGAAGGTTGGACTAGATGATCTTTAAAAGCCCCTTCAAACACAAATCGTTCTTTGAGTCTACAATTTTGGTGGTTGTTTTTTTTTTTTATATATAAAATGATGACCTTTTTTTTTAGCAGATTAGTAAGGTGAAATCCCCCCTGCTTTAAATCTGGAAATCTGTAGGTGAAGTTGTCACCTCAGGTCACCTTATACTCAAAAAGGCAATACATGTCTTTTTGGCTCTGATTCATAGATTTTATTTTGATATCTGTATAAAGTCAGTCTGCTTGGTTTGTTGTTTTTTTTTTAGGTATCTAAATAAGAAAGTGGGCAAAAAAGAGCTATTGCACTGCCATGGAGTCTGGTGGAATCCCAGAATCACACAGTGGCTGAGGTCGGACGGGAGCTCTGAAGGAAGTCTTCTCCAATCATAGACTTTGTTTTTATTAATTTTATCTGATTTCACTGAACCATACCCAGCCAGCTGTAGAGGATCCAAGGATGGTTTCCACAACGCCTCTGGGCAACCTGCAGCAGTCCTCAGTCACCCTCACATTACAGAAATGTTTCCTTTTCTTCAAATGGAACCGGTGAGATTATTACCTTGTAAAAATACTCACTTTAAGTTGATCCTGACTAGTGATTGCCTATTTAACACATGAATGTATTCTAAAGTCTTTCATTGTTACAGCAAATATATTGTAATAATTACTGAAAGATTAAATAGCATGCAGAGTTAAAAGCTGAAGTATCACCTTGGCAAAACATTTAAGAGAACTTCAAACGTTACCTGGAGGTTGTTACTTGTTTGAAATTGCATGGGGTTTGTGAAGAACTTGATCAAAATTTAAATATAAAAGCAAGATCACAAAGGTTTACTTTTTAAAGGTTATGTGCACTGGAAATTCATTCGTTTTTTTTTTTTTAAATCCGGAGTTAAAATAGGTAAGCATGTATTTAAAGTATAGTGTGTGGCTGAAGTTAAACACATACTTCAGGGATCTGCTGGACTTTCACCTAAATCTGTAATCAGATTTGTGAAAAAGAATAGTTAAAAACCAGCTAGTTACAAGTGTCAATTTCAGGGGGCTTTTTTATTACTGTTGAGTAATCTCTTCCTCATACTATTCTCACTATTCTCTTTGCTTAATAAAAACCACGTGTTCATGTTATGAACATTCAAAGCCCTCTTCTGCAGAACTTTTCCCAAACACAGCAGCAGACAAATCCTTCTCAACAAAGATATGGACAGCTCTGTAAGAAGCTGAAAAAGTATCCTAATGTCAAATGAGAGATTGTCTGAGAAAAGAGGCTGGGTTGACAATATTAGTAGTGCCTGTATCTACGTCATCTGGTTCTAGCAATATCGCTTGGTACTTAAGGAACCGAGAGGGAGACAGCCAGTGCCCCCCTTTGTTCCAGTAGCACAGATATGGGATGTGATACCAGGGCGGTCATGTTTTGTCCCATGGTACATCTTTGAGCTTCCTGGATATTTAGGACTATGGCTGCTACGGCCCGTAAGCATCCAGGCCATCCTTTGCTTACTTCATCTAGTTGCTTTGGGAAGTAAGCTAGAGCCCTTTTCTGGGGTCCTGCATTTTGAGCTAGGACTGCGAGGGCTACGCCTTGTCTCTCATGTGAAAATAACCCAAAAAGGGTTTGGTGACATGTGGCAGTCCGAGGGCTGGGGCCCCCAGTAATTCCTTCTTTAATTCGTTAAATGCCTGTTTTGCTTCCCCAGTCCACTGTAATTCCCTTGTTTGTGCTTGCCGCAATTGGTATAGGGGTTTTCCTACTCTACCATAATTCTAGATCCAGAGTCGACACTAACGTGTCATGCCGAGAAATGTCCCAAGTTCCTTAGGTGTCTTGGGCTGAGGGGTTTGGCAGATCGTTTCTTTGCGTTCTTGTCCTAATCTCTGCTGCCCCCTGAGACCTCATAGCCCAGGTAGGTGACTTCTTGCTCCATTATTCGTGCCTTCTGCTGTGATACCTTATATCCTTTAAGTCCCAGAAAATTTAACAGGCATACTGTCCATTCCTCACAGCTGTTTGAGGTTTCGGTGGCTATCACAGGTCGTCCACGTATTGGAGCAAAAGTCCTTCTGCAGTGGGTGCCGTCCAGCCCTCAAGGTCTTTTGCCCTTTCGTTTCCAAATAAGGTTGGGCTATTTTTGAAGCCTTGGGGTAACACAGTGCAGGTGAGTTGGGGTTTCCGACCTGACTCTGCATTTTCCCATTCAAAAGCAAACAATTTTTGGCTCTCTGGCTCCAAGGGCAGGCAGAAGAAGGTATCTTTTAAGTCTAAAACAGTAAACCAAACAAGATTCTCTCTTAGTTTTGTTAACTAAGTATAAGGGTTGGCCACTGCAGGATAAAGGTCTTCTGTTATTTTATTGGTAGCTCTCAGGTCTTGTACTAATCCCTAACTTTTCCCATCCGGTTTGTGGATTGGCAAAACGGGGGTGTTACATTCAGGTTCCCATTCTACTAAAAGGCCAAATTTGAGAAAGGAATCTATTACAGGTTTAATTCCTTTCCGGTCCCCTAGTTTGAGGGGGTATTGTTTGATTCTTACCAGTTGTGCCTGGGGCTTCAGCCTGACTTGGATCGGTTTGGCGTGCTTTGTCTTACCTGGTATTCCGTCGGCCCGCACTCCTGGGTAGACGTGATCCAGGATGTCCAAGGGGACCTGTTTTGTTACCTGTGGCTGGATTAGAGCTAAACATTTCGATGAAGTGATCGTCTCTACTTTATATTCCACCATTTTTAAACTTGATCTCTGCTTCCAATTTTTCTAATAGATACCTTCCTAAGAATGATTTTGGGGCATTTGGCATTGTCCTGGGTTCAGCAGTAGCAGTCATGTTTGTTTTTTTTTTCCTTTGTGCTACCTGGTGCAGTGCTGTGTTTTGACTTCCAGCCTGAGAACAGTGTTGGTGAAGTCAATGTTTTCAGTTGTTGCTAAGTGATGTTTACCCTGACCAAGGACTTTGTGAGGCTCATGCTCTGCCAGGGAGGAGGGGAAGCCAGGAGGAAGCAGAGATGGGGCGCCTGACTCGGGCTAGCCAGGGAGGTATTCCATACCACAGCATGTCATGGCCGGGGTGGGGCGTGACTGGGAGTTACCCAGAAGGACACGGGGGCTTCTGGGTGGAACTCGTCTTCTTGGCCGGTGGTATCGTATTCTCTTCCCTTGTTATTTTCCCTTATCATTGTTGTAGTTGATAGTAGCGGTGGTGATTTGTGTACATTGGTTGCTGGACTGTTCTTGTCTCAACCCGTGGGAGTTGCACTCTTTCGATCCTCCTCCCCGTTCCTCCGGGAGTGGGGGAGAACCCCGGTGGGGGGGGGACACGGACCTTGATTGTTGTCAGCTCGGCACCACTCACTGGGAGTGCGTGAACAAGTTACCTGACTGGGTTTAAACCACGACAGGCATATATAAAAATGCGTGCGTTCCTATCATTTTACCCATTTTATACCGGCGCGGTTGCATGTATGGTACCTTCTGTGGCTGGCCTGTCGCCCCAATCCCATTTAAAGATTCATTATCAATCAAAGCTAATTGTTGATTTAACAGGGCAAACGTAGCTCCGGTGTCTACTAGAAATGCTACGTTTGTGTCTTCTTTCCCCAGCTTCATTATAAGCAGGGGGTTGGCCGGGGTTCGACCCTCTGGTCCCCCCTATTCTATTTCTGATTCAGCAGGGCGTGGGAGGTGTCCCTCCTCCCTTCTCAGTCTGGGACACTGGCTTTTCCAGTGCCCTGCCTGTTTACAAAAAGCAGACTGATTAGGCCGTACCCTATTATTAGGGGCCCTCATTCTACAACCCCAAAAGCAATCTTCCCATGTGCCTTGAGTTTTTACATTTCCCTGATAGTTTCCTTACCTTAAGGCCGCAGTGGTCGCATGAGTAATTGCTTGACTTAGCTTTTTCCTTTGATTACCGTCTCGGTTGCGGTACACCCTCCGTGCTTCCTCAGTAAGCCTTTCAATATCTTTCTGGTCCTCTGCTCTGAGGTTTTCTAGTTTCTTTCTAATATCATCTGAGGATTGTCCTCGAAAGACGGGTATCAGCTGCTGCCTTCCCAGGGCTCCGGAGGGGTCCAGGGTAGCTCATTTTTGCATTGCCTCCCGTAATCTATCCTGAAATTCCGTAGGAGTTTCACCTGTGTTTTGTTTGACAGCATATAAAGATCCCCAATTCACAGACGGATTTAGGAATTGCTTGCTCCAATCTAAATGCAATCCGTGTTCGATATCTTGTGAGAAGTTGATAATGGTTGGGGTTATTGGTTATTCTAATCCCATTGTGGTTTAACTGCAGGGTCAGAATCGTCTGCCTTTCCTTGCAATGCTTGTGCAGCGATTAATGCCTGAACATGAGTTCTGGCGGCTTTACGTATTAGTTCCTTTTCAGTGTCTGTGAGTGCCCTCATGTCATAGGTGTTGGGGATGGTGTCCTCATTGTCTGCCAGGCCTGCCACCGCTGCTGTCTGCTTGGGGGCAGCCACCGTCCGCGATGTTCTCAGACAAGTCAGGAAGCGCATTGAGCAAAGCACTCATATCATAGATGCTGGGGACAGTGTCCTCATTGTTCCCCACTACCAGTGCTGGCTGCCTGCGGCAGCCACCCTCCACCACAGACTTGGACAGGTCAGGGAGAGCACTGAGCAAGGCAGACAAATCATAGACAGCAGGGATGGTGTCCCTATTGTCTGCCAGCCCTGCCACCGCTGCTGGCTCCTTGGGGCAGCCGCCTTCCACCATGTTCTCTGACACATCAGGGGAGCACTGAGCAAGGCACTCATACCATGGGTGTTGGGGATGGTGTCCTTGTTCCCCAGCTCTGCCACGGCTGCTGGCCCCTTGGAGCTGCTGCCCTTCACCACCTTCTCAAACCCATCCGGGAGAGCACTGAACAAGGCACTCCTCTCATGGGTGCTGAGGATGCTGTTCTGACTATTCCCCAGCCCTGCCATGGCCGCTGGCTCCTTGGGGCAGCTGCTCTCCACCGCGTTCTCAGTCAGGTCAGGGAGAGCATAGAACAAAGCAGACAAATCGTAGACCGCAGGGACGATGTCCCCATTGTCTGCCAGCCCTGCCACCGCTGCTGGCTCCTTGCGGCAGCCGCCCTCCGCCGCATTCTCAGTCGGGTCAGGGAGTGCACTGAGTAAGTCAGTCAAATCGTAGACATCAGGGACATTGTCCTCGCTGTTCTCCAGCGCCGCCGCCGCTGCTGCTGGCTCCTTGGGGAGCTGCTGGACTTGGGCAGGCTCAGCAGAGACTGGCAGCCCCGGGACAGAGGGCAGCACAGAGGCACGCACAGGAGGCGGCATGGCCGGAGCGGTGAAGCTCACGCCGGGTACCTCCGATGCCGTGGGCAGCTGGAGAGGGAGCCTCTCTGTTGGGAGAAGCAGAGAGGTGCTGGGGTGAGAGTTTGGCAGGCAGAGCCGGCTGGGGTTTACCTGTAGGGCAGGAGCACCAGGAGGAGCGGGAGCTGCTGCTGTACCTGCCCCGGCAGTTGGTCAGTGCCGGTTGGGCGGGGGCCAACTGCCCCCTCCCTCGGGTTCCGCCCCAGTTCCACGAGTCCTGGCTGCTTCAGCAGCCTCGCGGGGCTTTGCTTTGTCAGCCCCAGCAGCTGCCCCTCGCAATGCTTTCCTGCCCTGCTGGTGATCTCCTGGCCTAAACGAGGCTTTCCCGTGCCGGCTGTGGTTTGGGGGAGGTGAATTTCATGTACGAGGGGAAGGGATGGGGCCAGCACCGCCGGCCCTGGGATGCTGATGTGCGTGTTTCCCAATCTTCCCCAGTGGTGGAAGTGGGAAGGGGGCTTGTGGCACTTTTGGGTTGTTTTTCCCTGCCCGCTCTCAGGAGACTGATCCCCCTGGGATGGCATCTTTGCTGCCTCTCGCCACCCTGTCACTGGCGTTTGGGACCCTGGTTGGTGGGACCCACAAGGCATGTTATGAAAATTCTCTTCCCCCTAGCTACTAGATCACCCAGTCTTTCAAGTATTAATAAATAGCTCTTTTATTTATATATGTCTCCATATATTTCTGTGTGCACTGTAATGTGATGAGGTAGTGGATTTTCCCTGGAAGCCTCAGCCCAGCCC